>NW_001509762.1:3220840-3629828 GCF_000149645.3 Aspergillus fischeri NRRL 181 | reverse complement strand
GCCGCGGCCGTCGTAGGACGCGTGCGGGCGGACGCGGTTAGCGTGCTGGGTGATGGTGGCGGCGATGGCCTCCGTCTCCGGGCGGGGCACGCCCTGCAGGAACTCGTCGTAGTACTTCAGGCCGATCTGCTGCACGCGGGACAGGCTGTCCCAGCCGTGCTCGATGATGTCGTCGAGGTCGCGCCACTGGCGCTTGTAGTAGAAGTCGCGGGCGGTTTTGGCGCCCACGCCCCAGATGTTCCAGAAGAGGTGGAGGGTTTTGAGGACGGGGTCGGTGTCGAGGGCGTCGGCGGCGGCGAGCGTGCCGTGCTCGCTGGCTTTGAATTCGGCGAAGAGGGCGGCGATCTTGGAGTCGCAGCCGGGGAGGGTGAGGATCTCGGAGGGCCGTCGGATCTGGTATGGGTAGGCGGCCAGCGCGGCGATGGAGGTGCTGTAGGCGCGGACGCCGATCTCGTCGAGCGTGAGCTCGCGGGTCTTGCGGATTTTGACTAGCTGCGTGATGAACGCCTCGTTGGGCGGGTGGAGCGGTGCGGACCGCATGCAGGCGTACATGACGCGGTTCTTGACCCAGTCCGGCGGTGAAGGTAAGGGGACCGCTTCGTCGTGCTCGGATGTCGTTTGCCGGTATAGCTTGGGCGGGTGGCCCTGGCTTGATGGGCCGTCGTGCGGTTCTCGTGAGCGACGGGACGCGAATCGGCTTGTGGGAGGTGCAGCCGCCGGCCTGGCCATGGCATCTTGCTTCGCCCGCTCCAGGATTCCTTTCGATTGGTCCGCGCTTGCTTCAGACGCAGGCTGCACAGCCCTGCGGCCGCGGTAAACCACAAACGGGTCCAGAGACACGAGCGTGCCAGTCCTCAGGACTTCACTGAACCAGTCCAGCTTGACCACCGTCACCACATCCGCCTGCTCATGGTCCTCCAACGCAGTAGCCACCGAAGACGTCAGCGACGGCGTCGAGGCCACAGACGCCGTATCGGGAGATACCGACCTCGGCCGCCGCAGATGCCCCCGTGTATCATGCAAGCTCCGCATCCCATCTTCCTCATCCTCTGTCTCTGTACCGAGGTCAATATCCTCTAGCTGCGCGGCAGGCTGTTTACCCTGCTGAACCACGTCAACCCGCCGTCTCTTCACAGGCGGTTCAGGGCTCGTCCGCAGAGGAGCAGAGATAGAGGCAGAGACAGAGACCTCCTCGGTCCAGACACCTCTAGACCGCAGCTCCAACGCCGCTCGCTTCTTCTGGCCGATCCGCCCTAGAACGAGCCGTGCTTCGGAGACATCGTACGTCAGGCGCCCGCCGCGCTTCACGAGGTCCTCTTCGATTTGGTGCAGAACGTCCAGCTCGAGATGTGTCGAGAGGACGAAGATAGGTGGCAGGGACGAGAAGTCGAGTCCGTCAGGGCGCTCGTCTAGGTCATGTTTCAGCGAGGAAGATGTCGTGATATCGGACATAGCGCGCGGTGTATATCCATTGCTTTGTTGTATCTGACAATTAGGCGATCACTCGCTGTATCGAGGGTGGTAGTAATAGTAACCAAGAAGCCAATATATGGTTTTATATCCAATATTATAAGAAAGTATGTCGTGAGGGCATGGCAGCGTTAGTGGGTCTCATATGTGCATGGTGTCGCAAGTAAGTTTGAGAGGCGGACTCCATCAATCTCTCATGTTGGTATCCATATGGAGTGCGAGCCTGTAAGTAGATGCGCTTCAAGTACCCAGGTCAAGACTCGTGGTATTATCGCAAGCTGGGGATGAAGAGTCTCTCCCCGCGTTTGGCGAATCAGCTGACGTCACGCTGATGCCTCAGGCATATCGGTACATTACTTGGTCTGTTGCAGCTGAACCGGTTTCTCAGTATCAATATCATAAGGTAGCTTTTATTGTTTAGTGCAGAAGGTAATTCAAGAGCTGTAATCATGATGTCTGTATTGTAGTTCGAGCCGACTTCATTAATCAAGAAATCGGTCAGTCTATGGCTGCGCCACGACCTGCGAAGTTGCGCCCTTGCCTACAGCCCCGTAACTGACAATAGAAGTAGAGGCATTGCTCCCCTCGTTCAGAACAGCTCTTTCGCCATTTGCCGGAGGCAGTTCATCCCGAGATCCCGTGCCTTCTTCATCCGCCCCGGTGCTCTTCCCATGCCGCTTCGCGATCCACCTCCGCCAGGGCTTGTAGAGCACCACGCTGAGAATACCGACGATGAGAAAGCATCCGCAGATTGCTCCACCAATGACATCGTAGTAGTCGCCTGCTATCTGTACGCCGTCCCAGAATCTGCCGGTGGGTTTGGCGACGTTCAGCACAAGGGTGAGGAGCTGGATGATGCCGATGATGATGGCAACGATGACGGTCAGGAGAGTGAGCACGATGGAGTAATACAGGAAGGCGACGGGGTCGCGGTGGTTCTGGGACGGTTCGATCTCATGATCCTCGCCGAGGATCAGGGGGGTCTCGGACGAGGTGCTGTCGCGTTTGGGAGGGAGGAAGTTGGCGGCGGGTTGGATGTAGAGCGAAAGCATCAGAGCTCCGTCGGTTGTGTCCAAGAGGCACATTCCAGCTGTAGTTCTTAGCTATGAATCTTCGTGGTATTTAGGCAGACGCACCGGTGAAAAGAATAGGAAAGATCAAAATGACCCAAAAGTCCGTCCCGCGAGCAGCCTCTATGGACGAGATTCCAAGCAGGGCTATCTCGGAGGAGGTGTCGAAACCAAGGCCGAAGAGAATACCCAAGGGGTACATCTTCCAAGGACTAACCACCAAATCAGTTGATCGTTTGTACATCTGATCTGGAAACCACAAACCGATTGATCAGCTTGAACATGCGCTTGAGCACATTGAACAGCACACCCCCGCCCTCAACCTTCCACGCCTCATCCTCGTGCCCTTCAGGAAGATTGAGCACCTTCTGCATCTGCTTGTAGAGCTTGTACAGAATGTAAAAATTCATCAGGCCCAGCAGGATCAGGAACGCGGCGCTGACCGACGTCCCGATGATCCCGCCGACGGTGCTGAAGCTGTCGAAGCGCGACGACACCGCCGCAGCGGTAGCCGCTACGACGATGGATGTGATGATGACAATGCTGGTACTGTCAGACAAGCCCAAGCCTTGTATTGACAGACTGGAGGAGACCTACGTTGAGTGTCCGAGGGAGAAGAACGTCCCAACGGTGACGGGCTGCTGGCCCGTTGCTAGTAATCTCCGGGTCATCAAATCAATTGCCTGGATATGTTAGCTAGCTGCCGAGTTACAGACTGCTTCGATCTTACCGATATATGGTCGGCATCAAACGCATGGCGCAGGCCCAATGTATATGCCAGAACCGCATTCGAGACTAGTGAGCTGTGCTGGTCAGTACATACACTTGGTCATTGTCCTTGTCAATAGACCTACGGATAGTATCTCTACACGATGTTAGCTGGTAGGAAGTGGCCGAGTGAGGTCCAGAAAGCCACATACCAACACAATCGCAGCGGCAATCCACACGACAACGTTCATGAACGCAACAAACAGGATGATTGCAATTGCTGGCAGAGGGACCTTGCGGATCCCCGGCAGCCGACGATGCGAGCGCTCTGCTCGAAGAAGAAGTGATTCGGGGGTCCATTTGCTCTTCGTTTCGCTACCCGTGTCGTCTGCGAGCGATGCGTCGACGACGATAGGCGTAGAGTCCCGCATGATTGATCTTCAATATAAAAACCTTGATATTGGCTGTACTTTTCTGGCAGTGTATCTATGTATGCCTTCAGTCACCAATATCTTCTAGAGTAGAGTGACGAAAAGCAAAAACTGACGACAATGACGATTTCGAGCGCAATGGAGGAGGGGGAATGATAAGAGAGTGATAAGAATCGTGGGGTCGTCGTATCCTCACTTCTGGCGACTGGTCCTCCACCTTTTCTGCAGCAGGGCGCAGATCAGATCAGTCATATGCAATTCGGCAAATCTTTGCTTCTTTCTGAGAAGTTTGCTGGCCAGGTTGACGACACTCGCTGGTGATTCGACTCCTGCTTTATCCGAATTTCAATGGTGGCCGTCAACTGGTCAACTGGTCAACTTCCTCCCACTTTATTCGCGAATGCGAGGTGTGCGACAAAATTATTTCCTCATCGAATAACAAATTCCGAAGCCAAGTATATCTATCTACTGGCTATCTAGATGCTAGTCCACTAGATAACACTTGATTTGTTCTAGCTATGCATGTTGGCCGTCTCCACCGCACCCCACCAGCGATAGGCAAATTGTCACTTACCATAGTGCGCTTGGTGAAAGTATCAATAGAAGGAAAATCGGCTCATCATTTTGTGGTTCACTTCTATATACAGTATTGGGGTCTTGAATAAGACATAGATATACACGTCTGACTCGATCTCTGAGTCAGACCAGGTTCATAACAGTGACAGTCAGGCATTCTCGGCCTGTTAGCAGAATGATTTGATTCCGCCGTTGACATGTCAATGTGATCGTGGGTGGTTTCTTCCACCACGAATCAGTGCATGATGATACTCTATAGCTGCAAACGGCTATAAATCATTCATGCCTGCTGGCCGGCAAGGTGCGGATCGAAGCGATCCTTGTGGATGATATCCCGAGCTTGTCGGTTCCTGCTCTGCAGGCTAGCTACTGGGTCATGCGTTGGAGGTGTAGTCGCTGGACTTCTTATACCTCTGAACTTTTGAGGTTGAATGCTCACGCGGCAGCAAGCACAGTTGGCGACGGCGTCCACTTGGTCACGGTCGGGTTGATCTGACGGATACCGGAGCCGACAAACATGTTCCACTCGCTTCGGGTAATGGGTGTAACATCAGAGGCCGAGAGAGGCGTCTTGGGTCCCTTCTTCGCCGAGGCCGGTCGGCAGGTTGGCGGCGTAGGCTGTCTGCGAGGACGGACGGGGCGAATGGGCGATTTCCGTGAATACTCGGGCTTGGGCCGCGGCGGCAGGACGATGCCCTCCTGGTTGTATTCTTTCTTGTAAGCGTTTGCCACGCGCGTCAGGAGATCATCGCGGACATCAAGCTGTTCGTACACGCGGTGGAAAAACGCCTTGCTGAAGGGGCGGCCCTGGAAGTCGCGGATGGTGCGGTGGAGGAGATGCACGCAGGAGGAGACGTAGGGCTCTTCGGTGCCGTCGTCCCGGTTTGACAGGATGCAGAGGCGGCGCTTGAAGGTGTAGATGCGGTCGACGTTGAGGAGAGTCAGGCCCTCACGGCTAAAGACGACTTCGTTCTGCAGGATGGATTGCTGGATCAAGTATTCGTTGGCCTGGCGCTCATACTGGCTGCGTGCCAGGGCATCGGTCCAGCTCTGGCCTAGGGAGAATTTCTTGGCTCCCTTGGCGACGATGCGGCATACCGTGCGCCAGCACTGAGGGTCGAGTTGTGCGATGGGGATGACCATGAGATCGGACGGTTGTCCTGTGGGGTAGGGCTTTCCCCGGCCGACGAGCAGGGTGACGTGCATCATTTTCTGTTGGAGCTTGGAGGAGATGTAGTCCAGAGCAGGAATGATGGAAGGCGTGACCGTTTCGCAATCGAAGTTGAAGCCGGGAGACAGAGGCGAGGAAATCATATCGGTAGTGAGGCTGCGGGTGGGAGAATTGGGGACATAGATGCCCGTCGGGCGAGGCAAACGAAGAACACCCATGATAGCAGTTCAGTTCAAGGTTTCTCGTTCTAGAGCAGGCTGAGAAGGAAGTCTTCTTCACCGTCAGAAGTAGGGACAGTGGCCCAGGACGAGGATAGATAATAAATGCCTCGTGAGCAAAAGAGGGGAATGACACCATCACAATCAGCACAAATGACAACACCCCAAATTAACACTGCATTCATCCCGCAAGTGATCTATTTTGGTATTTCTATTGATAGCAAAATTATCAATCCCCCTCGTCCATTTCGTATCCCGACAGAAGGGAACCCAATAACGCTCTGGATATAAATATCCTTAAGCGCCGACCGTTTCCCTCCGCCAATGGAAGAGCATCACAGCAGCCTTATGCAGGTGACGGCACAGTCCATCGCATAATGGATGGTGACGCGAGCTCGAAAGGAATCTTCCTGCCCGTGTTGTGGAAATTAACTGCATTTCCTCCTTGCCAGTCATCCAGAGCAGTCAGCCTAAGGCTCAAGCAACACTCAGGCTGTACCTCCATTGGTGATATCACTGTTACCAACACAGAGTTATCTGCGGGGTTGCAAGGCTGACAAGCAGCTGCAGGAAACTATTGATTCTGAGCGGTAGAGGTGTTGCTCTGAGAGGAGGATGGCCGATGGCGTACGCCATTGTTGGTGAGGGCTTGTCCATGTGGCACTGTGTGTCAACAATGAGTGCTTCCTTGCTTGTGGTTTACCGCCTTCAAAGGGACTATTGGATCTGTGCAGGTGCTTCATTGTTGGATTGGATGTTGGTGGGATGGGATTGGGATGCAGTTGATGAGATGAAGCCTGGTTATGATTGTCCTGTAGGCTGAGATGGCAACTGGCAAGTTCTCGTTCTTTCATGTGTCAACTGGCAACTCGCGGGGCCATTTGCTATCGCTATGTTGGTGCTGAGCAACTTGTAAGGCATTCTTATCTACCAACACGAAATTCTCTCAGAGTCTTGTATGTCGAGTACAACGATATCTTTGCCTTATAGCAAAACGGATACTCCTCGGAGCATACATAATCAGACAACTTCAAACCATGGTGAACCTCTTCTACAACTGGTTGCCCAAAGAAATCTACCTTCAGTAATGCGTGTATATGAGACAACGAACTAAATAGAAATCGCCTTGATCCTGATTATTGTTCAGAAATGATAAGACCAACAGCATCCTTGACCCACCATCAGCTTATCCAGCCCGCGTGTAGTGTGTACTCAATCCAACAGGATCAGTCAATGTTCTGCAATTCCTATCTACACCGAAGCTCAGCCGAGACGAGACCGTTTGGATAGCAGAATTTTCTCCTGCTGCCAGCCACACGCGGCTCCCTGGAGGTCTGGCCGGAGTTCTGGTCAACTGTAGTTACCGTGCAGCCACCGAGTTCTACCACGGAAACCACCACGGAGGGCCCGGATGATGAGAAAATTTTTTCGAACGGACATCCCGTCCCTGGAGTTTTGGCAGTAGTATTAATCATTTCGATATCCAACAGTCAAGATAAGATTCCCCGCTTCAAGAGTCTGGGGAATTTTTATTACCTAAAAGTCGGCAGTGAGTGACATTGCATTACGTACGGAATTGCTGGGCTGTATCCACTGTTCCTGTGCAGGGTGCACTGTGCGCAGTCTAGGCGAGATATCGAATTTGAAGTTGGATGTTGAGGATCGCATGCTGATTTCACCGTGAATACTCCGATAGGTGCTTGGATGCAAAGGTTCAGGGGTGCGAGGCAGGAGCAGGAGAGTTTCTGAGCAGATATCATTTGTGCCCGTAGAGATTATTCCGCTATATGCCAAGGGTGCCGAGCCCGTGGCTGGCAAGGGACCGAAAGTTCTCTGGAGGAAATCGGTAGTCTTCTAGAATACGGACCAGACGGCATCCATGTGTCCAAACCGGAGCAGGAGCTCACGTACGGTATGGAGTACGGAGTACTCCGTACAGCTAACAGCTTGCGATAAGGTTGAGTAAATGACAGTGTCTGATTGGACAATATGGCACACAGATAGCACTTCGATAAGCAGTCTTGGCACTGGTTGACTGGCTTCTACCTAAGGTATCCAGGCAATCCAGACGCGTAGACTCCTAATGGAAGATATCGGAATAGATGCATAATAACCTCGGACAGGATCACTTCTCCGCACGGAACTACTGCTGGAACCTTCAAGTTAAGGTTCTTTACCCTCTTGATAATCTCTCACTTGGCCCCGAGTTCTCTAAAATCCCGCAAAGCTTGGGCACAATGTCTCGCAGCTCAGAACTCACGTGGCTTATCACTGGCTTATCAAGGCAAAAAAGCCAAGGCCGCCAAGAGTGGGCCTCAGGCAGAGCGGGGCTTGTTCCATGTTCGCTTTGCTTCGGCGTTGGACACAGTGAGCACAAAGGTGGTTTTATTACTGATTATTTGACAGTTATCATATGACACTGACTCTCTCTTTTCTTGGGGAAATTGTGGCCGAGTGAGACTCTTATAATAATCCCGTATGTCCGTGTGCAGGGTGTCGTGTTCAGCCTAGGAATGTAACCTCAGAACGCCTCAACGGAATCAGCAGACGGCGATTGTTACCGATTCGAAAGATCCCTTGACTAATACGAACCAAATAGTGTTGAGCCTAATCACTGGAAACCTGCAACAGCGTCTTCCCCAGGTAATTAGGAGCTTGGGTCTAAGGGCGCCTCGTGTCTGGGCGCTTTTGCCAAGCCAGTCCGCTTGTTCCTGGGCTTGCTGACGGGTCTCTTTCTTGCCCCAGGAGGCGCAGACAAGACCAGAGAACAGACAGAAAACGACAAGATCGTCCATCCCGGCCTTTTTTTTCTCGCTGCTGATTGGATTGTGTGGCAATTATGCTGGAAACGCTAGGCTGGAAGGTTGTACTGTGTACACAGGCAGCATGGCTATCATCGTCCGTGAGGGGATTCTCCACGCGAGATGTCTCTCTCGGTAACTACCAACTACTTCACTAATTCACTAATCTAATCGAAGAGATATTGACCTATCATCGGTCATTCTCATCCTGTCATATAATAAGATATATAATCATTGATTGGTCCCCCCGTTGTCGCTTATCTTTTCTGGGGTTGCTTTCCAGAAGTCGAGGACGGTAGCTTCTATTCACCTGCTACTTTCCTCTTTCCTTCCTCCTCCTCGTCCTCTTCTCTTTCTCCTCTCTCCTCTTCCGTCTGCATCTTTATCTTCTCCTTCTCCTTCTTCATCGTTTCCTCCATCGTAATCGCATTCACTGCGTTCTTTCTTCCCCACAATCCTTCGTCTCTGGGGAATCAGGGAACTTCCCCCCACCACAGTTCATCGGCCTGAATTCCATCAATAGACCACGCACGGGAATGGGGTACAAAGAAGAAGGCGTCTCTTCGGAGATGCCTGTCAAGTATGAAATGTCCAACGATGTCAAAGCTGCTGAGGAGGGTGTGACGGAGTCTCAACCCCATGTCGACCTTCATCGGGGTCTCAAGTCCCGTCACATCACCATGATTGGTAGGCCGTCTATTGCGACCTGTAAATAATCTGCACTCAAGCTGACATTCACAGCCATTGGTGGTGCTATTGGCACTGGTCTCATCATCGGAACTGGAGGTGCTCTTGCAAAGTAAGTCTTTCTTCCTCGAAACCATTTTTGGCGTGACATAGGCTGACATGGTTCTTCAGGGCTGGCGTACGTTGTCCTCATATACCTGAAATTTTACAGCAACAACAGCTAACTAACTGTCACAGCCTGGTTCTATCCTCATCTCCTACTCTTTCGTCGGTTTCATCGTCTATCTGGTCATGTGTGGTCTTGGAGAAATGGCCACTTGGTTGCCCATGCCCTCCGGTTTCACTGGTTATGCTGTCCGTTTCTGTGACCCTGCTCTTGGATTCGCCATTGGTTGGACGTATGTCAATCTATCATTGTTTACCGTCAAGACTGCGGCGCTGACACCATGACCACTACAGGTATTGGTTCAAATATATTATTGTCACACCGAACCAGTTAACGGCCGGCGCGCTGGTCATATCATTCTGGATCGATGCTTCACGAGTCAATGCAGGCGTGTGGATCACCGTTTTCCTGGTGTTGATTATTTCCATCAACTACTTTGGTATCCGGTTCTTCGGTGAATTTGAGTTCTGGCTGTCCTCCTTCAAAGTGGTCGTCATTGTCGGCCTGATTTTGCTCTCCTTCATTCTGATGCTGGGCGGCGGCCCCGATCACGACCGCAGGGGCTTCCGGTACTGGAAGGAGCCCGGTGCGTTCAACTGGTACATTGAGGATTCGGCCGCGGGTCGTTTCTATGCCTTCTGGGCGACCATGGTCTCGGCCACGTTCGCTTATCTGGGTACCGAACTGGTCGGAGTGACCGTCGGCGAGGCCGAGAACCCACGCAAGACGATCCCGCGCGCCATCAAGCTCACCTTCTACCGTATCCTCTTCTTTTACGTGATCAGCGTTCTGCTCGTCGGCACCCTGGTCCCCTACGACTCCAAGAGCCTGGTCTTCGCGACCAAGAAAGCCAGCTCCGCAGCTGCCTCCCCCTTCGTCGTCGCGATCGAGTTGGCCGGCATTCGCATCCTTCCCCACATCCTCAACGCCTGCATCCTCCTCTTCGTCTTCTCCGCCGCTAACTCGGACCTTTACATCGCCACTCGTACCATTTATGGTCTCGCGCGCGAGGGCAAAGCGCCCGCCATCTTCGCCCGCACCGACCGCCGCGGCGTCCCCATCTATGCCCTCGCCATCTCCTCCTGCTTCGCCTGCCTGGCCTACATGAACGTCTCCAGTGACTCCAAGACCGTCTTCAAATACTTTGTGGATCTGGTCACCATTTTTGGCCTCCTCACCTGGATCTCCCTGCTCGTCACCCACATCTACTTCATTCGCGCCCGCAAAGCCCAGCACGTCCCTGACTCTGACCTCGTATACACAGCCCCCTTCGGCGCCGCAGGCTCCTACTTCGCCCTCGTCTTCTGCTGCATCATTGCCCTCACTAAGAGCTACGACGTCTTCGTCCATAGCGACACCTATGGCAACTTCAACTACAAGGGCTTCATCACCGCGTACCTTGGTATCCCCCTCTACTTCTGCCTCATCTTCGGGTACAAGCTCTTCACTCGCTGCAAGGGCGTCAAGCCCGAGGAGGCGGATCTGTGGTCAGGCAAGGACGAGATCGACCGCGAGGAGGCGGAGTACCTGGCTCGCAAGGCGATGGAAGAGCCAACCGGTAAGCGTGGGAACTGGTTCTATCAGACATTTGTGGCGTGGTTGTTCTAGGCCCCGCTGTCTCGGTTATTTACTTTTTTTTTTTTTTTGCGCGAATATGCGTTTTTTGGATGTGATACGAGCTAGGGGTCCTGCCTCGCAATGCTATTATGAAATCACGACTCGCCGACATGTACATAACATAAACCATCAATGAATTACATGGATCTGTCAATTGAAGTGTACCCGGAGTAGTGTCGTATGACAAGTACAATAATCATGATTCATTACCGTCGTTGGCAGATAACGACAATGCGAGATGTAAATATACGTACGGTAGGATTGTACACGGCAGAAACAGACAGAAGGGAAAAGACTATCGCCGTCGGAACTCGGATCGAGCTTTCTCAACCCACTCCGTTTCCTCATCTTCGACATCCGCCTGCAGGACTTGCTGCGTGGCTGGCGCTGGCTCGTCGCCTTGGGATGCAGGAGCTTCTTCAGGCTCCGTGCGCTGCAGCTCCGCGTCCCAGTCCAGATTTATGTTATGTGCAAGATCGCCAACGAGGAACTTCCCAAACGTCAGAACGACATTGAAGATCTCCTTGCCGGTCGGCACGATGTACTCGGACGGCAGGAGGAAGCCGTAGCTCCCGCGATCGCGCAGTTTGATCTGGTAAGCGTAGTCTGTGTGTAGCTGGTGGTAGAACCAGTCGAGGGCGCTGCCGCCTGAGCTGCCGCCGGTGGGGAAGATGGGTTTCTTGGGTGGGCTGTTACGATTACGGGCTTGGTCGTCGGCGGTGATGGTGCCTTCGCAGGCGGAGGTGACGTCGTAGATTTCGTGGGTGGTCAGGCGGATGACTTTTGCGAGGCCCATGCCTAGCTCTTCGAGGCTTTCCAGCGTGGGCGGGACGGACGAGCAGGAGAATGAGAAGGGGTAGAGGATCTGCTGGGAGTAGGAGTGGAGGTCGAGGAAGCCGACGATTTTGGCGTTGTTGGTTTGTGTCTCGTTGAGGGCCCACTGTGCCAGTTGGTGCGCTTCCATGCCTTCGAATGGCTCGGTGCCGGCGTAGTTCTCCGAGCAGGGGTTCGACCGTGTGCGCTCGCCGTCCCATTGGAATTCCCAGGCGCGGTCGAGGTCGATGCCGGGACAGAAATGGAGACTCGTGGGCTGGCGGTTCTTGCGCCATAGGCGATCGGATTCCCAGGTGTAGACGTAGCCGTCTGGGTTCAGCGTCGGCACAAAGACCCAGTCGAAGTCCTCCAGGAGGCGGGTGACTTCGTGCGATTTTCCGTAGCGGGTGATGAGACTGTACGCGGTGTAGATTACGGTTGAGGTACTGATCCATTCTCGCGCATGGCTGCCACCGACGACGACGATGGTCTTGCGAGGGTAAGGCTCGGCCGTCTGGCCGCGGGTCCCGAGTCGAAGCGCCGGAATTTCCCGTCCTTCGTAGGACACCCCGACATTGATCATCTGGACATGAGACGAGAACATTGAAGCCATCAGCCGCATCCACGGGACGATAACCGATAGAGGCTGGTAGTCGCGGAAGAACAAATCTCCAAATTGAGTCGACTGGCGCACCGACGGGATGAATCCAGGATGATCCTCAAATCCAACAGGTCGTCGAGTCGGGTAAGTCGCGTATATCATTTCAGCAAGATTATCAATAAGAGGAGTGTATGCGGTCCGAAGCGAATCAGGCAACAGGCCCAGTAGTGAGGGGATCTATCAATCAAAGAATCAATAATGAGCGCAGGGATAAGACGCTGGCAGGAGTGCGCATATACGTACAACTTCTTGAGCTAATCGAATATCCACAAATTCAGATGTGGAAGCCCAGACATCCAGAAAAAGGACGTCAGTTGCTTCCGCCAATGCCTCTGCCTCTTCGGCGTTGCGCAGGTGGAAACGAAGGACGACATCGCTGCCATAGCGAGTAAGTGATCGGGATGGAGACCTGCTGCGCGGGGAATCTTTAACGGAACGATGATGGGAGGAATCTTTGGAAATGCCCCAGATGGACTCGATGACCCGATCTCGCAATCGAATCCATGGTCGTCTGGAGTCAGTAGATCGGGATGATAACAACTGAATCGGTTCAATGGGCGGCGGAGGTGTGATACTGGAGCCTGCGGGGACGGCGGATACCAGACCCAGCGAGGCGACCAGGAGGAGGAGAACAGATAGCAGGAGACGCATGTCTTTAGAAGGAAAGAGACAACAATTATGCTGTCATTCTTTCTGTCGGATCGCTCGAGTCCTAGAGGTGAAACGAGGACGGATCAGGATGGACGAGGGCCGATGTTGGGCGAATGGTGGACGCCTATTGATGCCTCAGGCAGAAGACCTTCCGATATTAGCATTTTCCCTGATTAGGAATGGTGTATTTGCCTAGTTTGGGCAATATCAGGACCACGGAGGTAGTTCCGAGTCAGCCTTAGAAAATCCGAATGATCGTCTGAATACTCTTGAGTATGGTAGATAGATGTGGCTAAACTGCAATTATCTATCTACTAGAATCTGGTGGCTGTTCTGAAGAGGCTAGCTCTGAAAGGCTGGTGTGACGGCGGAAGCAATTGATTACCTACAACGGGGCACATATACTTGAAGTCCTCCTATAATCGTTGGCGTACTCCGTACTTGTAGAGACAATCCTTTTCAGTCCTTTGCGGCTCAGTGGAATGAAATCTGATTTCTAAGATGCAGATAAAGCTGACAGTTGACAGTGGCTTCTGCCTTAGGCACCATAGACCTACCCCACACTCACTGCCTCCACAGCCCCACTAGTTTAGTCCCTTTGAGTCCCTTGAGCAGAGAGCGGCTTTGCGGTATTCCTTGCCGTAATATATATGGGATTGGCTCAATGCCGTTGGTCACGTCCACCCAAAGCATGTCCTAGTACTCCTGATGGGTAAGCGTCTAGATTAAGAGATAACTATCTGTATAAACCGGCTGAGTAGTCCCAAGTCTGGCGCTGGTTTACTCCGTGACTATTCCGTGGTCCCTCCAGGCAGAACAATTCTAGATTGAATCACGTGATAATAGAGCAGCGGGAGATACGCGGATAAATGACGCAGTGCGTAAAGTAGCCGCGTATAGGTGGTCATGATGATGAAGTCGGTAAGACGCCTCTTTCTTCCGTTTTCTCGGATGAAAGAGGTACTGGCATCATTGTTAGCTCGAATGGAAATTCTGGAAGATGATAATCAAATGAGCGTAAGTCCAGATGACGAAACAGTCCACAGAGCTGTGTACACACCAGGCTGCTTCTATTGGTTATGACTCTCGAACCAGGGCAGAGAACCGGATTTTAGAGATTGGAACGTGTGGAAATCAGAAGTATAAGAACCTGAGGTTATGTGTTTTGTTATCGAGAATGGCTTCTTCCGCTAGGTACAGGGACTATACAGGCACCGATCTAAGGTATCTCCAGTTAGAGACGGGTAGGAATAAAATCACAATTTATCGGACCCATGGCACAAGATAGCTCTCTTAATCTATAGCAATTAAATTGACCTGATCATGATCAAAGATCGACGAATTAATATCCACTTTCTAAACACACGTGTTGTGTGATGTCTTTTGTCAGAGATCCATCATTTAACTACTTGTCAAGTATTCCGTAGGCCAGACCCAGACCCATAGGCCGTAGTCCTAGTCCATAGGCCATAGGGACACTAGGAGGTATCTCAGATCTCCCCATCACCATCTTCATCATCATCTTCTTCTTCTTCTTCATTGATTCCCTCTTTATCCGGTAAAGACGCTCAGATCTCTTCGTTTGTCATTTCTTCCCGCAAGGCTCCCATTATCTAGCAGGTATTATCCAGCTCCTTGCCCCTCCTTTCTCCTACGTTCCAACCAACCTCTCCGCTTTGGGGTTCCCTTTTTCGCCAATCTGTTTTCCCTTCCTTGGCATCTCCAATGTTCTCCTCGGCCGCTCCTCTGCTTATGATCTACGCACTTTTCACTCCATCCTACTAGACGCCTGGCAATGTAAGGGTTGCATTTACTATCTCCGACTTTTTATCTGCTTGTCGACTATCCGGGGTTCTCTTTCTCAATCGACTGCCTCTCTGTTCCCCCCTTTCCCCTTTTCGAACCTTCTGCGACCTCCCTCCTCGATTACCGCCAAATTGCTCGATTCTCAAGCTAGACGAATCTATTTCTTTTTTCTTTCCTCGCTCTGCTACGAATTGTCCGCGATGTCAATCGGTCGTATTTCATGATCCCTACGCCGTATATCCTCCGAAATCGTGCATTACCGAACGGCTTCCAAGAGTTCGGGTTGCCCCTTGAACTTCCTTTCCGAAGTACAATCAGTCGCTGTGGATAAATCGCTCGATATCTATAAGGTTATTGTCGGATGGGTCGCTTCAACCGGTTGCGCAGCAGGATCACCTAAGGACCCGACTTCCGTCGTCTTGTTTCAGCCATGCATTGGAAAGGGTTGCGACTCGGCGCTCTCGATAGCAATGACTCCAAGAGACGCAGTGTTGTCGAGCCTCAAGCACTCTCTCGCCATAGCGAACAATTGCCTCGATCGACTCCATCGGCAACCAACCTTGCATCCAGGCACTCGGAGTCCGCCCCCCGTTCCCCTCTCTTAGCGGGACCAGACCACGATGACGAAAATGACCACGACGATCACGAGACCGGAGACAACGATAATAAACACCTGTCGGAAGGGCCAGCGGACACTATTCGCTCAAGAAAGGGCAATGTGGGCGCAGCCTTGGTGCAGGACGATGCTTCTACCTGGCGCCGGAACCGGTTCAGCTTCATGAAGCTCCGTCATGCGTCGGATCCCCAATTATCAAGGTCTTATGCCAAGGGTGAGGAGGGAACACCTCCCGTGCCTCCTTTACCGCGTGAGTATACATCCGAGCTACTACAGATTCTATATATTTGTCGATCTACGTGTGCTAACTTTTGATCTCCGCTGTCTATTTTCAGCTCCCACCATCATTACCACCGCACCCACTAGCAATGAACTGGATCAACCCGTTAAGAAAAAACCCAAGTTCAAACTCCTCTCCGGATCGAAAAAGAGCTCGTCCGACGGATCACAAATGTATGCTCAGCGACAGAGTCCAGGTCCCAGGTCTCGCCATGGGGCCCAGGGCTCCAACGTGTCGCAGACAACCGATGCTACATTGTCAACGTCCAAGATGAGCGGGGAAGAGCCAGGTCGTCTCTCGACTACGTCAATCCGCAGTGGTGGCCGTGAGCTGGGCAACGAGTCCCAACGTTCCTCCGTCACCGACGCTCGCTTTTCCGAGTCATCCCGTTCGGATCAGAGTTCCGGAGACCATGGACTATACCACCCCCATTCCCCGAACGACGGATCTTTAAGCGGAAATAAACGTTTTCGCATGCCACGTATGAAGAGAAATCGGGGTCCTCTATTTCCCTTGCCTCCTCGACCGGCTGGCAGTCAACCCATGAATGGCCATGGACAGGACTCGCAGATATCCAGGGCCATGAGTTCTGATCCCTCATCCAGCTTCGAGCCGCCGGATGAGAAGGATCAGGACCGCGTTTCTCCGCTTCCATCGCCCAGTCGTTCGACTGTCGGTCTTGCCTCCCCGGCTTTTCCTCTGCGCAGAAAGGACTCGGCGAACTCCGCCAATTCTGCCCGGTCAGCCACTTCCACTCGAAGTGGACATCGAATCAAACCGCGACCAAGGTCATCAACGCTAGACTCGTTGGCTAATCTCCGCGATGCTGGGCAACAGTCACCCGCTCAATTCGCCTCGTCCGGTCGTACTTCGACTTCCACCAGTGGACGCAAAAGTTTCGGGGACATCTTCAGCATCTCGCACCGATTGAGGCAAAATTCGGAACCCCCGGTTATGCGAGATGGCTCTCCCGGTGTGAGACGCTCGGATACTCCTGTTCGCAAACTGTCCTACCCCGAACGCGAGGAGAATGACACGCCAGCAACGTATCTGACGCGCCTGGAGGAGAGCATACCCAAGAGCACAATCGCCGGTGTACTCTGTCAGTCGAATGAAGACTTCTACAAGACAGCATTGCGAAAGTATATGCGGAGATTCATTTTCTTTGGGGACCCTATCGATATGGCTATCCGAAAGCTTTTGATGGGCGCTGAGTTGCCCAAGGAGACCCAACAGATTGATCGCTTTTTGCAAAGCTTTGCCGACCGATATCATGAATGTAATCCTGGCATCTTTGCTTCTCCTGGTACGTTCATCCCATTATGCATCCTGGGCCGTTTATACTGATATTCTCTGTACAGACCAAGCATATTTCATTGCATTTTCCATCTTGATTCTACACACCGATGTCTTTAACAAGAACAATAAGCGCAAGATGCAAAAGTCGGATTATGTTCGGAATACTCGTGGCGAAGGCGTATCTGATGACGTTCTGGAATGCATTTACGAGAACATCGCTTACACGCCCTTTATCCACATCGAAGATACACCCTCTCACAGTCGTCAGCTTGCAAAGCCTCGACGGCCGTTGTTCAAGACCCCGAGTTCAGAGCATTTGTCGCGCGTATCAAGGGAACCGGTTGACCCCTACACGTTGATCATGGACGGCAAGCTTGACTCATTACGGCCGAGTCTCAAGGACGTCATGAACTTGGAAGACACGTATCGATGTCATGGGACGACAGGGCCACCGGACATCAACAGCCTGCATCAGGCCTTTTCGAAAACAGCTATTCTGCAGATCGTATCAGCCCGGTCCCGGCCGGATGCGTTCATGCCGGCTAGCATCCAGAACCCGGCCGAATCGAACCCTGGGCTGGTAGACATCAAAGTGGCCAAAGTTGGTCTGCTCTGGCGAAAAGACCCAAGGAAGAAGAGAGCTAGATCGCCGTGGCAAGAATGGGGCGCTCTGCTTACCTTCTCGCAGTTGTACTTTTTTCGAGACGTCAATTGGATCAAATCCTTAACGTCCCAATATGAGTCTCATCAGAAGGAGGGGCGCCGCCGGGCGGTTGTATTTAAACCACCTCTCACCGAGTTCAAACCCGACGGTATCATGTCCACGGATGATGCGGTTGCGTTGTTGGATTCGGGCTACAAAAAGCATAAGCACGCATTCCTTTTCGTTCGCCATCACGCGCTAGAGGAGGTGTTTTTGGCCAATTCCGAAGATGACATGAACGATTGGCTGGCAAAAATCAATTACGCTGCTGCCTTCCGAAGCACGGGGGTCCGCACCAAAGGCATGATAGCTACCAATTACGACGCTCAGCGCAACAGAATGAGTCGCAAACCCTCCGTGACGTCGTACAATTCACATCGCTCTGCAGACAGGGAGCCTCCCTCTCCCAATCCCGATACCGACGTGGCCGAGGAGTTGGTCACAGCTCGTAAAGAGCTCATGCGACAGAAGATCCGCGAGACAAACGAGAAGCTTTTCGTGAGCCAAAGGCAACTTGACGACCTCCTGAGGAATGCGAGACACCTACAGGTATTAACGCCGGTTACCTCGAGGGCGAGGGAGCAAGTCATCATGGCAGCAGGGCGCATGGCGGCCAAGCTCAAGTGGGTGCGGCAGGACATCTGGCGTAACAAATGCTATCGGGAGGTTCTCCTGCAGGATCTGGGTACCGAGGATGAAGAGGCCAAGTTGCTTGCGGACCAGAAGTCCCTACATCTACAGATACCCGCCAGGAATGCCTCCACTTCGGAGCCAGGAGCCCTGTCCCAGCCGCCTGCCAACGCAGTGCAGTCCCCGAGTCAGGCCACGTCGCCGCAGTTGCCGTCTGACGAGTATGCGTCTGTTCATAGGGTCCCATCGTCCCAAATTGCTGCTAGTGACATTCGCAGACCAAGCATTCCGGTGTCGGTGACATCCTCAGACCTTACTGGCCGTGCCAGTAGACGTTTATCTGCGGACATGGGCAAAGACCGCGCCAAGTCATATTCGCCAGGCCCGGCAAACCGGCTCGAACGCGAGCCATCGGTGCTGAGCGCGGGCAGCAAGATAGATGTTGCCAGTCTAGGATCTCATGCCTCCAAATTGACCTCTCCGATCAGCATGGACGACGGCGAGGAGCGTATCCTCCGTGAGGCTGGGTTGTTAGAGGTGAACAGCTCTCCTCGCGGGACAAGACAGTCCGTCACAGCCCATGAGACGGATGGCGAACACAGGCGAGATAGCGCGGAGTCTCGCCCAGGAGAGCAGATGAGCCGGATTCGTCGCAGCCTTCACCGCACACTCCGTGATTCCCACCACGGACAACAAGGACATAATGCTCGGGGTAAAAAGCAGCGGGACTCGATGTCTAGCGAAGTGGTGCCCGAGGACGAGCAAGATACGAAGGAAGGCGAGGGTCTCTCCCGCAAGGCGCCGCAGTTCACTGTCCATGGGAAGAAGGCATCTATTGTCACTTTTGGATCTGAGTGGCAGAATATGACTCCCGAAGAGCGTCTCAGGCTGCGCAAACCTACTCCGTCGGAGGAGCCCCGCGCCTCTGACCCTGCGATTCTGAGCGGCGGCGATTCGAACGTCTCGGAACCGATAAATCCGGGAATCTCCCAGTCATTGCGAAGCGGAAGCACTGCAACAAGGATCAGCGTTCTTGATCCGGTCGAGAGCGAGGGTTGCAGAGAGGGGAATCCTACCACGAACCTAGAGGACAGAATGGTCAAGAGCGACCCCACCATTGATCTAAGCTCTCGTCTTACGGCCTCAGATGACGCTGATTCCTCCACCGCGGCTTTCCCGGGATCATTGGTATTGCCAAAAGATCAGCGGTCGTCCCCTTCGACATCCGCTGACGAGGCAGCCGTCGACGAAAATACAATCCAAAAACTGCAGTCGAGCCCACCCGAGCAAGCTGTACATGCATAAAGAGCAACCTGAAGACCAATCACCTTCCATTACGACTTCATACCCAATCCATCTCAGTTTTTCTTTTCATTTGTCTTGGCGTCGTCTTACGGCGTTGAAGGAATCATTTTGGCCAAAATATGCTTGACTTGTTCTCAGCGCTGCCTGGCCAAGCTTTTGACATTCTCTCTTGCTCTCTCTTTCTCCTTCTCTCTCCTCTTCTATTGCTTTGAGCCGGCTTCATAGAGTTCACACAAGCGGTCCTCGCACTACTATTTCCTTTTTCATATGCTTCGGTTGTAGCCCAGTAGGGCAACAGGGTCGGTTGGTCTGGTCTGTTTGTATGGCTGTTGATCTACGGATTTACATGGGAAGGCGGCATTTTGGCAGGTATCTGAAAATTCATAGCATGTCATCTCGAAGGAGATTGCAGTATACAGTTCCATTGCTACTCTCGGAAGGCAATGATCAAGCCTATCTCATGATTCCCTAGAACTATATAGACAAAAGAATAGGATATAGGGGATCCTTTATCTGGTCTATTCTATTGTTCATGTCATTCACATATCTCCATGCATCCGTCACTGGTGAACTGTATGAGACGGGCCCGCTTGCAGCATGAGGACAGCACGCCTTCACACCAACCGTGCTTCTCGGCGTTGTCGTCGTCGTTGACCCCTCGTTGTGATTTCTGTTGTTGTGTTCGTCTCGGTTTCTTCCTCTTCATCCATCTATCTTCTACCCTCAGTCTTTCCATCTTCATCTTCACTCTGGACTCTTTCATCTCATCTCATCTTTGCATTTGAGTTAGTTGGTAGTCAGGCTAGGCTACGGCAGTCATCCTCTGTCCTAGACTGATTCCAAGTAAAGAGGAGAAATTAGAAACAGAACGCAACAAGAGAGAAAGCCAAACAGACAGTAAGTGGCAAGCTGAAAGACTGATAGTCTGACTTGTGCTGATGATCTATCCGTGTATAGATCAGAGTATTCTTTATCTATCTTCCGTTTTGCTTGCTTGATTGATCTTAGTTGGTGAAGTGTAAACAACGGAAACACAACACAGTAAGGATTTTCTTCCATTCATCCTGTAATAGTTCCTGAAAAGAAGTTCATGGCTGACTGTTTACTGTTGGCTACTTGCTGTTAACTGGAAGGATGGCTTTAGGTCTTTCACAGTCACGTGAGGAGGTGTCCTGCAGCGTGATGGGTTTAGATCGTGCTCGTGCTGGTGGGCACTCTACTCATAATTCATAAGATGAATACTGATTGTTTTTAAATGGTGAAGAGGGAGAGGGAGAGGTACAGGTACAAGGACAGGGGCAGGTAGAGGTGCACCACCGTCCGCTGCTTGCGTTGCCTGCTCCTCCTCCGTCGCCGCCACCGCGGTCCAGTCGGCGGCCCGTTCTGGTCCCTGTTTCCGGAGATCCAGATGAGATGCTCTACAGGCGTACGTACGAGAAAAAGACTCAGAGCAAATACATCGATGAGTCGATCGGCTATGGTCTGTTTGCTACCGGGCGCATCCCTGCCGGGGAGGTCGTCTTCGCGGATAAAGTCGCCTGGCTTGCTGGCCCGGAGGTCCAGCGCTGGAAGAATGCAAAGACGGCCGACGACCTCGTTGCTGAGAAGGTCCGCGCGATGGGCGAGGAGTGGCACCGGGGTTTCCTGGGTCTGCCGAATCCGCAGCCCAAGGGTTCGTCCGGGGGCGCGTATGCTCAGATCTGGAAGAGATACCATATGATTGCTTTGCAGCCGGAGAATGTAAAGGTATTGGTGCTGGGGCTGAACCTGGCGTTTGTGAACCATTCGTGCATCGCGAATGCGTCTCTCTACTATACATTGCGGTATCCGAGGGATGAGAACGGGGAGGAGGATAAGAGCCTGCCCCCGAAAATTGGACGGGCGGTGGTGCGTGCGTCCAGGGACATCAGGCCCGGCGAGGAGATCACCGTTGCTTACTTCTACGCCAAGGGGGAGTGTGGAGTACGCCAGTTGATGTCCAGTATGTACTGCAAGTTCTGGTGCGTGTGTCTGTTCTGCCGGGACCCGGTCCGCGAGACGGAGAATGCTCTGGAGAAGCTCTACACTCTCGAGACCATCTTTGAGGACGCAGATACCCTGTATAAACGGCCCGCGGTGGTGTTCAAGAACGCCTACGAGCTGATTAAGCTATACGAGCGGCTCAAGATCAGCGACACGCGCCAGGTCCAGGTTTGGCTCTACTGCGCGCTGATTGCAGGATTCAACTGCGATCTCGGCCGAGCTATGCTCTTTTTGATCAAGGCACGCGGCTTGGTTCTGAGTCTCCATGGTCCCAACGGTCATCTGTACGACAGAATCAGGGTCTATTGTCAGATGCCTCCTCTCATGCCGGGCTTCGGAGCTACCACCCGCGGCCGATCCGCCGTGAAACAGTGCTATTTCATGTTTGCAGACCAAAAGCACTCTGCAGATGTCTTGTTCATGCTCACAGCAAAGCCTGACGAGTACATCCGACTGCACCGCTACCGTCGCATTCCTGACAGCCTGGCAAAGCCTGGAGAGAGCAGATACCTCATCCGCTACGATGCGCAGGATGCGAGACGGAAGAAATTCGAGGACGAGGAGCCAGACCCTGTCGAGTTCATACCATGGTGGTATGATCCCGAGGTGAGGAAACAGATAATCGAGGATAGAAAGGCAAAGGAGGCAGAGAGAAAGGAAGAGAGAAAGAAGGCAGCCAGGAAGAAGAAGAGGGAGGAACAAAAGAGTAAGGAGACTACGAAATCGAATCCCGACTGTATCGAGCCAGAAAAGGATTTCCTGGACGTCTGCCGCGAATTGGTGGCCGAATTCGAGGCTCACGACAAGGAGAAGCCAGAGCGGCAGCAGCGGGAATTCAGAGAGCACGACAGGGAAGCTCTGCGACACCTACTAGGCGCAAAAAATAAACCGAAGAAGCGAGCTGACGGGGAAGACGAAGTAGAAAGCAAACAGGAGCATGAGACCCTTGGCGGACCATGGACTCAGGTGTCTCCTCACGAGCACGAGCCTGCTGTGCACGAGGTGGCAGCCAGAAAGAGAGTGGTGCTCGAGACGCCTCCTGTTCTGGCGGAGATCGAGAAATTTGCTCCTACTGAGGCTTTTGTAACTTCTTTTCTCTCACCTGTTGGAGTATTGAGCAATTCTTGATGGACATTAGTGATGGAAAGTTGGAATGGAGATGAAGGTGGAGTGACGGCGAGAAAGACGTGGACGACGGATCAATGATTATGTCATGTCACGCTTTATCTATCTTCATCTCCAGAGCTTCGTTTCTTCGAGTCCTCAACTTTTCTTTCCTCTCAACCTTCAGATGCGTTTCGTCTTTCAATCCAGCCAGATGCTGTTTCTTCTTGTCTGTGTATAGCTAAACTATTTTTTTAAAAAAAATACATACTCTGTCTCATCGACTCCCCCTCCTTATACATCATACCCCGAGATAAATGCGCCGATAAACACCACCACGACCCAAAATGGCGCACTCCAAACGAAACACCTCTCTCCCCCATTTCACCTCCTACGAGCGGGGCCTCCTCCGCTCAACCTGGGGCACCAAGCGCGGCGTCATCAGCCGCGACTCCTTCCTCCCTTTTGGCTCCTGTCGACTCTGCCTACAGCCCGCCCGAACGCCCGTCGCCTGCGCAACGAACGGCGACCTCTTCTGTCGCGAATGCGCCATCAACGACCTCCTCGCGCAGCGGCAGGAGATTAAGCGTCTCGAGCGAGAACGTGAAGAGGCCCGGAAGCGCCTGGCTGAGGACGAAGAGCGGGCGCTCGAGGATGCGCGGCGGAGGGAACTTCGCGAGTTTGAGCTTGTGAGTATGGGGCTGGAGGCGGCGAAAAATGATCACGCGAAGGGGACCGGCGGCGGCGGCAACGGGGATAATCAGCGGAAGCGCAAGGCGGAGGAGACGGAGGAGGCATTGGCGGCGTTCAAGGCGCGCGAGATCGAGGTCGACGGGAAGCGGAAGAAGATCTTTGAGCTGGATGAGAAGGAAATGGCTCGGATTGCGCGGGAAGAACAGGAGCGGCTGAAGCGGGAGCTGAAGCGGGAGAAGGTACTTCGCGCAGTGTGGGTTCTTTGGTGTACATCTGGCTAACTGGTGCAGTCGGAGTCGAGCAAATCCGCGCTCCCTTCGTTCTGGGTCCCCTCGCTCACGCCATCGACCGATCCCAACGAAATCGCCGCTAACAAGGCCGTCAAGATGACGC
This sequence comes from Aspergillus fischeri NRRL 181, assembly GCF_000149645.3. Taxonomy (NCBI): domain Eukaryota; kingdom Fungi; phylum Ascomycota; class Eurotiomycetes; order Eurotiales; family Aspergillaceae; genus Aspergillus; species Aspergillus fischeri. The sequence continues at coordinate 3,605,937 of NW_001509762.1, read as the reverse complement.
CTATCTGTCCCGGGTCGACTGACGAGAACCGCCATGCCTATTCGCTCAAGTCGCTGGTCGATGTGCATTTTACAGAGGAAAAGGCGGCGGACGGCACAGTCTCGCGGATCTGTCCCAGCTGCAACAAGAACCTGAGTAACGGGCTCAAGGCGATGTGTATGTATTGTCCTACTACAAGTGCTCGCGCTCAGTTCGGCTAACGAATTAGTGGCGAAACCCTGCGGTCATGTTATCTGCCAACCATGCGTCACCAAGTTCATGACGCCGCACGATGTCCCCGATCCCCATGCCAGCAAGGAGGAGCAAGAGCGGACGGCGAAACTACACGGTCTGATTCTCTGCTACGTGTGTGAGGCGGACATTACGCCGCGGGATCCCAAGGCCGAAGCTGAGGAGAATGGAACCGAAAAAGGGAACGGGAAGAAGTCGAAGAAGAAGGATAAGGAGCAGGGGATCCGGCCGGGGTTAGTGCAGGTCAGCTCGGAGGGGACCGGGTTTGCAGGGGCGGGAGGGAATGTAGCGATGAAGGCTGGGGTTGCCTTTCAATGTTAAGTTTGTCGCATCCACGGAGTTTGGGATTTGGGTATGTACTTGTGAAAAATGTAATTCCAGTTTCAGTCACTAGACTAGATGATCTATGAGATGACAGGCCATGTCCAGAGGACGCCCAACGCCAGACAAACGAGAACGAATAGGTACACCCGAAAGAACATGGAGTAAATGTATACATGAACACATGGTGCGGTAGAGTCTAGGCCGCTCTCTTGTTGGCGTTGTTGAATTCGCGCACAACGATATCGCACCGGACCTCCTGGCAGAGACGCTTGCGACGGCTAACATCCAGCTTAGACGCAAACTCCAACCCGCTAGCCCGCTCCAACACCTCCAGCGGCACCTCGAACTCAGCCAGACGCTTGTCGTTGGGAATGCGGGCATTGGGAAGTACAAACGCACCCAGCGAGACCTTGCTGGTCGGGCTGGCCGTGCCGTCCTCGGCGTAGATGACCTTGTAAAAGTGTGTCGGCACAGCCACGTTGGGCGGGTTGCCAATCACTTCGTACGAGACGCGCCACTTGCCGTCCGGGTCGCGATGGGGCAGGTACAAGGGGCCCGTGACGATGCGGACGGAGGGGTACTTCTTGGTCAGATCGCGGCAAAACTCCTCAAAATGCGCCCAGTAGTCGCGGTTGAAGCCCTCACCGACCTGGGGACACATGTTGGTAAGCGCAAAGGTGCCGTCCATCGCGTCCTGGGACCATTTGGCGTCGGCGGCGGGCACCTGGTGGCCGCGGTCATAGCCGGAGCGGAAGTAGTCGGCCAGTTTGGCGCGAAAGATGGCGGGAATGCTGGCGTCTTCGACGAAGGCGCTGTGTTTCCGGTCGGCATTCTTCAGGGAGAGCGAGTACGGCGTGATGTGCTCGGCGACCCAGGCAGGATTACGTGTGCGACGGTCGTAGGCGCCGGTCAAGGGTAGAGAGGTGATGGTATCGGCGATCGGACCGGGGAAGCCATACTGGTAGATACCGGCAGGATCGACGGGGGAGCCGCCTGAGGGTTTACTGGCGGGAGTCTTGGCCAGAGACGGAGGAGGAATGGTCGCAGGAGGAGAGATGGTAGCCGGTTGGGACGGAGGAGGGGGAGGAGGGAGCTGTTGGTGTTGTTGCTGTTGAGGTCGAGAGGATGAGGAGTAAAGGAGAGCGGTGATACCAGCACCAGTGGCTGCACTGGCGGCAGCGATAGCCGCAATAGTAGCCTTTGACATGATGGATATGAATTAAAGCGAGATATAAACAGATAAAAGACTCGTTGGACCGAGTCAAGAAGGTAGAAAGAAGGAAACAGTTGGGGCGGAGTTAAGAGAGAAAAAAATATTGCCGAAGAGAGCAAAGATGAAGCCAAAGTAGCAGCCAATCAGAGAGCACAGAGATGCTGGATCAACAACTCAGGAGGTACAGCATGGGTAGGGAGTAAGTATCTAAGAGGGAGATATTGACTGGCAGCTACCTTGACTATATATTGTAGAGAATTAGTATGGAACTGCAAAAGAGTAGATGGTCATTTGCTTAGATGTTCTGCTGACATCTCCGAGTATTTATTTATTTAGTAGGGGAGATGTGATATGAACCCTACACTTGGGAGACTATAAGCCAGCCTATTGACAGACTTCTGCATGAATTCTTACCAACTCCATCGTGAGACATAATATGCCATCAGTTTCATGATGGGATTCCAAGCGCCCTTCTGCCTGTTAATACTTAATGGCGGTGACCGTGCGGACCTTGGGAGAAAGACGGCGGCGGTATTTATAATGTGTGAGTGGCACCTGGACTCGAGGAATGCTCTAAGTATTGTTCCAAGGGGAATGGTCATCGACAAGATGGATTTATTTGATTTGTCCTGTTGACAACAACTTCTGAATATCTGAACAGTTGAGGGTGACAGAAAAAAGAGAAAGATAGTGGTTCCTTCCATTGTCATTGCCACTCATTCCGGATATTCTCGTGACATCACTGTCTTGCATCCGCCTTCTCTGCGCTTTCATTGCGGTCACTGCTACTGCTACTGCTACTGCTCTTGCTCCTCCACAGCCGATCATGGCTGCCAATAGTGACCTCCGAGGATGGCTGATGAGCGGGGTCTCTGGCATAGGTGAGTTCGTCAGAACCAAACTGCAATCTTTCCAATCTAAATCATCACAGCCTGCGTCCTTGGTTCGTCCCTCATCTGCATCGATGTTATACTGCGGCGCTTCTCTCGTCGCAAGGACTTCCAAATTGTCAACAGCAATGGCTTCTTATCAGCCTCTCTATGCCTGAGTGCTGGTGTTATGGTACCTTTACTCCATTGCCCCGTTTATGCCTGTAGTACTAATCCCGTAGCTCTTCACCTCCCTCTACAGCATGCTCCCCACCTCGAAGGAATACCTCACTCGAGCTGGATTCTCGCCCCGCGCGGCGGCCTGCACTCTAATCGGACTCTTCCTGGCCGGCGTGATTGTCATTCGACTTGTTTCTGCCTTCATCCACCAGCATATTCCCTCTCATGTCGTCGATTGCGCCCATACTCACCAACCAAAAACCCAAGATCCCGAACGCGGCGAAGTTGGACGGCAAGAACAGCTGGCGTCCGCTCCGCGCCAGGCAAATGGCTCTACCGAACGGACGCCTCTCCTGTTACATTCAAAGTCGCCTTCTCGCAAGTCCATGCCGGGTGCCGTTGAGCGACCGGCGCTCGAACCTCTGCGGTCCCGGTTGACTCGTCGCATCAATCAGCTCATGGGTGGCGTTAAAACCCACTGTGACGAAAACGGCCCGTGCTATGGTTTCTCGCAGACGTGCGGTCTTGAATGTTCCAAGATCCTCACTAATACGCAGATGGCTAGCGTCGTCGAGGAGATGCCTCGGCCTTCCTTGATCACGCATCACAGCATTGGTGTGCAGCTGGACTCGGAACGCGCAGGATCTGAAGAAGGTGCTGGCCCAGGCTTGCTTGCCCAGTCGCATGATTCGATAGAAGACTTCTCAGGGCAATTGGACGCCAGTAGCTCCCAGGAAAACCAAAGCAGCGCATCCTCCTTGCGGACAGGTCTGGAAGTCTATCCCCACAAATCCCCAGAGGACCAAAACGATTCGACCAAAGCTCCACGGGCCGCAGCGGCGCAACACCACCACCACGTGCCCCAGAATGCCTTTCTCTCTATCGGCCTCCAGACTTCGTTGGCTATTGCCCTCCATAAGCTCCCAGAGGGCTTCATCACATACGCTACCAATCACGCCAGCCCCACGCTCGGCATGACCGTCTTCGTTGCCCTCTTCATCCACAATATCAGCGAAGGCTTCGCCATGGCCCTGCCGCTCTATCTCGCGCTCAATTCCCGCTGGAAAGCCATGTTCTGGTCCAGCTTACTTGGCGGAATCAGCCAGCCCGCTGGCGCCGCCCTCGCCGCTCTTTGGATCTGGGGCGCGCAGAAAGCCGGCCACCACGACGAGACTACCGGTCCCTCCTGGGGTGTCTATGGCGGCATGTTTGCTGCCACCGCCGGCATCATGACCTCGGTTGGCCTGCAGCTTTTCAGTGAAGGGCTGGGATTGACGCACCATCGCGGGTTCGGTGTCGGATTCGCCATCGCTGGAATGGGTTTAATGGGGCTGAGTTTTGCGCTGACTGCGTGAGTCTATTCCGTACTTTCGGGTTTATTCAGGCGTTGAGGTCCACTCTCTTTTCTTCAAAGTAAATGTCTGTGTGCATTGTGCATGGCTGCATCGGGCAAGGTTGCATCCGTATAAATTGGGTATATGAAATTAGGGCGGGTATTGTTATTATCGTGTGTTCCTTGACGATTGTCTATCTGCATTACGAGTTACGATTGTTTTGTTTTATCAATGGTTAGTGTATTATAGAGCATACCTACATACATCACTCTAATCATGTGCATTTCTTGCGTGGTGCTCTCTGCAAAGATATATATCCGTTCGGATATTTTCGTAAGCTCTTGGATGATATTCCGGTAGATTTTTAGTAAGTTAATGCTCCCGAGTTCAAGGTATACTACATATGAAATAAAAAAAAATATATCACAACGCCATAAATGCATTGCTAACTCCAAGAACCTGGTCAAGGCGGATGCAAAGGAATAAACAAGCAAGGCTACGACCCCTTCTTGGCCGCTTCTTCTCGCTCCCGCTTTCTCGCCAGATATCGCTCCTTCGCGCTCATCACATCCGTTTCCGTCTTGCGAGTACGCGTGCGCTCCGCGATCTCCCGCTGTCGCGCGGCCTCGGCCTCGGCTTCCTGTCGGGCCTTCTCCTCCAGCTGCTGCGCGATCATCTCCGTCTGGCGGGCGCGCTGGTTCGTACGCGCCGCGTGATGCCCCGAGTCGAGACGCGGCTTGTTGGCAGCCGCACGAGCAGCTGCCGCAGCGGCGCTCGCCGAGGCGGACGGCTGGGGCTTGGGCGCGACGTTCAGCCCGGCGGACAGCAGCTGCCGCTTGTCGACGATTTGGCCCTCGTCGTTGATGGCGATGTGCGCGCCCTTGGCGTTGAGCTCCGCGGCGATCTGCGCCTCGGTCTTTTCCTTGCTTGCTTCCGCTTCCGCGGCGGCTTCGTCGGCTGGGACCTCGCCCGCCTGCACCCGTCGCGCGGCCTCCTCCGCGGCCTTGACGACTTCCTCGTGCCGCTGCTCGTCCCGCGATAGCATGTCCCGGTAGAACCCGACCATCCCCGTCCCGCCGTTCTGCTTCCGCCGCTCCTCCTCCTGCCGTTCCCGCTCTGCTTCTTCCTGCTCGATCCGCCGCAGTTCCTCCTGCTGCGCCTTGTACGCGGACGTCACGAACTTCTCCTTGTCGGCGAACTCGTCGCCCTCTGCCTCACGCTCCTTGGCGAGTAGCCTGTCCCGCGCGCGCAGCTGGTCCCGCTTGCGGATCTCTGCGCTGCGCAGTAGCGAGGTCATGTACCGCGGCCCGTCGCTTTTGGCGTCCGGGGAGGCGGCTTTGGCTTTGTCGGATTTGGCGGCGTGCAGGCTGTCGTAGATGGCGTCGTAGGAGTAGATGGTGGGGTCGAGCTGTTGGGCGTCCTCGGCGTGTTTCTTGCTGCTGCGGAGGGCGGAGAGGTTCGTGAACTCGGTGGTGGGTGGTGGGGCGCTGGGTTTGTTTTTCGCGGGGTTGAGGCCCAGCGGCATTGCTTGTGGTTCTTGGGTCTCTTCCTCGTCGGCGAAGATGGAGCTCTTGCTTAGGGGTTTGATGTTGGGTTTGCCGGTTGGGGGCCCAGCCAACGGTTTTCGTTTTGCGGGCGGTTCTGTAGTTTGTCGCTCGTTGGCGGACGGTCTGCGTGGTTCTTCAAGACCGCCAATTGTGGTTATCTCGATCGGACCGTCACCGTCGCCGTCGCCGGCATCGTTCTGGTTGTCGCCTTCAGAGTCGGAGTCGAAGATGGTCTTCTTGCGTTTCTGGGAACCTGGCGGTCCGAGTTTCGAGGTTGGGGCTTTTTTGCTGGGGAGGTTGAGCCCGTAGGACAGCTTCGGAGGGGGCATGGTGCTAGTAAACGGAGGCTGTAAGGCCTGACCCCAATTCGTGCAGTGGATATGAGCAGCCTATATTTGAAGTTGAAGATCAGTTACAATAACTAGTTGAAGGAGATGAGTTCATCAGATGGTTATCTTATCAACCACGTGACTCGATCATCTCCACCAAACAAACGAACCATGTCCCCTGTTACTTGCTACCTTACACTTGCCGAGCGAAGGACTATTTCCCTCTTCTGAAGTGATTACCTGTTCAAAAAATGTCATACTATTTCACCATCCTCTCCCCCACCGACCTACCCATATTCAACATCGCCTTCGGCACCTCCAAAGGCGGCGGAGATGGCATCGCCCGATTCCGCTTCCCAGACACCGCGCAATACATGAACCAATTCATCATCCACTCGAGTCTGGACATTGTCGAGGAGGCTCAATGGATGAATGGCAATATGTACTGCCCACCACATTCCAATCTTACTGACATTTTAACTGAATTGACATGCTTAGGTACCTCAAACACATCGACACCTACCCACCCGCTTCAGCGTATATCTCCGCGTTCCTCACACCCTCCGGAACAAGATTCCTGCTCCTCCACCAGCCGCCTCAGCTGCCTTCGACGGGGACTGCGGGGTCCGGCTCGTCGCTGCTTGGCTCGTCCTTCTCCGTTGGTGGGGGGAGCTCGTCCCGTGCGTCGAGTAGCTCGATCGCGGCGAATCCGACCTCGCCGCAGACGGAGGAGGCGGTGCGGCAGTTCATGAACGAGGTGTATGAGAATTACGTCAAGACGGCCATGAGTCCGTTTTATCGGCAGGGGATGGAGATCCGGAGTCCGGTGTTTCGGGCGAGGGTCGTGGCTGCGGGGAAGAAGTGGTTGTGATTTTTGCCTGCCCTTTTACGGCTGATGCATTTTACCTTGCTGAGCGTGGCGTTGGGGTGTGGCTTATTTTATTACGTACTACGGATTTGCATCGAAAGTGCATGGGTTCAACTCGTGTATTTATTTGATGCCCATTAACCTCTGCGCCGTGTACCAATGCAGAGTATCCCATATTGTTGCTCTGTTCTCAAAACCTCGCTTGCATAGACCCAGGGGAATTTGGCATGCAATTATAAGCTCGCTAATGTGCAAAGGATGGAGCATGTCCTGCAAGATGAACGGACGAAAGTACGTCTCCCAAATGTATGCGAAATGGGGACTGAAAAGCAAGAAAGATATGTCGCTGTCGCTGTTTCCCAGACCCAACAGAACGCCTCCCCAAGATTACTCCGACCCACTTCATGCCGTCATTTGAGGGGCCAGCTTCTTCACAGTGCTGTTTTTGAAATTCTCCACCGCATGGATCACGTCGTCTGCTTTGGCGACGGCGCCAAAGATGCCGCCTTCCATCTTGACGGATTCAAGCGTGCTCACATGGAGGGACGGCTCGCCCGCGGCAGTGCAGTCTTCCAGAATGACACAGTCGAAGCCTTTGTCGTTCGCCTCCCGCATCGTCGTTGACACACAGACATCCGTCGTGACGCCTGCAATGACCAGATTCCTGATGCCTTTGTTTCGAAGAAGAAGCTCAAAATCCGTGTACGAAAACGCACTTTTACCCGGTTTGTCGATGACCGGCTCCTCAGGCAGCGGATACAGTTCGTCGACGATGTCGTGTCCGACTTCGCCGCGTATCAACAAACGCCCCAACGGCCCTTGGGAGCCAATTCCCATGCCGGATGCATTATTCCGCGACCGAAACGCCTCTCTATTTGGGAGAGTTGATAAATCAGGCCGATGACCTTTACAGCAATGTCAATCAGAAGTCCACCACCGAGACTAGAGTATCGGGCTTTTTACCTTCACGAGTGTGGTAAACAGGAAATCCGGCAGTACGGAATGTATTCAGCACCTGCTGCAGTTTGGGTATGAGACTCTGCGCTGCTGAAATGTCGTATCCTTGGTATTCCATGTAACCGCCAGGCGAACAAACTGCGATGACCGTCAGTGATGAGCATTCGGGGCCCAAGCGCAATATAGCCATGCGGAATACATACAATCCTTCTGCATATCGATGATGACTAAAGCAGTCGTATATGGTGTTAGAGTCGCATCATGCGGCCAATCATAGGGAACCGCTGAAATCTGGCCCTTTCGAACCTTATGCTGCGGTACTGGTCGCGGCTTCTCGACAATAGGCCCGTGATTATGAGTTGGATTTAACACTGTCAACGTCCAGATGCCAGGAGTACCAGCTGCGACCAGCATAAACGGACAGTCCATCAAACGAGATGTTCGTCGTCGCTTTCTCGTCTCCTCTGTGAGCCCGTTCCGGGGCCGATAATGGCCTCCCCGATCGCACCGGAGCCACACTTTAGCTGTACGTCCGGGCTTCTTCTCGGTAGGAGTACTGGATGACTTGACCACAACATTGTATCCATGTGCTTTGCTGTGAGCTTGCACTGCTGCAAGAAGAGTGGCTCTTTACATGTAAGGAAGGATATGAGTAGTGGTCCAAACAATGTATCTAGAATTGGGTGACAAAAGGGTGGCTAGCATAATTTCACGCATACTTACTTATCGGGATATGTTCCTTCTGGAGGAGGCACAAGCTGCATGGACATATCTGGGATATCTTGAAGATCGCTGGGCGCATCGAGATTCAGATCGGTGGGGTCCGCCATCTCAACAAGTCGTGTGGATCTTCACGGGAAAGACGAGATCTGGAGAGCGCCATATTAGCATCATAGGTCCATGGTGACCCGTCACCAAGCTCTGTTAAGGAGAGAAGGAAACAAATTTGAAAGCTCAATGGCCATCTCAGATCGACCGGAAGGGTAGCTGTTTATCGATTTTCCATGTGCGTGGAAGCAACTCTCCGGTCTACTGTGAGTAGTATGATGTGCGTGGATATAACACGATCCACCACCCTAGCATGGAGACTAGGCTGAAGGTGAAGGAGTAAGGAGGGAAGAAGTCCCCGTAAGAGTCCGATAGGAGGGAAAAACAAGCAGAGAGGGCAAACAAGTGGACAATAGCAACTTACCGGACCAAAATCAGGGAATATAACTGGGAAGGTGGGAATCAAGCAATAATAACCTCCAGATCACTTTCTGTTGCCCCAGACTTCCACTGCCCATGAGGCATGCCCCCAGAGCAGTCACTGACCTTTGATCGTCGGAATACGCACATCGCGGGCGGTGGAAATCGAGCTGAAGGACGAGACCGGTACTAGACCACTATAGGACTAGTACTGTTTTTATGAGGTTGTAATATATAGTACTTGTTACACTACCGCAACTGATTAATTACCATGTGACAGTTGTCGTCAGGTACAAAGCCTTGTACCTTTTGTACCTAACTGGTACCTACCGCCAACTAAGTTACCTGCGGACACTATGAGCACCCAAAGTACTGCAGACTTTACGATGGGATTCGATGGCACTGATGATATTCGATTCTTTGTGATTATGGATGGATGAAAGTTATGGTAGATACAGAGAGTAGCAGAATTCATAACTTCGTTAGGAAAGGAAAGGAAGAGGGCAGTCACGTTCGCTGAGCTGTTTGCACTGTTTGCACTCAACTCCGTCACAGTACCTTAGGTACCTAAAAGTACTCTAAAGCGGTATGCTAGTGCTTAATCCAGTTGGTGAGGTTGTTTTGTTCCCGTGGACACGGCACTATCTATCTGTCTAGTCTGTACGCCAATCCAGCTGGATAACATCACCATCACAATCACAAACCCCCCCAAAACAATCATCCATGTTTCGACCAGCCCCCTCTGCGAGGGTTCCGCAAAGGTAAGTTTTGGATCTTCTCGGTCTTCAACTTCATTTGATTTGGTATTGTTTTTCTCTTCTTTATTTCTGTTTTCGTCCTTTGTCTCTATCAACTCTCGAGTCCCTGTTATAACTCCCGATCAACTGCGACACCGCCTCCGCGAGGGGTCCCCTCCACCGGTTCACGCACGGTTGTTGATACTATTCGCGACGTGCTTGAGCTCGGTTTCCAGCTGTTTCGTGGCCAACACTCTCACTGTGTTTCAAGTCACTGCTTGATAGTGAGTCGTTACCTTTGCTCTTGCGCACGACCTCCGTGTCCATCTTCGGTCATACCGCCCCCCTGGTATCGGAATAATGCCCTCGGCCGATGGTTCTTCCTCTGCTCGCCCCAACGGTACCAGCTCCCGGTCGGATCAGCTTGCATGGTATAAGTCGCAGTATGAGCAATTAGAGGCTGAGCTAGCGGACTTCCAGGCCTCCAGCCGTGAGCTGGAGGCGGAGCTGGAAAAGGATATCGAGGCATCTGAGAAGCGGGAACGGTTGTTGAAGGAGAAGGTGGATAGCTTGAAATATGAGGTCGAGGAGTGGAAGGTCAGATTGGAGTTTCCTACCTTTATTGCTGATGATGGACTGAGGGCTAACCTGTCACTTCCTCGGCAGACCAAGTACAAGCAATCCAAGTCGGAGGGAAACTCGGCCCAGAACACGTTACAGAAAGAGATCACGACTTTGAGGGATGCAAACCGGACGCTACAGCTGAAATTGCGAGACATCGAGGTCGCAAACGATGATTATGAACGTCAAGCCCGGCATACGACTTCGTCCCTGGAGGATCTGGAGTCCAAGTACAACGTCGCCATCGAACGAGCAGTCTTATTGGAAGAGGAAATGAGAACCGGCGAGCAGGAGCGGGAGAACTTGCGCATCGAGAATCAACGTCTGCGTGATGAGCTCTCGGATCTGAAGATCGAAACGGAAATCATCCACGAAAAGCTCCGGAATGCAGAACTGCAAAATAGCCGACGCAGGAAGCCTATCTCGTTGCGCAGTCCATCGACACCACAGACACCGGATCTCTTCAATCGTTCTCCTGCTTCATCCATAGTTTCCTCGCCTTTATTCTCGACCCCTACATTGAAAACCTCGCTCATGTCCGCCACGGCAACGCCTCCGTCACCGCCGATATCCGAGTCGTCGAGCAGCCTGCGCAAGTCAATGAATGCTATGCCCGGTTTTCCTCTTCAGAAGGCTTCGGCTTCTGACTCGTCATTTGGTAGTCGGTCGCTGCATGGGTCCCGGACTCAGAAATATAACAACCACTCGCGTTCAACGTCCTACGCTTTTACGAATAACCGCCCCACGCCGTCAGTTACGAATCGGCCCAGCTTACCCAAGCCGAAACCCAAGCCCAATGAAAACACCAACAAGAATAATAATAATGCCCGGTCGTCTGGACTGCCGAAGTCGGGTTCACTGTACCAAATTCGTGGACTCATTGGCAAGATGCAGAAGCTCGAGGAGAGAGTCCAATCTGCAAAATCCAAACTGCCACCCCCGTCGGATTCACCGTCCCGTACGTCTTCTCGTTCGGGGTCGATATTGGGCGAAAGTCCGGTTGCATCTACAATAACAGCACGAAGGAACTCGCGCAAACGGTTGAGTGGGAGTAGTTTTAGCTCGTCTGTTCGAGACGGTGATAGTGTCCCTTCTTATGCTCCGCACAGTCGACCGTCCTTTGGTGCTAGGACACAGGGGGATAGTCGCCCAAGCAGTCGCACTAGTTACTCGAGCCACAGCTCTGTCAGTCACAGTACACATCCGAGCGTGACTCCATCCACACGCCCAGAGAGCCGCCAGAGTCGTACCAAGACACCGCTGGGGCACTACTCGACTAACCCGACCACCGAGAGCCGTCGACCACGGTCCTCGCTCAGTAACCCCTCTAATCAGAATGGAGTTGTCAATGGGATGGCCCATATTGACGAGGACGAGGACCTTGCTATGCATATGTCATTACGGGCCAGGATCAGCGAGATCCGCGAGACTCGGCTTCCGTCCATCTCCACGCCGACTGGGCTTAAGAAAAGAACCCCAAGCGGGATCTCTGGTATCCCAGCGCCTCGAACATTGAGAACCAGCACTGGCTTTGACCGGTTGGAAGGCGACATGGGGCCACCGGAGAGAAAATCCAGCATTACCGATCTTGGAGAAACTTATTAAATTGACCTACTCGGATCTCCCGGCGGTAGTCGAACGATGTATCCGTCCGGTGCATTGAAGTTGACCCACTTTAGAGGGTGTCCTCGTGAACCAGACCGTTTCGTTTATCCTACTTTTACATACATAATACCCTCAAGACCTTAAAGTTCAAAGGTCGGGTCCAGATTGGAGCGTTGGCGTCCCTTGGAGGCTTTCGGCTGGACGCTAGAAGATTGATCATAGATGAGGGATTACCTCTGTTGGAGAGTTCTCTTCTCTGCTCGTCCCTTGTTAAAGGATAGTCACTGATTTGTACAGTTTGTACGGGTGGATGGCGGAGTTGGGATCGCGTCTGATAGCGCATTTGTTTCACATGCTCGCAGAAGCCGTTGCAGTGCCCTGCAATGGTACTGTGGCGTCCAAGCTGTTTCTCAGCACTACTTTCCTTGGAGATTTCGTTTCATGTCACCACTTATTGTTGCCTTTGGCGTTAGAGAATACCCAGCGACAGTTCGTTACATATTCTTTGAAGCTTTTCGTAGCAGATCAGGGTCTGGGTCAGGGACATAATCATCCAGATGCCTGTGGAGAAACAGGGACTTTCGAAAGGGACGGTACGTCAGCGGGGGCCACCCCTAGACAACCTAGATACTACGCTGTGCCCGGCGCTGTACCAAAATATGGCAGTCGATCGATTGGTTTTATACATGGAAGATCGGCCTCTCGACCCGTCTTGCTTTCCTTGTTTCCAAGACATTCTTCAATGCAAACTCGCCCTGAACTACGTTTGTATTTTGGGCGTAATCTCCGAATTCCACCAAAACCGAGGTATTCATTCGTATAACCTGACTCAGAATCGAACTAAATGCTTGTCCTCGTATAAGATATCCCTGTCGAAACTACTACGTACCCAAGATAGAAAAGTGCCCCTGCCCGTTCGGACCGAACATGCAGAAACGGGAAACTGGCAACTGGCGCACCATACCAGAAAGAGATGCATAGCGCGGACTCTCTCTCCCCGATTCTCCCGCCACTGTCAGATTTGCTGAGGGCGATCAGTTCCCAAGGTCCCAACGCGGTTGGCAAATTCGTGGTTGGTGATTGGTTGTGGTGGAGGGGTGTGGGGCGTCAACATGTCTCGATGCGGTTAGGCGGGTAGTACTACTGTAGTACTAGGACCTGTGGTAGTACCCAAGACAGCATCTTGGTTGTTGCTGGATTCGGCGCTCGGGAACCGATTCGTTCATTTGATTGTCTGTGGGAATTACGATTCTGTTAAAGAATAGAAAAACTTGGAAGAGTTGAGAATAATTCGGCGCCATAAGGGATCACTTATCGCTATGTGTATTCACAGAGTTGCTTGGAGGAGGATGTACAGAGTAACTTCGTATAGTAACTCCATAAGGTAGACTGTGTTCGTATGTGCCGCCTATGTCCCGAGTCCCGGCTGTTTAGCGCCGAGCGGAGGTCTGCAAATTAGTCTAGATCCTTGCTTGTAGTACTCCATACTCTGTACTTCCTGTGGATAACTGTTCGGGTAGATAGATAGATTGCAATCACTTTGCGACGCGAGGTCTCGGCATTGGACTACGGAGTATATCTTTACAGCGTGATTTCATTCCGTATTCAGTAGACTAATAGAAGAGAGCAAAAGATGACGCTACAGCCATGTGATGCGGGCTGTTTGTTGACTTGGCATCGAGATCGAGATACATGGGAACGGACCTCTCGAGCTGGAGTAATATGCACGGGATTAAATATCTACATGATATAGCGTCATTGATGGTTGATTGAAGATAGGGAACAGTATTATTCTCATGCATTGAGGACGAGCCTGGGGCGGAAGAGGAAATCTGGTGGGAAGAAACGTCATGGGCTCAACAACAAGCGGCGGGCAGAAGTTGGGGATCGCTCTTTGGGGAGTGGATATCTTTTTTCGGTGGATTCTTTCCCCTCTCGGCCTTTTTTTTTTCTTGCTTCTCGATGGATAGTGCAGGGTAGACGAGGACTAGATGACTTTGGCATCAAGTATCTGACTGGACCAAAAAGTATAAGCCCAAAGTAAAACCACGGTTTCGGACTTCTGGGTGTCCAGCCCTTTGGAGGTAAACTAGATCAAGTCCTTAATCTAAACCCAACTCTCCTCCTCTTCTTTTCTTCTGCTCTTCTTCTACTCTTCTCTCTCATTCCTTTCTAATCTTTCCAATCATCAGCAAGTTTAGCATTCCGGGCGGGTTTTTCTGGTGGTTGTGGTAAGTACAACAATCTCCGTTTGCGATACAGAGGATCCGTCATCCGTCCCCATTTATTCTTTCCGCCTCCTTCGAATCGCTCTCCGTCCCACTATTATTATTCCACTGGCTCCTGCTCGCTCAATCCAATTACTTTGCTGACAATCTCTTCTTCTTCTTCTGCCGCGACCAGCCTGAGGACTATTTCCATCCCATCCTCGTACATTGCTCCTTGTTCTTTACGACCTAATCCTTGTACGCCGTCTCCTCCAGGCTTTCTCTGATAGAATCACAATTTCGGGGCATTGTGATTCGATCTCAACCACTCCCTCTTCTCTTGTACTATACGACTTATACGATTCTCCTCCTACTTTCGCGTCACCACCTCTTTTCTTCGCCTCGAAAAGCCATAGCCATTGATTGCATGGGAATTGTATAATTTATAATAAAATTGCAAGCATCATGGGTGTCCCCAACGGAAGCTCGAGCAACGGCCATGTCAGCTCTCGTGCGGCCAAACACAATCTTCCCTCACATTTCATCGGTGGAAATCACCTGGACGCAGCACCTCCAAGCAGTGTAAAGGATTTCGTTGCCAACCATGAGGGTCACTCCGTCATTAGTTCGGTAAGTGGCAGTCCCCGAAGTCTCGAGAAAATGGCCTTGCATTGCAATTCGAGCAAATTTGCTGATGTGGTTGGGTCGGTTGAATAGGTGCTCATTGCCAACAATGGTATCGCAGCCGTCAAGGAGATTCGGTCTGTTCGGAAATGGGCTTACGAGACATTCGGCAACGAACGGGCCATTCAATTCACGGTCATGGCCACACCGGAGGATTTGCGGGCAAACGCCGATTACATTCGTATGGCCGATCAATACGTCGAGGTAGGCAGTCGCAAGTCTGGCTGTTGAGGGCCACCAAATGGTTAATTTTCTCGTTTTTCAGGTACCCGGAGGCACAAATAACAACAACTATGCGAACGTCGAGCTGATCGTCGATGTGGCCGAGCGAATGGATGTCCACGCCGTCTGGGCTGGTTGGGGTCACGCATCCGAGAACCCCAGACTTCCCGAAGCTCTGGCTGCTTCCCCCAAGAAGATCATCTTTATTGGTCCTCCGGCCTCCGCAATGCGTTCTCTGGGCGATAAGATCTCTTCGACAATCGTTGCACAGCATGCCGGTGTGCCTTGCATTCCGTGGTCAGGAACTGGAGTTGACGATGTGACAATCGATGGGAATGGCATTGTCACCGTTCCCGACGAGGTCTACAACCGGGGTTGCACGTTCTCCCCTGAAGAAGGTCTGCAGAAGGCCAAGGAGATTGGTTTCCCCGTCATGGTCAAGGCCTCGGAAGGTGGTGGTGGTAAGGGTATCCGTAAGGTCGAGCGGGAGGAGGATTTCATCAGCCTTTACAATGCCGCCGCAAACGAGATCCCGGGTTCCCCTATCTTCATCATGAAGTTGGCTGGCAATGCCCGGCATCTGGAAGTCCAGCTGCTGGCTGATCAGTACGGAAACAACATCTCCCTGTTCGGCAGAGATTGCTCCGTTCAGCGCCGTCACCAGAAGATTATTGAGGAGGCCCCCGTCACCATCGCAAAGCCCGCCACGTTCCAGGCTATGGAGCGTGCCGCTGTCAGCCTCGGAAAGCTGGTCGGTTACGTCTCCGCCGGTACCGTCGAGTACCTGTACTCGCACGCCGATGACAAGTTCTACTTCCTCGAGTTGAACCCTCGTCTTCAGGTCGAGCACCCCACCACCGAGATGGTCTCCGGTGTCAACCTGCCAGCCGCCCAGCTGCAGATCGCCATGGGTATCCCCCTGCACCGCATTCGTGACATCCGTCTACTTTACGGTGTCGACCCCAACACCTCGTCCGAGATTGACTTCGACTTCTCCAGCGAAGAGAGCTTCAAGACGCAGCGCCGCCCTCAGCCCAAGGGACACACGACCGCCTGCCGTATCACTTCTGAAGATCCCGGCGAAGGTTTCAAGCCCTCCAGCGGTACCATGCATGAACTGAACTTCCGCAGTTCGTCCAACGTCTGGGGTTACTTCTCCGTCGGTACCGCCGGTGGTATCCACAGCTTCTCCGACAGTCAGTTCGGTCACATCTTTGCATATGGTGAGAACCGTTCCGCGTCGCGGAAACACATGGTTGTCGCTCTGAAGGAGTTGAGCATCCGTGGTGACTTCCGCACGACAGTCGAGTACCTGATCAAGCTGCTGGAGACCCCTGCTTTCGAGGATAACACCATCACCACTGGATGGCTGGATCAGCTCATCTCGAACAAGCTGACCGCGGAGCGTCCGGATCCCATCGTGGCTGTTCTGTGCGGTGCGGTGACCAAGGCTCACCTGGCCAGCGAAGGCGGTGTCGAGGAGTATCGCAAGGGCCTCGAAAAGGGTCAGGTGCCCTCCAAGGATGTCCTCAAGACCGTCTTCCCCGTGGACTTCATCTACGAGGGCCAGCGTTACAAGTTCACCGCAACCAGAGCCGGCTTGGACAGCTACCACCTGTTCATCAACGGATCCAAGTGCTCGGTCGGTGTCCGTGCTCTGGCCGACGGTGGCCTGCTTGTTCTCCTGAACGGTCGTAGTCACAACGTCTACTGGAAGGAGGAAGCGGCTGCAACTCGTCTGAGTGTCGACGGAAAGACGTGCTTGCTGGAGCAGGAGAATGATCCTACGCAGCTGCGCTCTCCGTCCCCCGGAAAGCTTGTCAAGTTCACTGTCGAAAACGGCGAGCACGTCAAGGCTGGTCAGGCCTTCGCCGAAGTCGAGGTCATGAAGATGTACATGCCCTTGATTGCGCAGGAAGACGGTATTGTCCAGCTCATCAAACAGCCTGGTGCCACCCTCGAAGCCGGTGACATCCTTGGTATTCTCGCTCTGGATGACCCGTCTCGTGTCACGCATGCTCAGCCTTTCACGGGACAGCTGCCCGACCTTGGCCCCCCGCAGGTGGTCGGTAACAAGCCTCCTCAGAGATTCTCCCTCCTTCACAGCATTCTCGAGAACATCCTCATGGGTTATGACAACCAAGTTATCATGAACACCACTCTGAAGGAGCTGGTTGATGTTCTGCGGGACCCTGAGCTTCCCTACGGTGAATGGAACGCTCAGTCTTCTGCCCTTCATTCTCGCATGCCCCAGAAGCTGGACGCTCAGCTTCAGATCATCGTCGAGAAGGCTCACGCCAGAAAGGCCGAGTTCCCCGCCAAGCAGCTGCAGAAGACTATCTCCCGCTTCATCGAGGAGAACGTTAACCCCGCCGACGCCGAGATCCTCAAGACCACTCTCCTCCCTCTTCAGCAGGTCATCAACAAGTACATGGATGGCCTGAAGGCCCACGAGTTCAATGTCTTCGCTGGATTGCTGGAGCAGTACTACAAGGTCGAGAGCCTCTTCTCTGGCCGCAACATCCGCGACGAAGATGCCATCCTGAAGCTCAGGGAAGAGCACAAGGACGACATTGGCAGCGTCGTTCAGATTGTTCTGTCCCACAGCCGTATTGGCGCGAAGAACAACCTGATCTTGGCCATCCTGGCCATGTACCGCCCCAACCAGCCTGGTGTTGGCAATGTCGCAAAGTACTTCAAGCCCGTCCTGAAGAAGCTCACTGAACTTGAGTCGCGGCCCGCCGCCAAGGTCACCCTCAAGGCCCGTGAAGTCCTCATCCAGTGTGCGCTTCCCTCCCTGGAGGAGCGTATGTCTCAGATGGAACTCATCCTGCGCTCATCTGTTGTCGAATCCCGATACGGAGAGACCGGTTGGGACCACCGGGAGCCCGAATTCTCCGTCCTCAAGGAAGTGGTGGACTCCAAGTACACCGTCTTCGATGTCCTTACCCGATTCTTCGTTCACCCGGACCCTTGGGTCACCCTGGCTGCTCTCGAGGTCTACATTCGCCGCGCCTACAGGGCCTACACACTGAAGGGTATTCAGTACTACCCCGATGGAGAAGTTCCCCTGGTCTCCTGGGACTTTACACTAGGCAAGCTTGGACAGCCGGAGTTCGGTTCCGTTCACTCCAACCAGATGTCTACGCCCAGCACACCTACCACGGAGTCCAACCCCTTCAGAAGACTCAACTCCATTAGTGATATGTCATACCTTGTCAACGACAACAGCAATGAGCCCCTCAGAAAGGGTGTCATTGTTCCGGTTCAGTACCTGGAAGACGCCGAGGAGCAGCTGCCTAAGGCCTTGGAGGCACTCCCTCGTGCCGGGTCGAAGAAGAAGCCCGGCGAGAACGGGCTTATTGCAGACCTGGAGGGCAAGCGTCGACCGGCCCCTCGCATTGAGTCCGACAATGAATTGACCGGTGTCTGCAACGTGGCCGTCCGCGACCTCGAAGACCTTGACGACAACCAGATCGTTACTCAGATCAACAACATTCTTGCCGGCCTCAAGGAGGAGTTGCTCGCTCGCCGTGTCCGCCGCGTGACCTTCATCTGCGGCAAGAACGGCAGCTACCCTGGCTACTTCACCTTCCGTGGACCTGCCTACGAGGAAGATGAGAGCATCCGTCACAGCGAACCTGCGCTCGCCTTCCAGCTTGAACTCGGACGTCTGTCCAAGTTCAAGATCAAGCCCGTCTTCACCGAGAACCGGAACATCCACGTCTACGAGGCCATCGGCAAGGGCCCCGAGAACGACAAGG
This sequence comes from Aspergillus fischeri NRRL 181, assembly GCF_000149645.3. Lineage (NCBI taxonomy): Eukaryota > Fungi > Ascomycota > Eurotiomycetes > Eurotiales > Aspergillaceae > Aspergillus > Aspergillus fischeri. Next base: position 3,587,057 of record NW_001509762.1, on the reverse strand, counting down.
CCGTCGACAAGCGTTACTTCGTCCGTGCTGTGGTGCGCCCGGGCCGTCTCCGTGACGATATTCCCACCGCGGAGTACCTCATCTCCGAGGCTGACCGTCTCATGAATGACATTCTGGATGCTCTGGAGATCATCGGCAACAACAATTCTGATCTTAACCACATCTTCATCAACTTCTCGCCGGTGTTCAACCTGCAGCCCCAGGATGTGGAAGAGGCCTTGGCCGGTTTCCTTGAGCGCTTCGGTCGCCGTCTCTGGCGTCTCCGTGTCACCGGTGCCGAGATCCGTATCCTGTGCACCGATCCTGCCACTGGCATGCCTTATCCTCTGCGCGTGATCATCACCAACACCTATGGCTTCATCATCCAGGTTGAGCTGTACATTGAGAAGAAGTCCGAGAAGGGCGAATGGCTCCTCCACAGCATCGGTGGTACCAACAAGCTCGGCTCGATGCACCTGCGTCCTGTCTCCACACCTTACCCGACCAAGGAGTGGCTTCAGCCCAAGCGTTACAAGGCTCATCTCATGGGCACCCAGTACGTCTACGATTTCCCCGAATTGTTCCGTCAGGCCTTCCAGAACAGCTGGGCCAAGGCTGTGGCCAAGATCCCCTCCCTGGCCAGCAAGCGGCCCGCGGTTGGCGAGTGCATTGAGTACAGCGAGCTTGTTCTCGATGATACCGACAACCTGATCGAACTCTCGAGAGGCCCTGGTACCAACACCCACGGTATGGTTGGATGGATCGTTACCGCTCGCACCCCGGAGTATCCCGAAGGCAGACGGTTCATCATCGTTGCCAACGATATCACCTTCCAGATCGGTTCCTTCGGTCCCCAGGAAGACAAGTTCTTCTACAAGTGTACCGAGTTGGCCAGGAAGCTTGGAATCCCTCGTATCTACCTCTCTGCCAACTCCGGTGCTCGCATCGGTATGGCCGACGAGCTGATCCCCTACTTCTCCGTGGCCTGGAACGATCCCCAGAAGCCCGAGGCTGGATTCAAGTACCTTTACCTCACTCCCGAGGTCAAGCAAAAATTCGATGCCAGCAAGAAGAAGGAGGTCATTACTGAGCTCATTCACGATGAGGGCGAAGAGCGCCACAAGATTACCACTATCATTGGTGCCAAGGATGGCCTGGGTGTTGAATGTCTGAAGGGCTCTGGTCTCATCGCCGGAGCCACCTCGCGCGCTTACGAGGACATCTTCACCATCACTCTGGTCACCTGCCGCTCCGTTGGTATTGGTGCCTACCTTGTCCGTCTGGGCCAGAGAGCCATCCAAGTGGAAGGCCAGCCGATCATTCTGACTGGTGCCCCGGCCATCAACAAGCTGTTGGGTCGCGAGGTTTACACGTCTAACCTGCAGCTTGGTGGTACTCAGATCATGTACAAGAACGGTGTCTCTCACATGACCGCCACCGATGACTTTGAGGGTGTCCAGAAGATTGTCGAGTGGATGTCCTTTGTTCCCGACAAGAAGGGTGCACCCATTCCCATCCGGCCCTGGTCCGATGACTGGGACCGCGATGTCGCCTACTACCCTCCTTCTAAGCAGGCTTACGATGTCCGCTGGCTCATCGCTGGTAAGGAGGATGAGGAAGGCTTCCTCCCTGGTCTGTTCGATGCTGGATCCTTTGAGGAGGCTCTTGGTGGATGGGCTCGTACCGTTGTTGTTGGTCGTGCTCGCCTCGGTGGCATCCCTATGGGTGTAATTGCTGTTGAGACTCGTTCCGTTGAGAACGTTACCCCTGCCGACCCTGCCAACCCTGACTCCATGGAGCTGATCAGCCAGGAAGCCGGTGGTGTGTGGTACCCCAACTCGGCCTTCAAGACCGCTCAGGCCCTCCGTGACTTCAACAATGGCGAGCAGCTGCCCGTCATGATCCTGGCCAACTGGAGAGGTTTCTCCGGTGGTCAGCGTGACATGTACAACGAGGTCCTCAAGTACGGTTCCTACATCGTCGATGCTCTGGTCAAGTACGAGCAGCCCATCTTTGTTTATATCCCACCCTTCGGTGAACTTCGTGGTGGTTCATGGGTAAGTCATGTATTATTCTGTGTTATGTCTTCAAATACTAACTACACTAGGTCGTCATCGATCCCACGATCAACCCTGACCAGATGGAGATGTACGCTGATGAGGAGGCTCGCGGTGGTGTCCTCGAACCCGAAGGTATCGTCAACATCAAGTACCGCCGTGAGAAGCAGCTCGACACTATGGCTCGTCTCGACGCCACCTACGGCGAGCTCCGTCGCTCTCTCGAGGACCCATCCCTCAGCAAGGAGCAGCTCTCAGAGATCAAGGCCAAGATGGCCGCTCGCGAAGAGCAGCTCCTGCCTGTCTACCTGCAGATCGCTCTGCAGTTCGCTGATCTCCACGACCGCGCCGGCCGCATGGTGGCCAAGAACACCATCCGCAAGGCCCTGACCTGGAAGAACGCCAGACGCTTCTTCTACTGGCGTGTGCGCCGCCGTTTGAGCGAGGAGCTCATTCTCAAGCGCATGGCCTCTGTCGCCCCGGCCGCCGTCTCCGGCGAGGCCACCGGCGCCATCCCTGCCACCGGACCCGTCGACGGCCAGACCCCATCCACCGAGAGCCCTCGCGCCAAGCACCTGCGCACCCTGCACTCGTGGACCGGCTTCCTGGACGAGGAACTCGAGCATGACGACCGCAAGGTAGCCATGTGGTACGAGGAGAACAGAAAGGCCATCCAGATGAAGATCGAGGCCCTCAAGACCGACTCTGTCGCCACCGAGATCGCCCAGCTGCTCATCAGCAACAAGGAGGGTGGCCTCAAGGGTGTGCAGCAGGTTCTCAGCATGCTGCCTGTCGAGGAGAGGGAGGCCGTGCTCAAGTACCTGGGATCATCTTAAGAAAAAAAAGCATAAAACTTAGAACCGCCCCGTGCATATTGTTTTTCACTTTACTGGATCATATTTCCCGAATTTCTGATCGCATAACGTACATTGAAGATGGTTTATACAAGGCGGGTGCGTTAGGGTCTTGTTTGTTGTACTGCGGGTTTGTCTGCGTTTTCTCTTGCATGGGTTTTGGAGGTTGCATCAGCTGATTACTATGTATGCATTATGTTGTTATGCCTGATGTTCTTTGGCAATGCTCCTATTTACTTTTTCCTTTCCTATCAATGCAATGAATCTTCGACTTCAAGGATACTCCTCTTCGTTGATAAATGGGAAATGTACGTCTACGTCTACTGTAGGACTTGCGCAATGCGAGGTGACTATGATATGAATCTTGTAGTTATTCAATTTGACAAACTGACGTCTCGTCTCATGATCATCCAAGACGCTAGGGAGATGTAGATATCTCCATGCACGGTTTCATACTCGTTGAAAACATGAGGCAGAGGTAGGGTATATATGCAATAAGTAGAAAAGATACGCCTCATAAACCACGCACGATATCCATAACCCAAGAGCGAGAAGGGAAAAAAAAAAGAAAAAAAGGGGTATAATGGTTAGCAAAGCAGGTGATATAGAGACGAGGACGAATATGCTAGAAGCTTTACGCGAGCTGTCTCTCTAGGCTGCGAGGCGGGGAGAGGATGGGTGGCATCCCTCGATAAGGAGTGGGCGACACCTCTGGTATACCGCGGCTGGGGTTGACGGTGCCCATCCCGGGCTCGTCCAGGCCCAGGCTTAGCCGGCCAATGTCCACCGGGACCTGCTGCGGAAGAGGGAGAGGCGCCTGGTAACGCGGGTTCTGGGGCTCATGCATTGGGCCGTGAGCCATCGCGAAGGCGAGAGACTCGTCGCGGCGACCGGGAAGAGTGACCATGCTAGCTTTCAGGGTGCGAGCAATGTCCTCCAGTAACACTTCCATGGGGGCGATGTAGGCCGTGTGACTTTTCTCCGACCAGGCCAAGACATGGCCGCAGACACGGCCCGTCGATTTGTCGAAAACCCAGGCTCCTGAGTCTCCGGGGACTAGACTCAGGGTGGTTGTTAGCTTCGGTTTGCCCGATCGCATGGCGCATGGGGATCTCACAACTTACCTCCAAAGTTTCCATCCACACAGAAACTAGTGGAGAAAGTTTGTCGTCCGTGCAGTTTGACAATGGTCATCGCCCGCGAAATCTGTCCACTCTGCAGACCGCTTGTCCGACCGCAACAATGAACCTTCAGTCCACCGAGCTCCTCCATCCGTGCTACGTCATTGAGAAAGATGGCTTCCCCTGTCTGTGAAGGCTGTCCTCCAGGTCCCCGTCTCGGGAGACCACGGGGCATTGATGGCGGCGTCTTGTCAAAGACAATGTTCCGCGCGTCTAACCGGTCATCATTGATCTTGATCAACGCCCAGTCAATTTCGTGCTTGATGCCTTTTCGAGTCCAGCGGCGAACGCCCGATGATGCATGGACGAACCCGAGCGAGTGAGACGCCAAGTGCTCATCATCCCGATCTTCGGGCGATGGGAAGAAATCCTCATGGACGTCATCGATTGCCGGTTGAGTAACAAATAGAGGCGGCTCATCACCTGGCTCGACTCCGGCCGTGTCGCCGATCGAAGCCGCGTCTTCATCCTCATAGGGGTCATCAACATCAAAGCCCTCCTCGTCCGAAGAATAACTGTCTGAGAGCCAATGATCGTCGTACGTTCCTTCCAAGCTCTGAGACAGGGAGATGTCATCGCCATCCTCGTCTTCCGAGATCTCAAACTCTAGGTCAACCTCAGAGGGATCCTCGTCACACCAGGTGTACATGAAATCATTGTTTGAGGGGGCGGATTCTCCCCGCCAATTCCCAGCTGAGCGAAATGGGCCCGCGACATTCCGATGCTCCACCTCCTCCTCTGCCTCATCATCACTAGGTGCCTCAAGCATGTGATGGACTGTCATACCATAAGGCATACCGTCGACCAAGATGGCACCTCCGTAGGACACAGGAGGGAGATGCTCATCATTCTGAAAGGCGCCAATGGACGCGCCACAAAGCGGTCGTGGCTGATAGCAGGGATTGAGATCTCGCTCAGGGAACGCCGGAGTACCCGCCGTCTGCGATCTCGACTTTGCCGGCCTGCGCCGTTTCTTTCGCGGAACTTTGGAGCGTTGGATATCCCCACGAAGCACGATGATGTCCCAATCTTCCCTGTCATCGAGCACAAAATACTTCTTCAAGGCGGCTCTTACTTTCTTTGCACTCGCGCAGGTAACACAGATGGTCGTCTTGGCAGTTTCAGCCGAATCGCCAGTCATCATCAGAGTGACACCACAGGATTCACTTGAATCTTTCAGAACCTTCTGAAGAAGTTTTCTCAATCGTGGAAGCATCTGGAAGTTCCATTCGTTGAGGTGGTCTTGAGGAATCTCGACGTTGGTAAGCTTTTTGAATGTTCTCTTCTTCGCCTTCTTCTCCTCCAATCCCATCTTCTCCCTCAAGACTCGCATCTCTTGCACTGGAAGAGCAGGATACGAACCATTGCGACGTGTCAGTCGCTGAGGTTCAGGCTCATACTTTTGAGGACTATTGTGCACATGCTCTGTCTCAGCTCGGGGAACGAGGGCAAGGGGGAGGCAATCGTCCAACTCCTCAGCGGCCGGTGCGGAGAAAATGTCAATTCTGCAGCAAGACCAAACAATCTTACACATTGTATAAAGAAAGTTCATGGAGAAAGAAAAGATGCTGTCTGGTGCAGAAAGATCCAAAACAGGATAATGATACGTCTGAGGAACTCTCAAGTTGAAATCCTCGAATGGCTGCGTTGATAAATGGAAGTTGGGAGCGTCCAGACACAGTTGGACGACGTGAAGAAATGCACTGCCGCACTTCGGACCCAGCTTCTGCAGATAAACATTTTCGATTCTCTGCTTAAACATCGAATTGGTGTATTTCATCTTCCAAAGTCGGCTGATCGGCGTCCACAGACCGATTTCCATCAACACGAGACCGAGGGAATAGAGATCATAGGACCAGGCCGCATCATCCTCAAGGGACCTCTTATCGTCGGGATGACGATACATGCTCGATGACAGCGGCTCGGGCGATGTCGCAGTACCGGAAAATTGAGCGAAGGATGTCAAATAGGGCCGTCGAAGATCCTCCGTAAGGGCCACTTCGTCGTTGTTCGAGCTGGTCGCACCAGGGAAGATGAGCACGTTGCCACTGTTGATGTTTCCATGCACGAGATTCTGGCTTCGAAGGTGTAGCGCAGCCATCAAAAGGTCATAAGCCAGTCGAAGACGGGTTTCAAGGTTGGGCACCCGTTGATCATCGCCGGTTTGAAAGAGAGAGACTAGAGGCTTCGGCTTCAGGCCGCTCAGGAGATCGGACGGATTGTGCAAAAAGGGGAAATAGTCGATCGGCATTTGATAGATAAACGCATATCGCGAATTGGGCATGTCAATGTAGAAGCCAAGGAATCTCATCAAACCCAGATGGGATACCCTTGCATTTTGGACGAGCTGATCAAGGGTCTGTTGCACATGTTCGAGTCGCTTCTGTTCCGGCAGAGTGATGTCGCGTTGAGTTTCTAGCATCATGGGTGTATACTCAACCATGATGGATACGGTAGACTCCTTGGCGCCCGCCAAGAGCGGAGAAGCCGACGTCTTGATACGTCCAATGGCCCGAGAATTCGTGGAAGCAGCCACCATCTCATACGGCGGTGGGCTGTTGTCGTGAGACGCACCGGAGAGTTGCAAAGCAGAGCGATCAATAAGGAAGCTCTGTGATGAAAGAGAAGATTTATGTGACTGCTTTTCGAAAGCGCTGACAACGGGCGATGCATAGTCGAAAGGATCTTGATGCGCTTTGGGGCTGTGGTAGGCCTCCTTGGTATCAAGCGGAGAGCCATGGTATGACTTGGAGTCAGGATAGAGTGAGTAGACAGACTCGTCTCCTGTCCTGAGCGCGTGTCGTTGCCGACCCCGCATAGCCGACTGCCCACTGGAGGTCATGTTTCGGCGCGAGCGCGACAAATCATACAGAGTGTCGATGCAAGCCGTCAAGTCAGCAAGGAGGTTCTTGGAGCGTGTGATGTCTTCATTAGTCCAGTGCGTCTTGACCGGCAGGGCAGGAAGGCTGTCTTTTGACGTAGAGTCCTTCTGAGCGCCTTTGGGAGGAAGATCAGAGGAACCCCCATGTTGGATGCGTTCCGCTTCACTTAGTAACTCCTGAATGGAAGACATAACGCTTTCCACGACATCGCTAAACCCAGCCTGGGTGAGCGATTCATCGATATCATTTGGCTGCGCGGCGCTAGCGTCGCTCCAGTCTAGACCCCAAGCAAGAAGCCGATCCCGCTGCGTCCTAAAGCTCCGATGCAGAACCACGAGCTCTGGATCATCGACAGCCTTCGAAGCCGTCGTTACACTCTCACAAGAGGTCTTCGTATCTGTGTACATTTTGGTAAGACGTCGCTGGAGGTATGAACCTCCATGACGGAGAACGGACATCTTGGCGTGCAGAGTCCGGGGAAAGGGTGCAATGATTAGGGGAATGCGGGCGAAGTACTCAAGAGGCGAAGCGGGTCTTAGTCACGATCAGGCCTCGCAGCGGGACTTGATACTTCAGCATTGAGGACACATGGGGATTTTGAAGGGTAATGAAGTGATGCAAGATGATGTGAAGAAAGGATTACTTTCTGCAGCAATTTGGCGTTAGATGAGCATGAATTTGCAGGGAGAGAGCGATGGCCAGGCATAAGAATAGATCTGGAGGTGGGCAGGAATCCTGTTGCCTAACCAATAGGGAGTGGCGAGTGAGAGCAAAGCCTCGATCGCCAAGCCACACCTCTTGGCGGGTCACGTGGCAGGCAGCTGCGATTATCAGGCCCACCTTCGATCCACCAGACAAGTCTACAAGTTTATTGCGATCCCATCCACAGAGTAGACCTGTTACACAATACTTGGTGGTGGAAGCCATGGAACCCCATCGGTGTACATCTTGAGATTCGCATGTTGTACAAACTTAGCATGTGAGCTGCGTGAGCTGCCTAGTACGGGAGCGTCGGAAAAAGTGTGTTGACTTGGCAGAGGATGGGACCAGGCAACCGTCTTCTCTTGTCAATGATAACGTGATTAATTAGAAAATAAAAGAAACAACCTTCTATCGATACATGGAGATGTGAAATATACACAGGAGAAAATAAAGGAAACAGTGAATAAAAAAGGTCTAATGGTGCCGGGTTACCCGGTAATCACTCGTCGAGAAACACCAACATCCCTTGCACGTTTCTCCCTGAAATTGTGCAGGCGTTCCCCAATCAGGTAGATATCATCACGGATGTTGACTCTCCAGGTATCAATCTGTCGACGGATCATATAGACAAGCCATGTGACAAAGCTAAGAAGCAAAGTGGCAGGGAACGCATAGCGATAGACCTTTGCCTGGATGTCTGGGGTGTCACGGAAGACAGTCGAGTTCAGTGCGAACCCGAAAGAAAGTGGGAGAGCCACCGCAAGTGTCGCCAAAATCGTGACAGGAAGCACTATTGCTCGGGTGGCAAGACGGACATTCGGTTTCAGCCAGCCGTCCCGGAATACACCGTTGAGGGCCGCTGCAGGTCGCGAAGTAGAATGCCATAGAGCAAACTTGATAGCCATTTGCACATACAGCACCCCAAGCGTCCAGTCTTGCACAAAGTGAATGACGTGCGCCCGCGTTCCACCCAGGTACGTATGCACAGGAACAATCACGTAAAGCTCCATGACTAGAGCGAACAAGGACGGCAGTAGAACCGAGAATGCGAGCACTACGTAAGCTAGTCGCAGACCGCTTAGTGCGACATTTCCGAATCCGAGCAAAGCCTGTTGTGGCGAACGAAGGTAAGGGCGAAGACGATCCTGGATCGTAGCCAAGAAGGTCCGGCAATAGAACATGAGATAGGCAACACTTCCAAAAATGCAGATGCCCAAAGAGAACGCGTATATATCATTCAGCGGCCGATCGGGGAAGCATGCCAACATGATCTTTCGGCCAATAACTAGGGGAATAATTGTGGTGCCTACCCCGGTAGCAGCGGCAAAGACCCAGATCAGGAAGATGAACGCCGCAATTCTGGTCCTGAAGGAGGGTGGGATGTAGACCTTAGTGAACATGTCGTTGGTACGACCATGTAGACCCTCGTCCGGATCTGGAGCGCCATCAGCCCGCTCGTTGTTGTCGGTGACCTCCAAGAACACTGGGTTGCCCTTTGGGATACGCACTTGGTCGGAAGCTGGAGCCCGTACAAATCTGCCGTCCCGGACGAAGTAAGCACCAAGCTGCTTTTCGTCGGCGCTGCGACGCTCAGATTCACCGACGATGGGGTGTTCAGTATCGCCTTTCTTTCCCGAAAGAAGATCAAACCAAGTACGTCTCACATGATAACCTTCTTCATCGGTGTGCCTTTCACCAAAGAAAAAGCTGCTGAGTCGTAAGAACCGCGCGCATTTATGGAACCACCAGTTGTAAAGCTTATGTAAGCCGTCAGAGGGCTTGATAGACCGTATGGCAAGGGGCATAGCGAAGTTGTAGAATAACAAATCAGCGGGGAATTCGAGCACAGGGATTGTGGCAGACCACCGAACAGGCAGCACCCCATCAAAGGCATAGTATAGGCCCCAGACAACGCCACCGAGGCAAACGATGACCAGAGCCCCGTATACGAGAGCACTGAAGGCTATCTTGCGCAGTTGAGTGGTGATGTTGCGTTCAAGTACATCTCGCACGGGATGGAAAGTCGGGTCATCGGGGTCGCGGATGAAGTCTGTCAGTCATAGTTAGCGAACGAATGTTCGAACAGGCTTAGTTTAGAGCACTTACAGAGAACACCACTCCTCATGATTTTTCGACACATCGAAACAAATAGAGCAAAATGGAACATATAACAAGTGCCTATGAACCAGTGCACAAAGAGTGATGTAAGTGGGGAGGAGGAGGTAAACTCAAGCCGGGAGGCTATCGTAGCGTTCTCAAAGAGAGGTAGCAAGGCGAGGTCGAGCAGGGTACCACAGTACAGTGGAAAGACAATCATTTCAATCCCGATTATCAAAATGACTTTCATCACTCCACCAGCTTGGTGAAGTATGTCCGCGACGAGGCCCTCGACCCTCTGTCCACGACTTGTCCCTGTGAACAGGCTAGTAATACGAAGGTAGAGGAGTCCTAAAATCGACGCAAGCACATAACCCATGATAATGGCAATAATACGGTCTTTAGTATCCCAAACCGCCAATTCGGGATCAAGGCCCAAACCGGTGGAAGTCGCCCCTGTCACAGTGGCATCGAACCACTTCGCGCCTTTCCCTGGGAAGAAAGGGCGTTCAGCAAAGCTGTACACCTGCTGTCGAGCCTGGGCCAAAAGGCTGCTCAAGTCGATGCTTTGACGATCAAAGGATAAAGCGCCTAGGAGTCCATTTGTAGTGATTTGGAGGGGCAGATCGTGCACTATGAATTTGACGAAAGTCACAATGGACTGACAAAGACCAGAGATGCGCGCTTGATGGATCCTGAGCGCCTGATGAGACAGAACAGAGAACACTGGAACGTCGGATTCGTGGAAGACAAAGAACGCGCTGACCACGTTCTTCAACCGGTGACTGCTTGCATCGATAAGCGACAATGATGCGCTCGTGATGGACTTCGTTTGGGGAATCCAATCGCCTAGCGGTATGAAGGCGCTCAAGGGGCCAAGCAGCACTTTGCAAACAAGGCTGACCGCATACATGAGATAGCCAAGACTGCCAATAAGAGTGTCAAGTGTGACATCTGCGATAACCGATACTGCAGTCACAGGTACACCGAAGATGAGTTGAATGGGGTTTGCGAGGAGGACGAGTGCGATCTTTCCCCACAAATAGGGAAGCCAGACCCCAATAGCCACTGTAAATGAAATTAAAAGAGCGCTGAAGACTCCGTTCTGAAGCAAGCCAAATATGGGGCCTTGCATGCCGATAAGTTCGAGAATTCCTTCTAGATCGTCACCTTCTTCAACAGCATCCAGGTCGTTGGGATCAATTCCTGCATCCGCACCAATGCCCTGATTTTGCTGCACATCATTGACAGGACGTCTATTGTTACGGATTGGTACAAATGGTGCTTCTGCCGCAAGATCTTCCACCACTGCCTCGTCATCTCGTGGCGGGCCCTCCTGATCCTGCTCACGTGGTATCAGATCAGCCCAAAACCATTCAAAAGCTTTGGCAGCGAAGCTCCTAGGAGGAGCGGCGGCAGGAAGGTCAACTTGAGCGTCAGGAGGTGCCGTTTCATCATTTGTATGACCCACGGTCGGCAAGTCTTGTGGGCTCACAGGCGGTGGGTTGCTAGAGACTTCATCACCGTTGTTTGTGTCGTTCAACTGTCCCTCACCATTACTTCCTGTATTAATTTCTGACTCGGGCTCCAATTCAGGGAAGCCAAAGGTGAATTCATGGTGATGTGTATTCGAGTCCGTCTCAAAAGCTGAATTGGGCATGTCGGTGGCGTCCCAGGCCCGATACGTGGGCGCTGAGTCTGAGATTTCAGTGGACCCAGACGGAGCTGGATGAGAAGACTCTACGGAAGAAGCCCGGCTTCGAAATCCTGGGGTCCCGAGGTCATCCCATTGCGTGCTGGAGCTGAAGCGAGCTTCGGAGAATCGAGGGGTGTCATTTTGTTGAAGCCTTGTCATGGCTGTGACAACCCAACCAAGCTCCTCTTCCCGACCATCTTCTCTAATGATTCTTAGAATCTGCTCAGGGTCACCATTGCCGCGGGACCAGAGGTCTCTGAAAGTCTCAACGCCAGCCCAACCTCCCTGGTTACCTCGAGTAGGCGATCTTCTCGCAAAATGGCCGGCATTCGCTCCATTGTCGCTATCACTACCATTTTCTGAAAAAGTTGCGGGACCAGCCCTTTCCACAGGCTCGGCCGCTGGCAAATCAGCGCTTTCGCCGCTTTGAAGAGAAGGCCTGCGAGTTGGCCGGAGAAAATGAATATCGTGTAGACCAACGTCATCATGGTCGGTGCCGTGCTCTGCCATATGCTCTCCCTCGTCCCCTAACACATCTGCACGGTGCACATGAGCCCGGGGCTCAGGCATTGGACGGTCGTCATTCCTATTTGGACGGTTATTCGCTATCATCTGCACTGCTGCTTCGCGTTCACCATCAGCAATATTGGCCATTGGCTGCTGTTGAACAACCCATTCTCGGATCAAAAAGACGAGTATAAACGAAACAACGACGAGCAGCGTGATAAGCTGCCCCTCCAGCGTGTCGATGATAATATTATTGATGGTGGGCGATGGGGTCAAGGAGTTGAGCAACTTCACGTCCGAAAGCCACGAGGGGTGGCGGTGCTTATACAGTCCGGTAGTCACATTCAACGGCCGCGAGTTCGACGGGCCACTTCCCGATGGTATGGCTGAAAAGAATAGTGCGGACATCACCTTCTTAGCGACTGTAAGCAGAAGCGGGTCACCAGAGGGGAAAGTGAACATGGATGACATTGGGGAGTAAAATGATGATGATGAATTCGTCGCATTTGACAAGGCAGCACTCGGAGTCTGCAAGATTGAGGTAGCCACTCCGGCCGCAAGGGAAGTAGTTTCGTTCCCAGCAGATTGCCGAGCTTGAAGCTGTTGGGAGGCGTCACCGCCGGACCAGTGGCCATCTGCAAGCCAGAACAGTGCTCTCCAAATTGCCCTCATAGACCATGGAAGCCACCCGAGCCAGACAAACGCAACCAGGATGAACCGTAGCCATGTAACAACAGTGCGGAAGCTATGGATAAATAGCTGTTTCAAGAACAAAGGCGCGGGGAGGTTTCGAGGCATGTTCGGGTCGTATAGCTTCGTAAATCGGAAAGGCGTCTTGCAAAGCTCGCAGTGCTTCTTCTGAGAATGCGACAGCCATTCTACCAGGCAAGGCTGATGAACAAACTTGATGCTGCCGCTACATTTGCAAGGGTAGAACAGCGGCTCCTCCAGTGTTCCTTCACCGCGACAAATGCGACACGTATCTGGTTCCTCAAAATCTCTTTCCTTTCCCTTGTTGTTCATCGCAAAAGCAGAATCGTTCATCAGGTCTGGGAAAGTTGTGTGGCCCGCATACTGGCGGGGTTGCTCCTGCGGGAAATCCATGCTTTGAATAGTGTTGTTTCCGGCGTCTATCCGACGATTCTTAGGAGGGGTTGCAATTTGTCATGATAAGAGGGATTAACGGTGAACTTGCGATTCTAGTGAATGACCGTTGAGCTCAGAGATCGACAATGTATGGAGTACCTTGTCCCAAGTCAAAGAAAGAAGGAACATGAAGCAGTCACCTTGAAATATGAGCCAGGTCCTTGCAGGAGTCAAGGTTGCAAGTAAGACGCGCTTGGGGCTTACACACTAAGCGATATTCTGCATCTATTTTCCACTATGACAGGCAGTGGCAAGTGTTCCAAGCAGGCAGACGATTATGGTCATGGATATCAAATATCCAAAGCGATCTCTGAGATACTCAGCGGAGGGAGTGCTCAAAGTCATGTGATATTACTGTATCTTACCAAAAGTCATGCAGATATTCCTGTATTGTAAGCCATAAGAGTGTAAAGCACGGTAATACGATCAGCGACGCCACTGATGTCTGAGCGATGACCTCACCGATGGAGCAAGGAAAACAGTTATTGATAACCTGCTGCAGGTTGATGCCATTTCTGTGATCACTCAAATTCTAAACTTTCCTTCCAACCCCTTATAGCTCTCGCTGAGTCTAACCTCAAAGATTGCTGGGTCGAATGCGCAAGACAACTGTTGATTCTCTGGTCTCCGCCAAGATCTGGAACATATCGTCGCGCGTCTCCATTTCCGCCGTAAATTGACAGGCGTTCAAACGATAGTCAACTACCGTCTGAACGAGAAACAGCTTGACCCTCGACTAGACCTCGGGATGCCTTCTCGGTGATCTATAGAGATACGCCAAAGATTCGCCTACAACAGGCTAATTCGAACACGCGATACCTCGTCATTTAGCTTTTAGCAGCGGAAAATCAGTGTCTCACGCGCATCCGACCTGCGCATTGACTTCACAATGGCGACCGTGGAGAATGGACACGCCTCGGACGGCATTGTCAAGTCGGTGGAGCTTCGCTCCCGACCGAGAAAGACGAATCCTTTCAGATGGACATTTGGTCTGGTAGTGCGGTATGCTCGCCTTTGTGATGTTCGATGATGGTATGACTCGGGCTAACAGGAAATAATTTGCAGACTTTGTATATGGTACGTTCTGCTCGCACCGATTTTTAGATGTCCTTCGCATCTTTCGGAATTGAATGAATCGTCACCGCGAGTATGCAAACCATACCTGGCTGTGCGATCCCACATTGAGCCTTATGTTTTGCCATACTATGATAGATACGGTGCACCTTATGTTGAAATTGCTCGTCCATATGTACAAGTCGTGAACGAGCATGTCTACACCCCGGCAGCGACAGTAGCGAGACGGGGATATGATCAATATGGTGCTCCTGCTCTGGACCGGGCTCGAGCCTATGGCCAGCAGCAGTGGGAGGCCCAGGTTATCCCTCGTCTGCAGAATGTGAAAGAAAGGGCAACAGGATTGTACCACTCCACAGTCGATCCATATGTGCAGCATGCAAAGGATATCGTTTTTCCTTACTACAACAAAGTTAACGGCGCCGTCATAACCGTGTGGGATGGTTACGTTTTCCCCGTCTTTGCTCGATCGAGGCCATTTATTGGGAAGACATATGCGTCTGGCCAGAATGTACTGGCGACTACCGTGCTGCCATACGCGCAAAGCACTTGGTCATCCGTGATCTATTTTGCGAATAGTGCTCTATGGCCGAAACTCACTGGTTTATACTCGGAAAATGTTGAGCCTCAATTAGTCAAGATTGGACAGCGACTAGCCAGCTATCGGGAAGGAAGACGACTGCGAAAAGTCATGGATGAGGCTGATAGGTAAGCTTCACACTTCAAAGATTTCTAGAGTATAGGTACTAACGAAAGATCCTCAGTTCTATGGATCAGCAGACGCAATCTGCCGTCACATCGGCTGAGAAGAGCCCGGACTTTGAATCAGCCATGACAACCACTGCAACTGTGGCCCCTGTGACCCACACCACACTGTCACCTGCCGAGCAGACCGCGCAAGCTCGCGAAAAGATTGCTTCAGACCTTCAAACATGGCAGACAAAGTTCGCCACTGCCGTGGAAAAGGGTTCTGAAGATCTCGAAGAACGCGTGGAAGAGATAGTGGAAAGCTACATTAGAAGCGGTGTAAACAGTCATGGCGAGAGTCTTATAACAGCTCTAGAAACTGTCGTGCAGGATGAGATCTCGTCTGTCAAGCTCCGTATTAACGAATTGGCCGAATCACTCCCAAGCGAGGAGGCGCCCGAGCAGGAGGGAAAGGTCCAGGATGAGCTTTTGAAGGAGATCAGACGGGCTGCCATTTCTGTCAGAGATCGCGCACATGCAGTTCGGGAATGGCGGAACTCATTCGACCAAGAGTTAATCAGGCGTACTTCAGCAGCAGTCAACTCTACGCTCGATGTTCTGGATAGTGTGCGAGACCTGGGTCTCCAGGAAATTGGTATGCGATGGGCATGGATGGAAGGCGTCACATACAAGGATTGGGCGAAGTACCATGCCCTCAAAGCCCAATTCGAAGACTGGAAACATGACATTTTCAATGTCGGAATGCAGCATGTGAAAGTCGAGGAAGCTAAGGCATTGGCCAATGATATTCTAGGCCGTGGCATGGAGGTCGCAGAAGACGCTGCAAAGGAGCTGGCCAGGCTCAAAGACGTTGGCAGATGGAAGATCGCGGCTCGCGAAGCAAGTGATGATTTTGAAACAAGAACTGGGGACCCTCCTCCACTACCAAAGCGCAGCAAGACTGACGAGGAGTCGAAAAGTGCCCAGGCTGACAATGCTGATACTGAAAACCATCAATCCATCGAGAGCTCTGAGCAAGCTACATCTGGCACAGTCCCGGATCCTGAAGGCACAGCAGCTCACGGCAAAGGAGATTCTGAAAATGATCTAGGTCTTGATGATGATATCCCATTGACCCAGGACGAATCACCTGTATCACACGATGATAGTCTGCCAAAACACTCCAGAGCCAGTGATGTATCATCTGCAGGAGACGGAGTCAGCCCCGCATCGGTGCCAGAAGCAGACGCAAGCGAAAGCGTTGAGCCGGTCAAGATGGCCTGGGGTGTTGCTGCGGCTGAGTCTGTGCCGAAACAAGATGCCTCCGAGCATCATGGCTTTCCCGAGCAATTGCAGGAGCTTGTCAGCCAGGCCGATGACCAGTTCGCGCAAGTAACAAGTGCCGCCGGCCAAGCTTGGTCTGATGGCAGCGTCGCGTCCTTGGCTCACCAGGCCGCTTCTAGCATCACCTCAGTAGCAGCAGAGGTTACGCCACTTGCATATATCTCGTCTGTGGCTTCCTCGAAGCTGAGCGAAGGCCTTAGCCTCGCCTCGGCCCAACTTGACAGAGTCCGAGCGACGGCAACTCCAACAACAGCTGTCGAGCAGAACCGTATCCTCCTTGACGCACAACGACGTTACTACGAGGCTGTTGGTATGGCACATGACCATTACTCTGCATTCGTGTCCTCTGCCTCTCGAGCGGTGTATGGTACCCCTACTCCGACAGGACACCTTGAACAAATGGCTAGTAAAGCATCCGAGAACTGGGAGAGTCTTGTTTCCACGGCTAGCGAACACTTTTATGGCTCTCGATCGCACTACACGCCCCCGGCACTGAGTGATTTGGTTCCTCAATACGAGGCCATCGAACAATTAGTATCTGAGCTAATAGTTGGCAAAGAACCTTCTTTTACGGAGAAAGCCCTAAGCAGATTGCACGCCATCTACGAGACCCCATACCCAGCCTCCGCGCTTTCAGCGGCTTCGAGTTACGTCATTGGCGACCATACCGCTACCACTGCTGCTCCATTTGGCTCGATCACGAACGTTCCATCGGTTGAGAACATTCTGCAAAATGCCAACGAACAGTTCCAGTCTGCGGTCAATGCCGTGAGTGTTCAGTTGTATGGTACCCCCAAGGGTCCCTTCGAAAAGGCCACATCTTCAGCTAGCAGCGCTATGTCAGCGGCCTCCGCCCACATCAGCGAAGCCGTTTACGGAACTGAACCAGGATACTTGGAAGCCGCTCAGGAAGCCCTTGAGCATGCATACGCATCTGCCGAATCCGCCATTAGAAACGCAGTCCTTCAGTCAGCGAGTCCAACCGAAGCTGAACAAGGAGCTTTTGCCAGCGCCACAAGCAAGCTGGCGGAGGCTGTAGAAGGAGCACAGGGCCAGCTTGCAAACCTGGCTTCTAGTGCCAGCAGCCTCGCCTCGGCTGCGGTAGAGACAGCCACATCAAAAGTGGTGGTCCTCACTAGCGGCGATGATACGCCTGTTAAGGACGAGTTATAGTCCAGAAAACTGTGGAGGTAAAAATCTTGCTGCCCTTGTACGGAGTACAGTGGCCAATATGTGTTCTCATGTTTCCCACGACTTATTCCCCATTGATGTTTTCTTCATTCCCACCAATCATATATTGCTTTCCAGATGGATCATGCCGATTTTGACTTTCTGAAGCACTATTCCCCATATAGTTTTCACTGATTGTCGCACGCCATCTGTTCCTCTAGATTTTCAAAACATGTACACAACTTCTCAGGCTGTTTTTCCTCTTTCTCGTTCCGCTACCTGATTTCTATGTCAAAGTGAGGTTTTCACACTAAAATGTACGTGACTTTTTGGCAATGCAACAGGATATTTTCCTTTCTGACTCCATGTTTCTCCATATCTCCAATCTCCAAAAGCTCGTGAGCAATTCTATTGATATCGTCTTCCTGTTGAAAGATGTTGTCTCAATCAGGACCTAACGATCCATGGCTTAATGTATAATAATACAGTCGGCATGGAGCCGCAATCACCGGTACTGCATGCGTTGTCCTCCACGCTTCTCCATCTTCTTCTGTCTCTTACTTTCTGCGACGGGTGTGTCCGCTCCACCCATTCCGGCCAACCCGCTCTTCATCCCGGTGAAGGTGGTATAGGCCAACCAAACAGAATATACGGGAATGACGATCCACAGCCACCAGGCGCGATCTCCAAATAGACAAACCGCCCCCATACAGCCCCAGGTCCAGTAGAGGATATCCCACATGTACTCCGTCAGACCGGAAGCTCCGAGGTCCTCTCCGGGAGACCGTAGGGAACCGTCGGCAGGGTTGTAGCTTGGACGGCCCAGTCGTTCAAGATAGAATTCGATGGCGAGTGTTGGACATGCAAGGAAGAAGTACGGCTTTAACGAGCGTGGACGGTTGAAGGTCCAGTGCAGGAGCAAGAAGATGGAATGCAGACAGAGGGTGATTATGTGCGTGCGCAAGAGGAGGGAGGCATTGCGGGCGGCAAGGGTCTTGGCTGCTTTCTATAACAGGTCAGTATGTCGCTTATGTCTTCTCTCCTTTTGATCTTTCATTCTGTGAAGATCGAGGATTGAAAATGCGGATGGTAGAGGAAGTGATGTACCTGCGCCATAGTGACGGAATGTTCAGTAATGTCAGAAGAGTAGAGGCAACCGTCGCAGGGCGATGTATGTAGGTGTAGATGGATGGTCTCTTCGCCAAGTTCATACAGATTATATTTCAAGTATAATGGCACAAGGCATTATTATTCTAAACACATGTTCCACTCTTCTTGATGTTATCTCGTGCGCACTGGAGTAAAGTAGAAGCGGCATGGTCGGTTGCCCTCCACGACAAGACAAGCGCCCGCGCCTCCGTCAGCACCAGCCACTTTTCCTAATCTGTTATACTCGGCCGCCCCAAAACATCCGCATGCTCCAAAAAAGGCACGACCTGGACCTGGATCTGGCCTGACACGATCGATCGACTTGACAGTTCTCCTCCCCCGCCCCTCTTGTTTCGGGAAGCCGTTAGCTGCGCGCCTTTCGCTTGTCATACTCAACTCTGGACCCTTTTTCATCTCCCGATATGCCTTTTTGATTTCCCTTGGAGGCTCTTGCTTTGCCTGGAGGGCGTCACGAGTCGTCCTGGACGTCATCCATTCACTTTGGCTTCGACACGGCCTCACCTCAGGGTCGACATCTGGGATTCACAACGTGAAGGTGGACAGGCCGTTGAAAGGATTTTGTAACACTGCAAATCGCTTACTCCAAAACGTGGCTCTTTGTGTCGTATCCTTTGTTGTGTTGGACGTGGACTACTAGTCTCCGCCGTAAAGGGAACTTTGCATCGTCGTTTCCTCACCTCTGTTTGTCGACACGTCCGGGACTTAATCATCAGAAAAGAACGGCCTGCGATCACGGCCGACCTCATGCTCGCCTATCGCTCGAGAACATCCCCTCACCGACTCTGACCCGCGTACTCAGTACCCTGGCCTCACGACACCAACACTTCTCCCCTAGTTTCGCATACCTAGAACACGCAAACATGTCGCCATCAATATCCTACATTTCAGGCCAGCTTAGGCAGCTAATATACTATCATCTCGATAACAATTTGTGCCGTAATGCGCTGTTCCTCGCCGGTCGTTTACATGCTTACGAGCCCCGAACGGCGGAAGCGTCATATCTACTCGCTCTCTGTCACCTTCAGAACGGTCAAGTCAAAGCCGCATACGATTACAGCAGGAATTTTGGATCGAGAGGCACCCACCTCGGCTGCTCCTATGTCTTCGCGCAAGCGTGCTTGGACCTAGGAAAGTATCTGGAAGGTATCACAGCGTTGGAGCGAAGTAAAGGCCTTTGGGCTTCCAAGAATCACTGGAGTAAGCATTCCTTGCGGTGAAACTTGCAGTCGACCTGCATTTATCTCGTTGCTTTTCTGTTACTGACATATTTGCACCTTTTGCTCTAGATAAGCACAGTGAGACGCGAAGACAACACCTGCCGGATGCAGCTGCAGTATTCTGCCTGCTAGGTAAACTATGGCATGCGCATAAGGACATCAACAAAGCTGTGGAATGCTATGTTGAATCTCTGAAGCTGAATCCCTTCATGTGGGATGCGTTCCAAGGGTTGTGCGATACCGGTAAGCTTTGGAGAATAAGCTTAATACATCTAGCCATGGCTAATTGTATTCTACCGCCAAGGCGTCAATGTCCGCGTGTCGAACATCTACAAGATGAATTCTGAATTGCTGGCCGTATTGTCTTCATCGCCACAGGACGACGCTGAGCCAATATCCGATAAGTCTGCACAAACGAACGGGCCACTGCAAGCGCAGGCGAATGTCAATCCAAGTTCCGATCCTTTTGCCTCGACTACTTCTCGCAGTGATTCAGGTACCAGCCATGGGAGCTCTGCCTTGTGGGAAAAACTAAATGGAAGCACAGTAAGCGTGGCGTCATCGGGAGTGCCAGCATCAATCGTGCATGAAGGGGCCGAAACGCCGAGTGGTCAAAGCAGCGGATCTGATGAGTTCCGGTTAGCCAACGGAAAGAACGGCGTGGATGCTCCTTGGGACCCTCCTTTAGCTCCTGCAAGGAAAAACAGAACGATCCAGGCAATAAGCGGCGAGTATCCAATGGACCCCCCGCCCAAGATGAAACCCACGGGGATCCGACCAAGGACAAGAACCAGGACTGATCCAGAGGACCAAATTTCAACCCAGACAGACCGGGAGGCTACAATTGCGCCCAGGGTCGGGGACCGCAAGCGAACTGTTTCTGGTCAGGTAGCGCACCCCCCCACGTCACAACCCACGGAACCAGGAGCACCCCAGCGGCGGAGTGTGCGACTCTTCAACCAGATCAAACCCACGACCAGCAAATTGTCGGCATCCGCATTGGGAGTCAAGGATGCTAGAGAGGTCAAGAAGGCGAAGGCCACAGGCACGAAGGGCCGTACTACAACCACCACCATGGGACGAGTAGTGAGTGGCAGTCGAAAACATGGCAGCGAACATCATGATGCAGATGGTAAAGACGGTCGGTCGGTACCGTCTGCCCACACTCACGCCATCTCCAAAGGCACTGCACATGAAAGATCAAAAGAAATCGAGGCGTTGACCTGGTTGCTGGAGCTATTCTCGAAACTTGCTTCTGGATTCTTTGCGTTGTGTCGCTACCGATGCTCGGAGTCAATCCAGATCTTCAATTCGCTCTCTCATGGCCAACGGGAAACGCCGTGGGTTCTCGCTCAGATTGGACGAGCGTATTATGAGCAGGCTATGTATTCCGAGGCAGAAAAGTACTTCTACCGTGTGAAGACCATGGCACCCTCGCGCTTAGAAGACATGGAGATCTACTCGACTGTCCTTTGGCATCTGAAGAACGATGTTGAGTTAGCCTATTTGGCGCATGAGTTGATGGAAACAGACCGCCTGTCGCCACAGGCGTGGTGCGCCATCGGTAATTCGTTCTCCCACCAGCGGGACCATGACCAGGCCTTGAAGTGCTTTAAGCGGGCAACACAGCTGGATCCCCAGTTTGCCTACGGGTTTACTCTTCAAGGGCACGAGTATGTTGCCAACGAAGAATACGACAAGGCGCTGGATGCATACCGTCACGGTATCAGCGCTGATAGTCGGCATTACAATGCTTGGTACGGATTGGGCACGGTCTATGACAAAATGGGCAAACTGGACTTTGCCGAACAACACTTCCGGAATGCGGCAAGCATCAACCCGACCAACGCAGTTTTGATCTGCTGTATTGGTCTGGTACTGGAAAAAATGAACAATCCTAAAGCGGCTCTCGTGCAATATGGTCGCGCTTGTTCCTTGGCACCTCATTCCGTACTCGCGCGATTCCGCAAGGCCCGCGCATTGATGAAGCTCCAGGAGCTCAAGTTAGCTCTGTCTGAGTTGAAGATTCTCAAAGACATGGCTCCAGATGAAGCCAACGTGCATTATCTGTTGGGTAAGCTCTACAAAATGCTTCACGACAAAGCCAATGCCATTAAGCACTTCACGACTGCTTTGAACTTGGATCCTAAGGTATGCCCATCACTTCCGTTCTGTCATATTAACAGACAATGCTAACGGATTCGGTTCAGGCAGCACAATACATCAAGGATGCCATGGAATCTCTCGACGATGACGAAGAGGATGATGAGGACATGAGTTGATTTGCTGTCCACTTCCCACACATCGATCCAATTCTGGATCTTACTTGCTCCCCCCTTCTTCAGCAGGAGCCTGCTATTCGGGGCTTGCATTCATGAGAGTCGGCGTTGAATTTGATTTTGGATTTTCGCAGCATTAGCATTATAAGGGCGTTTTGCAGGCCGGGTTGGTTAGAGGTGCATTTACCCTGCATCAGGTTCTTTCTCCAAAAGGGAGCCGAGGCTCGTGGATCTTGTTTCTTGTATATTAGCGTGGGTTGGCTTTGTCGGGCTGGTCATTGGCTGCATCTGAGAGACGAAGACGCCTGAACGACAGATCCATGGACATAGATGTCTGTCGAATAAGGCACTTGCATAATCTGCGATGTCATTCTTATGCCTATTCTTATCCTTACGGAAATCAATTCCATCATATTTGAGCCTGAACCATGGAATTCCTCAAGAATAACTAATACCGCTCTACTGCGTATGTTGTAGAAGTAATTGCAGAGCTTCAAGGCGGTGAGCGGCAGAATGATGTTGGTGCCCCGAAAATCAGGAAAAAAGTTCCAGAGGTGGACAGGCAGGATATCGTTGGTGATCTTCTTCTGGCACGAGCATTAACGACCCATTCTTCGCGCTTCCTTATTCCTAATCTCTATCCGGTTACCAGGCCTTAGAATCCCGAACCTGCCAACCTCTGTCACATCCTCGGGTCATGGCCATTGCCGCTTTCTAAGTCTCCTGCGCATCCTTGTTCCGACCACCACTCCTGACCTCATACCCGAAATCAGCTGCCACGGAGGGGTACGGCTCAGCAAGAGTGTGAATATTACGACTTAGTGACTCCGAGGCTACTTATACAGCTTATCGTAACTCTAAAGATTAGTGTGCCTTGTCTTTTGACATGTCGCTCCTGTCCTACATCGCCTCGGGCATCAGCTCGTTTGTCGTCGTGACGCTTTCCCTTTTCGCGCTCGGTCAAAAAGTCCCTCGCGCGGCCTTTTTCGCTCGGTGTCTGGCGGCCTATGGATCTCTCTTGCTTTGCGCATGCTATGGCGTAATCGCATCCATTCTTCTTCGCCTTGTAGGCTACGGCCGGGTCTCCCAATGGGCCACCGCGCGCAGTTTCAAATGGGTTATGCGGTATACAACCGGCGTACAGTTCGACATTATCCAGGGCGCCGAGCACCTCTCCACCCGGCCTGCGGTCTTCATCGGCAACCATCAGTCCGAGCTCGACGTGCTCATGCTAGGCTACATCTTCCCTCCCTACTGCAGCGTCACGGCGAAGAAGTCGTTGAAAAATATCCCCTTCTTGGGTTGGTTCATGGCGCTGTCGCGGACGGTTTTCATTGACCGGGCCAACCGCGAGACGGCGATGAAGGCGTTTGATGGTGCGGCGGAGGAGATGCGCAAGCACAGACAGAGCGTGTTCATATTTCCCGAGGGAACGAGGAGTTATTCTGAGAAGCCCGAGCTGCTGCCTTTCAAGAAGGGCGCGTTCCATCTGGCGGTCAAGGCGGGGGTGCCGATTGTCCCTATTGTCGCGGAGAACTACTCGCATATCCTGTCGCCGCGGAATATGCGGTTTAACCCTGGCGTGATCAAGATCAAAGGTGTGTGCATGTGAGGTTGTTTTTGCGCTGTATGAGACTAACTGGCCCCTCCTAGTCCTACCTCCCATCAGCACGGAGGGCTTGACCGCTGCGGATGTCGACCGGTTGACCAAGACCACTCAGGAGAGCATGCTCAAGGCTCTCCTCGAGCTCTCCGATCAGGATCGCGATGAGATCGACTCAGACGTCAAGAAGGCTACTTCCACCGCTGTCGAGATCTAATCGGTTGCACGACCGCCATGAGTTACGATCACGTCTGTTCCTGGCTTGATACTGCGGTGATAATCATGCCGGCGCGGCCTATCTATTCTTCGCCCTCTATATGACTGACGGCTGTATTGGTATTCGAAATGACAACGGGGCCAGATGAGCTCGTGTGGTCTAGAACTGCTGAGATATTTGGTGCCTGGGGATTGGTTGTGGATAGACCTGCAGGATAAGCTTTTGGATACGACTGACTACAGGAGATGCCGAGGACAACCGACCTACAAATCATTCACTTTCTGCTTTCCCATAAATTTTGCGGACTATTGTGTGGAGACAACCTGACAGAGTGTACATAGCGTTATCCTTCATAGTGTTATTTTGTATTGCTGGGTGTGGGTGAAGATGAATAGATATTTATTTACCCCTGCTTCGCTTCGTCCAGACACTTAAACGCTCAGATAGACTCTCCTAAGGCTATTTCTTTGTACACTGACAGACACCCGTCGCACAAGGTGCAATATCCCTGTCGATATCGATCTTCTCCATATGCATCCAGGGATCTACCGAGACAGCGACGCCCGCATCCCCGGGCAATGGCCGATTCTCGGCCCCCAATCCGGCCCCCCGCGCCGCCGTCGCAAATATATACCCCTTCTCAAACGCGACTACCTCAATCCGCACATCCTCCACTCTTTTCCCATACAACCAGGTCTTGATACCAGTGTACGGCTCGCCCCAATCCCCCGCCGAGCCCTGCCCCGGCGCAGGAGCAGGCTCAGGCACAATAACATCCGTAAACTCCAGCTCCCGCAGCCACGGCGCAAGAAGCGCCTCACCAGTCATCTTGATATACGCCTCCTTGAGAGCCCAGTACGTGTAGAACAAGCGGAGGCCGTACTCCACCGCTTCGCCGTCCTGTGCGTCAGCCGGGAATCTCCCGCCCAGGTTCTTGATTGTGTCCAGCTCGCGACTGGAGAAGACTTCCGCGAAGATGTCGACGTATTCGGCTAGTTGGTTGCGGGTTGATGGGGCGGAGCTTGTGCGTGCGCGGCGCTCGTTCACGCAGGTGATGTCTATGCCTACCTGTGGGACGGAGGGAGCTGGGACCGAGGATGGGCTGGGGTTGGCGAATACCGTAGTGGGGGTTGTGCTTGCGCCATGGGACGGTGGGATGATTGTGCCTGCGAGGGCTACGAGAGATGCTTGGTGGCTGACGTTGAATTCGATGCTGGGGATGGGCTCGTCGGTGGCCTCCGTTAGGGCGGGAGAGGGGATGAAGCATGGTCGGCGGTGAGGATCTGGTGTGCGACTGATGCTGATCTTGTTCCAGGGGATGCGGCAGGAGCGGTGGATGAAGAGGTATTTCAGCAGGTTTGAGGCGAGGGACATGTGTCTGTCCCTGAGGTGGTAGAACTTCTTGACTGTCTCTTGGTCCGATGGTTGGAGGGTCTCCAACAATGGGAGGGATGGATTTGTCGCTGTCAATTGGCGCGAGTCTATATACCACCGCGTAAGAGAGAGTTTCCTCTCGCTTTGTACAGAGCCCATCTTTCCGGACAGCTGCGAACTAAGCAGTAACGGTTCGCGAGCAAAGAGCTATATCTTCAAATGAGGGAGGAGTCAGGTCAGGACAGGAAGGGCCAGCTGCGTAGGCTTAATTGATCTCTCTGCTACGACAAAATAAGAAAATCAGAAAAACATGCAGTGTCATAAAATGTCATCGATTCATATCCGTCATCATCCAACATGATACTATTCAAAGCGTATGCTATGAGACATCGTGAATCCTTCTGTTGACACTAAAAGCAACAATCTTATCAGTAGGCGGGGTAGCACGTGCTGATAAATACCGGCCGAATGTTGACCCGCTCAGGTAATGGCTGTATACAGGACGAAGAGAGTGGCCAAGGTATGAGTCAAAAAGTTACTATTTTCTACAGTCAGGAATTACCATGGCCAGCATCACTGTCGGGGTTCTCGCTTTACAGGGCGCATTCTATGAGCACATCCAGCTGCTGAAAAAGGCAGTCTCGGAACAAAGCTTTACTGCTCAATGGGAGTTCATTGAAGTTCGGACACCGCAGGAGTTGGATCGGTGTGATGCGTTGATTCTCCCTGGAGGAGAGAGCACGACTATCTCTCTCGTTGCGGCCCGATCGAACCTCTTGGAGCCTTTGAGGGACTTTGTGAAGTATGTTCGCGCATTAAACCGCGAGGCTATCCTGTCAATGCGACTGACAATTTGTTTTCTTAGGGTCCATCGGAAACCGACATGGGGTACCTGTGCCGGGTTGATCCTGCTCGCCGAATCTGCTAATCGAACCAAGAAAGGCGGACAGGAGCTCATCGGAGGTCTCGACGTTCGCGTAAACAGAAATCACTTTGGCCGGCAAACGGAGAGTTTCGAGGCGCCCTTAGACTTGCCGTTCTTGGGTCCGACCGAGCAGTCCTTCCCAGCAGTTTTTATCCGGGCGCCCGTGGTGGAAAAGATCCTGCCTCATCAACAAGGTATCCAGGTGGACGAAACCCGAAGGGACGAGACGGTGGTGGCGCCTTCGAAACAGCCTCAGGATCAGGCGGCCAAGGCGGCGATGGCAGACGGAGTTGAAGTACTAGCAAGTCTCCCCGGCAGAGCAGCTAAACTAGCTGCCGCAGGAACACGTATCGACGCAGATAAAGAGACCGGTGATATTGTTGCAGTCAAACAGGGTAATGTGTTCGGAACAAGCTTTCACCCCGAGTTGACCGGTGATGCCAGAATACATTCCTGGTGGTTGCGCCAGGTGGAGGAATCGGTAAGGAAGAGGAATGGAATATAAAGAGTCATAGACTTGCAATTCTTGAACACGGGATTGTTGATTGTTGGGTATCTGGAAGAATTTTCGTTTCCTGGAACAGCCGGTGCAGTTCACTGGGATGATAGAGATGACCTTGTTGATGTACAAACGCCTTGTCTGCGCCAATAGACCACGGCAATTTATTTCCAAATTACTTACCTTTGCCGTACTCTTCTTCTTCCCGCCTGCGCTGGTCATCTGCGTATGCCCGACCATAACCACCGCGGCCCGGATCGTACTCTTCACGGTATTCGTCGCGCACCTGCCCACCAGATTTTCCTCGTCTTCGCTCAAAGTTAGACACTTCTATTCTTCTCTCTTCTGGTAAAGATGTGGCATCACTTACCCATACTGACGTCCTTCCTCAAAGCCGGGGTCAAGATCTGTACGGATAATTCTCTCGTCAAGCTTGGTGCCTCCGATATACTTTAAGCAATCCAAGGCGTCCTGATGGGTATAGTATTCCACGAAGCAGAAGCCACAGGGAGTTTTGTTGTATCGGTCCAGCCCCATTACAAGGCGCTTGATTTCACCGCACCTATATGCGCCTGTTAGTTCTGGGCCTCATGCCATGATAGGGCTGCGGGTCCGCTGACTTTGAGAAAAGCTCATGAATTTGCTCCTCTGTTGTGTAAAAGGAACTTTAGAGAGTCAGTACGAGCTGTAATTATGGCAATGTTTCGGTCTATAGGTCGACATACAGGTTTCCGACGTAGAGTGTTGTGGCATCCTTCAACTTGTCGACTGGGTCCTCTGCCCTCTCAGAGTCATCCTGGCTGTACTTGCGTTTCTTGTTCTGCCATCCAAAAGACCTTATTAGGAAATGATCAAAGCCAAAAGCAGTTTTCAAGCGCACCTTTGCCAGGTAATAGGCGCTAGGCCGATCCAGCCTATCGACTGTGTTGTGGACCAATGTACTCATTGTATTGTCGACGCGGTCGTATACTTCGGACAGAACAAGGCAATTATTTCAAGGAATATGAGATAATGCAGCTGGATATATGCGAGATAGAGCAATAATGGAGATGACGGGGAATGCAGTTTGAAGACGTAGGATAGCTGGACATCAAGAGCTCCCAAGGGCGGAGCTTTCACCTTGTCTTGGCGCGCTTTTCCTCCTGCAACCCAAAAATCCCCGGCCCGCTGTTTGTTGCTATCGTTGCCGTCATTCCAACCAATCTTCAATCTGAATCAATCTATCCTCCTACCAGCTTACTGAGGTTATGGAATAAACCTCAGCCATCCTCAATTTATTCTGGTTTTGGTTTCAACTTGTTCGCCATAACTGCTGAGGATGCCGAAACTCATCAGCTACACTCCTCCATGGCTATCGCGCCCTGCACCCGGCGCAACACTCTTTGCAAGCACATCGACCAAAAAGCCTGGTTATCTTCCGGAGAATGAGGCGGAGTATAGCGGCCCGACGAGGACATTGGCAAAGCGAGGAAATGAGATCTTCACCGTGGTCAACAATCAGATCCGCTGGTCGAGCCTTACTCGGTTGAAGGATGTATGGCAGCAGCAGTCCAGATCAAAGAAGGATGCCTCTGGTCAAGCAAGGAGCTCTGAGGGACCGTCAGATAGCGATGAGACAGACTATTACAGAGTATGGCTGATTCTCGCACGAGCTTTTGCATGTCTAGCTCATTGTCGTGGCTAATGAATCACTAGGTCCTGATCGTACCAGTCTACGAACGGATTCGGCAGATGATTCCTTCTCCAAATGGCGCCTTTCTGGCTATCGTAACGGATCATACAGTGTACATCGCGGTGCTGCCAGATCCATCACACCTGTCTGGTACGGACCGCTCACCCATTCGTCTCAAATATTACCAGCTTGGTCCCACTACGCACGTTATCCCCGAGTCGCCCGTTGTTTCGGCGCTGTGGCATCCCTTGGGGGTGCACACCAACCTTGGAGGCTGTCTCATCACCGTTACCGCAGATGCCGCAGTTCGGGTATGGGAGCTGGACCGGAACAACCACTGGTCATTCGACCGACCTACGCTGGCGGTCGACCTCAGAAAACTGGTGGACGGAACGTCTTGCGACCAGGACTTTTCACCTTCTGGATTTGGGAAGAACAAAGGATTTTCTGCCGATTTCGTTGATATGGAAGTCGCCTCGGCTTGCTTTGGCGGTAGCGGAAGCGAGAAGGAGAGCGCATGGGCACCCATGACACTGTGGGTCGCAATGCGGCCTGGTGATCTTTATGCCCTTTGCCCGTTGTTGCCTTCCAAATGGCGAGCTCCTGCGACTACTATTCCGTCCCTTACTTCGGCCATTGTTCCAAAATTGTCAGCGATGGAGGGAGACTCGTCGGGATATGAGGATGAGCTGACAGCCTGCCGGCAGCAGTATGACTGGCTCACGGAGATCGATTCCCAGGATCCCCTGCAGACCATTACTGGCTCAGATATGGAGCCTGGGTCGGAAATCCTGACACGTCCCGCAAATCCCAGCGCGATCCCCAGGTTGCAGGGTCCGTTCCGTGTCGACACTGGAGACGAGCTTGATGATTTGGACCTTTGTGACATCCTTGTCGTTGCATCGAAAGTGGATGTGGATGCTCTCATGATGGGCGAGGACGATGAGCTCTCAGTGGAAGACAACGATCAATTGTCGGCCACTGTTATCTGCCTCTCGACGCGCACTGGCAGGGTCCATATCTGCCTTGAACTTGATGGCGTCGAGGGGCAGTGGCTCCCCAAGCTCAAGAAGAATGCCTTCAGTACTCCCCTATCTGAGCCATCTGATTTGGTCTTGGTTGAGTCATTGGATACGCTCAGACAAGAAGACCAGCATTTGAACGACTGGCCGACCTTCACCAACGATGTTATCTCTCGATACAGCTTCTTCGTCACAACTGCAACTAATGTCACGTCTATTTCACTAAGTTCATGGGTGCAGAGGCTTGAGGCCGAGCTCCGGTCAGAGGATACTGCCGGCTCGGCTTTCCGTTTGCAAGTGCTATGCGAAGGCACAGTATCTCTCAGAGAGCGAATCATCGAAGTAGATGACGGTGGCAGTGCTGCTAAAGGCGAATCAGACCATCTGGCTTCTTCTCTGGTCTTCTACGACTATGATCTTGGTTATTTGTTGTTGAGCCACCACGCGTCTCGCCCATATGCTGCCATCATGGATGCGCCTGAGGTTAGCCTTCCACCAATTGCAGATATGGGACCAATTGGTTTAGGGGCGCAGCAGTCAACTTCTCCCATTCTACCACCGAAAAGACCTCCTTACCAAGTCCCTTCAATTCTCTATTCGGACTCACCTCTGGAATTCTTCGTTGAGAAGCATGTTCCTCATCGACAACGCCAGTCGCTCAAAGAGCAGGTGCGCTTGTCACCAGCAACGCTGGACCTGGTTGCTGCTGCACACCGCATTCTGTCTGCTCATACAAATGCTCTTGAGAGAGCAGCATCGGATCTTTTCCGTCGCTGTGAGCGGCTGCAAGGGGAGATGAAGGAGCAACTGAAGCAGCTATCGGACGTGGCTGAGCGCATCAAGGGGGTCTCGAGTGATATTGGTGAGGATGGTCAGCGGCGAGAGGGCTCGAGGAGTGATGAGGCGCTGGACAAGAGGCTGAAGGCTGCAAAGGAGAGACAGGCGCAATTAGCTGAGAGATACGAGTCGCTCCGAAACAAGGTCCTGAAGTCGGGTGGTCGTCCACTGAGCGAGAGGGAGAAGGCATGGCTTTCGGAAGTGGAGGCCCTATCTGCTTCGTTGGAGAGAGAGAAGAAAGAAGAAGAGAAGGATCAGAGTTTGTCACAACGATTGGAAACCGTGAGTTTCATCGCTCTCGTGAACCACACACTGTGATGCTGACATTTACTGCAGGTCAAGGAACTAGCAGCGGATCTGCTGGTCGAGGCCAAGTCCATTGCAGCCAAGGCACCTGGCGCACCGGAGCCTGGGAGCCCGGCGTCCCCCACGGCCGCCGGGCCAAGAGTCCCGCAGAGGCTACAAAGAGCGAAGATTTCCGATGCCATGAGGATGGTCGAGCGAGAGTAAGTCCTATCTTCTAGTGATAAGTGCCGCATTAGCTAAGTCATCGTCTTCAGGTCTGCTGTCATTGAAGCCATTACGTCTCGATTGAACCGACTGAACTCGAGCATCTAAATTTTGACAATGACTGTCGGGATTGGATGGGATATTATCGTTAATCTATGATCATCAATGAAGGTTGCGTAACGTTGAACGGACGAAACGACGCCTGCCAGTAATCCAATACTCACATTAGAAAGTACTCAAAGCACTCATGCTCGGCATTTCGAGTTTATGACTTCCTCACAACTCACATAAACTGGAACGTAGTGACACTGCCCTTCTATGTCCTCCTCTTTGACCGTCCTCTTCCCCAAGACAACCGGATCACAGCTTCTTGACAGATCACACTCGGTTTCCCGGACCATCGACTCCGTCGGCCCTTCATCTTGGGCTGGTTGAAGCGCATCCCCAACCTGACTCTCCTGTTCCGTACCCGGTGTAACCTCCTTCCAGCATTCACTACACATCATCTCGTACTCTCTCTGAATCAGTCGTCGTCTGCGACACCACTCCCAGTACTTGCAGCGGCTGAAGGAGCCATCCCAGATGCATCCGCAGAGTGTGTACTTGCTGGTGTACACTATACACATTTTAACTTGTCCGATTGCTTCGGTTTAGCTTGATTTGATGCTCGAGATGATTGTGGTAGTGGAATCCTGGTATGGTTCTCAACGCTCTGTAGCCATCGGAACCTACGTTCACTGCATTTGTCGATCTTCTTGATGTGTCCCAAGGTGACCTCATTAGGGAGGTCAGCAACTCAGTTATGCCCTTGTTGTCGGCTTTACTGCACGGTACGCTTGGATTCTCAACAGCCGTTCCCTTTAGGAAGAGTGGACCGAAGTAGAACTCTGGGATTGGTGAAAGGTTCGCCATTTCTGCTGCGGCTGATCCACAATGGTGATATTACTTTGTTGATGTGACTTCTGACGGACTACTACGCAATGGAATTTGGGATGGGAGTCTAAGAAGTGATGTTGACCGTGATGGTCCTTATGAAGCAATTCATATATCGTCTGTCACATATAACCTATTTTTTGACAAATTATTTATTAATCACGCTTCCAGGTACGACGAGAATGCATACAGAGTCGGTTCCTCGATGCAGACGTTATTACTCCTGGGACTTTGGCCGCTACGTTACAGGTGTAGCTGAGACAGGTGAGGAAGCGATGGCTCGACGTAATTAATTGGAGATTCCGGACTGGTGAGAGAAGCTTGAAGAGCCTAAGGATGCTTGGACCGATTAACTTAAGGATTGTAGCCAGCAACCCAGGAAAATACTAATGGTGATAGGGCAGCAGCAGGAAGTGCATTATCCCGATAATCATGTGTCAGTAACCATTGCGCAAGCCGACACTCAAGCTTATAAGGTCCACAGCCCACCCCTCCCGGAGCTGAATAGAACAGATCTAATCTACCTCGATTCTTTCTCGTACCATCTACCACTTGTTTCAAACTTGATCTTGAATGAACAGTTCTAACCAATATCTTCTCAAACCACAGGTCATGGCAGGGAGGAGGGCGCGGCTTGCGGGGGAGAGAGACTGGAGGATCTGATCAAAGTTTCCCATCTTGCCCATCGCCAACCTTTTCCCGTCATCTCTAAAAGTATCACTGTGGTCGCAGCAAAGATCTCTTACCATGACTCGCACCTTATTTTTCTGTATTGCAGATGAGGCTAAGCCTGTAAGTCAATCTGTATTTAATGAAGGTCGCCATAGTGGCAGTGTGTCGGGATGGGCCGAAGAACTCGAGGCTGACTGTGATTACCAGTTCGTGCCTACGGCCTTGCGCGAATCCAGCACGAAGCCGGAAGACCCTCCCTTTCTGTACTATCTTGTTGAATCGAAAGACTGTCCCAGCACGGGAGAGGCACTCAGAACGAGGTTACAAGACGGTGAATCCTTCCAGTCGGATTTCATCAACGCCTCAAAAGAGGAATGCCAGGACTGGGCATTAGACAAGTGGCTTCAGCCTGTCAAATTCAACTTTATTGAACAGAGTATTATCGCTATTGCAGATGAGCGAAGTGCTCGGGATGGGACTCTGCTTATGAGCTTCTACTTTGGTGAGAGCGCCCCGGACGAACCTCCTATCGAGTTTAACGGATATGGCCCTCTCCTGCCAAAGGGCAACACCTGGTATGATTTCAGAATTCGTCATAATGCAGCTCAATTGTTCCACACCTCCCTCTTGTTCACTGAGCCAGATATTTTCTTTCCGAACTATTTTGGACGACCTGAGAAATTCACGGATGAGGCTGGCGTCTTCGATGTGTTGAAAGCGTGGGAGCACACAGAGGAAGAAAGCACTGACAAGGATGAGTAGAGGGACCGTACTTTCTAAATTGCTGCTCTTGTTTGACAGGAGAATTTAAATATCTTTTCCTGATTAGCTCCTCTGGACTGCCTGTTGAGCTTAGCTTCTGAACCAATTCTATTATCTTTTGTTCTTGCTCTCCTAATATCAATCTAGTATGATGACAATTGTGAATAATGAGTATTAAGGATTATATTATTTTGAGGAGACACTTTCTCCATTCAATAGCTCTCTTTCTACATCTGTCTCGCTCCCAAGTTTGTTAGGCATATAGCACGAGGACATCCTTAGATGACCGGTGCAGACACTGTAAAGGACATCTCGCGGGGGCGTTAATGACTTTCCTTGATAAGTGTCCTAGGCCAGAGTAGGATGGGAGTGTTATCTTATTCTTAATATGTGGGCCTGTACTCCACGGTGGCTAGCCTTAACATAATCAACTCAGCCTCGCCAGCAAAGCCAGACAGCCACATTGTGACATACTGCATCTCCTGCAGGAGTCATCACGCGCTACAGGCAAGGGAACACTGTTAGTGGTGCACAATTTCATTTGCAGCATGGCTTAAAGCTGATTAGTCATAATCTGTAGACTATGGTACAGAGAACTTCATTTCAGTCTCATTAGCAATTAATGTAAAGGTGGTAGAAGACTTATCAATAAATGAAAAACAAAAAGAAAATAGAATAGATGAAAAAAACATACAACAGCCGGGATTCGCTGGTGGTCACCCACCCAACTACTAACCGGCCGGCGTGTGGCTTAAGTACGGCTGAGCGGACGGGAAGCCCTGCTTTCCACACCCTGTGGTCGTATGTGCTTGGTTTGAGTCATGTTCAACTTATGACTAGCATAAGTGCAAAATGAAAGTCAACCCCTGGCGAAATGTGCCCTCCACGGCACCGGAGATCTATTACTTCTACGAATGGATTTCGGCTCACTTGCGGGATTATTTATGTGGCTTAGATTAAACAGAAGGCAAAGCTACGTGGTGTAAATTACATCAGCCCTAACCCGAGTAATACTACCTACTGCACAGATTTACTCACAATATTGCTGCTCATTGTTTTCTTTTGTAGGGTTTATTGGTCACCACTGTCTTCTTGGGTAAAACGAATCTCCTGAAGTCTGTCATATACGATGCTACAGCAGAGCTTATTGTCTAGTCACGTATGATGAAGCAATCTATGGCCTGTCAATCTACGCGAGAAACATATTTCAGGGCGATACTCATTGCACTTCCAGGTTATGTTATCACGGGGTTTCCAAGGTAACAAGAGGCTTTCAAAGGTTGCTTTGTTAACGGCTGTCTCTCGAATGAAAGCGCGGAACTAATTTCTCAAAAATAAACATTGGGATCTTCGATATCACAGTTGCGTGCGCAGGGTTTTTTGAGACTTATCTGGCTATCATTGTCATCGTAAGTAATAGGTATCTAGATCTCTATTCTAAGGCGCTTCGTGACTACCTATTCCAAGGGCAAGGCAACAACCAACAAAAGGGTCTTGTGGTTGAAGTATATGTTTGTGAGAGATATTTCGATGGATTTGGAGCGTTTTTGGAAACTGGGATTGGAGATGAATTGAGAATGTTGAGGACGAAGCAAGATTTACGATCTCTTCCGCTTTCTATAACCTAGAGCCCCTGGAATGAGCTTTTGGCTTCGAGAGTACGCTGGGCACACGCATGATCAGAGCACCCTAGTATGGTTGGAGAGTCTCAAAAGTGATTCGTTGACCACAAAAGAGGGCTAGTTCGCCCAAATAGCAAGTGAAAAAGAGATGTCAAGGAGCGCAATTGATAATTAGAACTATGATCATTTCCTCTCATTCACAATTTGAGACAATACATTGTTCCTGGTCTTATCTTCGGCGACTCTTCTATTGATATAGCGATGGGATAGGGCTATCTGGGCACGTGACGATGATCCATAGCATTTGATGGAGGGATTGTCTTTGCTCAAGGGCAGAAAGTACTGAAAGCATATCGACTGATGGCTTGGACTGGTCCTGGTCTATGGACTGAATGAGTCACAATACAAGAGCCCAGGCGGTTTTGTACGATAGATTGACATCGGCCCAGGATTTCCTTATAGAAGCCTCCGCAAAGTGACAGCAAGCTGCATACCATACCAGAATTAAAGATAGTATCGGTTATGTAGACCCCGGCCACTTACTCGGTAAAGTTCATGAAGAATTCCATGCGCAGAAGAACTGGGAATACTTCATGCTGACAGAGTTTAGAGGGAGATGTATACAACTAGGAGGCCAATGGACCTCTAGCTTTATGACAGGTACTGCAGTCGGTAAGGTATGGAGCCTGTGCATAGAGGTAGATTGAGCCTGAATAGAAATGTATAATTTTTTGAAACTCTAGAAACAGTTTAAATTCGAACAAACATTACTGGACACTGTTTTGGGATAGTTATCAGCTTTACGTTCCTTCATTCCCCGCAGAACAGGCAAATACTCACCGTTCAATAAGGTGTACACCAGAGGCCGTCTCAACAATGCCGCTGACCTGGCCTGGCTGCAGCGCAAAGGCTGCATCCTCGAATTCCTTTTGCATCTCGCCACGGCCGAAGAACCCACTTGTGAAGAATTAGTGTCGGATATAGCCAAGGAGGGAACTACGATGACTCTGGATGTAACATACAGGTCGCCCTTCTTCCTGGCACTGCTACAATCCGACTCCGAGACTGCGATATCACCCAAGCTAACTCCACCCGAGCGGATGCGCTGTTCGTGGCCTCGAAGGATCTCGATCGCTTCCTCCTTCGATCGGGTGATCTCCGCCTCTCGCCAGCTGCTTGGCCGCCTGCTGTCTCTATGCTTGATCAGGAGGTGACTGCAACGGATCTTGCCCTCGCCCTGGCCTGTGCCATCAGGCCGCACGGCGGGGGCGCTGTGGTAGTTTGCCATGTAGACCTTCAGCAACTCGGTGTCTGTGCCGGTGGGAGGTTCCCACCGGGACTCCTTAGTCGAGGGATTGAAGTAGTAAGGAAGGTTCTTGGAGTTGGAATGGCGAACCTCCCATCCTGCAGGAAGACCGGTTTCTACCTGTGGAAGATGTCTAGTCAGCCAATGCACCAGCTAAGGAAAGGACGGACATGGCAGACCATGGTGAATAAGATGTATATTCAAATGACTATGCCAGAGCTATATGAGGCAAAATAGCCGAGAGATTCAATTTGTGTCTGGAATGGTAAGATGAAGCTGTCAACGGTTTCTTACTTCGAGCAACCTTGAGCCGCCTGTACAAACTGCGGGGGAAGAAAGAGGGATGGCGGCAAACAGTGCAAACATCCCACTTAAGGTTCGAAGCCGCGCTTGAGTCCCATCCGATTGGGTCTAGCCTCCTTTTGGGTCCGCCTCAGGCGCCAACCCAGCGCTTCTTCCAACTTCCATTAATTGATTATTCAGGCACAAGTCTTTGACTGGGTCTCTATCCATCTTTTGCCTTGATCTCTCGCTTTGACATTTCTTGAGCGTACTCCAAAAAACTTCGAAATTCGACGTCTTATCTTCTCTCGAAAGTCTATCCTATCTGTTACTGCAAAACTTTTCGTACGCGGCGCTCCAACCTACACCGACAAAATGTCTTCAAGCCCATCTCCGTCCGTCAGTGGCGATAACAAGCAAACCGATCAGATTCATTTCCGTTTCTGTCGCGAATGGTAAGAAATATCCTACTTTCGCGTAATCTCCGCTCTACAGTCAGCTAACACTGAAACAGCTCAAACTTGCTCTATCCCAAAGAAGACCGCGTCAACAACCGTCTCATGTTCACGTGTCGAACGTGCCACGTCGGCGAGCCCGCGACCTCATACTGCGTTTACCAGAACAAGCTGAACAGCCAAGTTGGAGACACTGCTGGTGTGACCCAGGATGTGGGATCTGATCCAACGGTTTGTCTCCCTGGTTTCTGTGCCCATTGCGGGGAAGAGATTACCTGCTTTACCTGCGGGCAGTTGCCTGAAGACACCCTGTCTGATTGGGATTCCGAGGATTCCATGAGCATTTAAACATACTGGCCCATCCCTCCTGTCATGGAAACATTCCAAGATCTGTTGCTTGAAATTTCCGTGGCTGACATGATCTTTTTTTCTTGCTTAGCTTCCCCGATCGAACAAGCCCTGTCCGAGCTGCGGTGAAGCGGAAGCAGTATTCTTCCAATCTCAACAGCGATCAGCAGAAACTGGAATGGTGAGACATTGCCCGTGCCACTTGACTGCACATTTTGCTGACTCTTTGTCATTTCATTGAAGAAACTCTACTATGTCTGCTGCGCGTGTGGTAATGTGTTTGTATGATTTGTCTCGTCGGTGCAGCGTCCGAACTTTGGATACCCTTCTGTTTGTGATTTTACGGCATTGTTATGGAGTCATGGCATTTCTGCGATAAGAACCGGATGCTTCAAAGGATTTCTATTGGTACAAAGTATTTGTTTTGAGACGATAAAACGATTCGCTTCCAAATTGGTATATTACACATGCATAGGCGCCAAGGACAGAATTTTCGACCACTGCTTTCCTCGTAATTCTGTAGCAACCACTCCTGCAACCGTAAGTCAGTAGCTGAGGCCAAACTCAGAGCCACCTGGAGACTAACCGTTCATTCTGGTTCCGATAGGATCACCCGACTTGTTGACCAGCACACATGCGTTGTCATCGAACTTGACAATAGTTCCATCTGGTCTCTGCATCTCCTTCTTTGCGCGAACGACGACAGCATGTCGGATATCGCCGCGACGGACCTTGTTCGCGATGCCGCTGTTGTTCGTGCTCTCGGGGCCGAAGTTTCGCTGTTTCTGAACTACAACCACTATCCGGTCACCTATTTCCGGTTGAAATCATATCAGAATCGAAGGTCGTCAATCGTAGATATCGCATTAGATGCATAACCCACCGACTGTGGCCGGCCGCTTCTTCTTCAAGACATTCACACATTCGACGACCGCGGCACCGGAGTTGTCGATGCAGTTGAGCAACGTCTGCCGACCACGTCAGTAAGATTTTGGGAAGACGGTCAACCCCTTGGAAAGAAATACCGCTTACCTTTAATTGAATCATTTTGACTGTAAACAACGCTAAGGAGGGGTATCTGACGATGTCAGGGCTGTCTTGCCTGGGCTGGCCGAAAGATTTCCATGTCCGGGCCGGCAGGTTTCGCCGACCGCCGACCCCGGAAAAAGCGCAGCACTGCAGCACATACTGCCGCTTGATCGCATGGGCAACGCAGCCGCCAAGTAGTGTTGTCCTAGTGAATGTCGCATTATTGACGGCCTTTTCCCCCTCCCATTCCATGTGCGCTAGTTCCTCTGAGGCATCCACTCGCCTTTCCACCATGTGCACGCCTTTGTATTCGGGCTCCTTTTTCCTTGCGTTTTTATGAATTGCTAAATCTACGCTCCTTTGGCGGATACACCCCCCCTGGTCTCAAGATCCGCACTTCCGCTTGGGCCTCCTCTGACAGGACATCGAGCATTTCATAGCGGCCGACCTTTCTCGTATGGGACATTGCTGATACTGCCTTCGCTATGCCGTCCGCAAAGGAAAGAGACAGCCCGTCTGTCGACCGTCGCGACCGTCTGACGCTTGCGAAACTGGCCAGCTACGACGACATCGCGACGGATGCGCTGGTGGACCGAGTACGTGGTCCCTCACTGCCATGCATGTTTCAGACTCGTTACTGACCTCTTGAATTCTACAGGCTTACTTCTGGACCAATACTCGCAAGAATAGAACCAAATACAACCCTATGCGGGGCATTGTCGACGATGATGTCGCTCGCATCCTCCTACACGATGTCATTGTCGCAAAGGATCCCGCGAAAGCAGAACGAGAATTGCTGGCGATGTCAGGGCTGAAGAAATTCATGGCCCGGTTGCCCAACGATCGCGAGAAGGATTGGTTTCGCCGTCATCTGCGTAAATATATCCAGATGTACCTGCCCGACTCCCCGTTTGAGATCACCACGACCAATCGTTACACAATTACGGAACATGAGGCTGCGGTCTGCGCTCGCAAATTCATCAAGCAAGGACAGGAAATCAAATATCTGAGCGGAACTCTTGTACCAATGACTCGTGAAGAAGAGCGGGATCTTGACCTGAAGCGGAAGGATTTCAGCATTGTGATGTCCAGTAGGAAAAAGACTCCATCCTTTTTCCTTGGGCCTGCTAGATTTGCCAATCACGACTGTAATGCGAACGGAAAATTGGTGACGCGTGGATCAGAAGGCATGCAGGTCGTGGCTACTCGGGACATCTACATTGGCGAGGAGATTACAGTATCCTACGGAGACGACTATTTTGGGATTGACAACTGCGAGTGTCTGTGTCTTACCTGCGAACGACTGGTCCGCAATGGCTGGGCGCCGCATGTGCCATCTGGGCCTCAGAGTAAGGCGTCCACGCCAGCGCTGAACGATGATAATCTGTCAATCGACAGTCACGTCTCATCTAAGAAACGCAAATTTGCGCCTGACTCAGACATTGAAACCTCCGCTCCGTCCACTCCTTGCAAACGAGGCAAATTTGTCCGCCAGAGTTCCAAATTGAGATCGGAAGTGTCATTCCTCGAAGTTGCTACGTCGATTGAGCAACCTGCCGGTCCTTCCCCCGTGTCCAACGGTTCTGATATTGGGGCCTTGGGTAACAGTACTGCCGAGTCGGACAATGACAAGGCCGTGGACGCTGCCCTGCCGTCTCCGCCTGCTGATTCTCCTCCGTCCACTGCTGCGAACGAGTCAGAACGCTCATCAACATCAACAATCGCCACCTCTGTGTGTGATGCTGCCGTCAAAATCAAAGTGGAAGAAACCATAGAAAAATCTGCAGAGAAGGTTTCCGCCCTATCCGAGACAAATGCTGAGCTGTCGATCACGTCTCTACGCTCAGGCTGCATTGAGGGAGACGCAAAATCAGTACTATCAGACCAGCCTAGCACATTAAAACAAGGATCTATTGGTTCTAACAGAAAGCAGGGCAGAAAGTCTCGCGGAAAAACCGTTGTTGTTGAGTCGGTGGAGGCTGAGTCACAACTCGTCCGTGTTCCAGGGGATTATACCAAGACCTCGAAACTTTTGGCGCAGACATACGACCGCTGGGTTGACTGCCACACTTGTAATGCCTGGTTTGTGCAACATAACTCCTACTTGACTCGACGAGAGTGCCCTCGCTGCGAGCGTCACTCTATGTTGTATGGGTACCGCTGGCCTAAAACTGATAAGGAGGGCCCGTCGGACGATGAAGAACGAGTGATGGACCATCGGACGGTGCACCGCTTCCTTTACCCCGAGGAAGAGGCCCTCATCTCGCGTAAAGATCGCGGCGTCAGTTTCGGTGTGACGCCCACGCCAGAATTATCCGAGCCACACACAGAAACCGAAGGAAGCGAAGGCTGTGAGGACAGGCGCACTACTCGTGCGAGCCGGCGCCGCACTCATTCGCTTCGAATGACAATGTGACGATGGCGACTCTTGTTTTTTTTTTTTGTTTTTTGGCATTCTGTACTAATTGGGAATGGTGTTTGGTGCAGGTAACATTTCATTGCAATGTTGGACCAGGGATTTACTGGGGGATGGCGCTCCAAGACACGGCATATTGCATCTGTAGACATGGTTTTCATGATTTGATCTCATTTTTTTTTTTTTTGCATACCGCTATTCTGTACAAGATGCAGTTATCTAACATATCCAATTTATTGGACAATGACACAATATCACAGCCTCGAATCTACAGTCACCGTCAGCATGGTATTGCTTTAGTGGCCTCCCCGCATTTTGCGGTACTCCACGTTTGTTCATGATTCCTTCGCCGCAATGGGAAATATAACTGCACCAATGGCGAAGGGCTCTGTTTCCCTTTCCCCGACCTTGGCATCGAACTTGGCATCATCCTTCGTTTGTCCTCCAGGTCTTCAGATCTGATCTCGGTGTGTCTTATACCGAGAACCTGCCAGTGTGCTGCTGCGCCAAGATGCCATATAAGTGAGCAGAGATGCTCTGAATCCTACGGGAGTCGTATCCTAGGCCATTGCCTGGTAAGATTGTCGTCAGCCATGACGATCTCAACGAAGTATATATTTGCCCTTTGCGTCCTCTTGCTGACCGTCTCGCTCTCCAGCGCCTACGAAGATCCCCTCGTCCAGCTCGACTATGGGCAGTTCCAGGGCAAATATGACTCTACGTATAATCTCTCATACTTCCGCAAGATCCCCTTTGCAGCGCCTCCAACGGGGGAGAACCGGTTTAGAGCCCCTCAGCCACCTCTAAGGATCACACATGGCGTCTATGACACTGATCAGGATTTTGACATGTGCCCGCAACGCACGGTCAATGGCTCCGAAGACTGCCTCTACCTTGGCCTGTTCTCACGACCGTGGGATGCTACAGTCGCTCCCTCGTCTGCTTCTAGACCAGTCCTGGTAGTCTTCTACGGTGGTGGCTTCATCCAAGGCAGCGCTTCGTTTGCACTACCTCCGTCCTCATATCCAATCCTGAACGTCACCGAGCTGAATGACTATGTGGTCATCTACCCCAACTACCGGGTCAATGCATTTGGGTTTCTTCCAGGCAAGGCGATCAAGCGCTCTCCAACGTCTGATCTCAACCCCGGCCTCCT
Organism: Aspergillus fischeri NRRL 181; assembly: GCF_000149645.3. Lineage (NCBI taxonomy): Eukaryota > Fungi > Ascomycota > Eurotiomycetes > Eurotiales > Aspergillaceae > Aspergillus > Aspergillus fischeri. The sequence continues at coordinate 3,545,375 of NW_001509762.1, read as the reverse complement.
GGACCAGCAGTACGTCCTCAAGTGGGTGCAGAAATACATCCACCACTTCGGCGGCGACCCTCGCAACGTCACGATCTGGGGCCAATCCGCCGGCGCCGGCTCCGTGGTTGCTCAAGTTCTCGCCAACGGACGGGGCAATCAACCCAAGCTCTTCGACAAGGCGCTCGCCAGCTCGCCCTTCTGGCCAAAGACCTACGCCTACGACGCCCCCGAAGCAGAAGCCATCTACGACCAGCTTGTCACCCTCACCGGCTGCGCCAATGCCACCGACTCCCTCGCCTGCCTGAAATCCGTCGACGTCCAGACCATCCGCGACGCAAACCTCATCATCAGCGCCAGCCACACCTACAACACAAGCTCCTACACCTGGGCCCCCGTCATCGACGGCGAGTTCCTCCAAGAATCCCTCACCACCGCCGTCGCCCGCCGCAAACTCAAAACTCACTTCGTCTTCGGCATGTACAACGCCCACGAGGGCGAGAACTTCCTCCCCTCCGGCCTGGGCAAGACCGCCACAACCGCTGGGTTCAACTCCTCCGCTGCTAGCTTCCACACCTGGCTGACGGGCTTCCTGCCGGGTCTTCTGCCCCAGCACATCGCCCTCCTCGAATCAAAGTACTACCCGCCCACCGGCGAAACGGAGACAATCGACCTGTACAACACGACGCTCGTCCGCGCGGGCCTGGTCTACAGGGATCTTGTCCTCGCCTGTCCGGCGTACTGGCTTGCCTCGGCCGCGAGACGGAGGGGCTATTTAGGTGAATATACGATTTCGCCGGCTAAGCACGCGAGCGATACCATCTATGTTTGTTCCCCTCTTACTATCCCCGTTATCACTTCCCAAGGTGTGAGTGTATACTAACAGAGAATAGTGGAACCGAGTGAACCAGATCCAGCAGACGGATCCATTGATTTATGACGGCTTCGCAGGCGCTTTTGGGAGTTTCTTCCAGACGGGCGATCCGAATGCGCATAAGTTGACGAATGCGTCGGAGAAGGGAGTGCCGGTTTTCAAGAAGACCGGGGAGGAGTGGGTGATTGCTCCGGATGGGTTTGCGACTGCGGAGGTGTCGTTTTTGAAGGAGAGGTGTGATTTCTGGGAGTCGGTTGGGGAGCGGGTTCCTGTTTGACAGTAAAGATATACACTAAGCCTAGGAGTTGCGTTGATGAGATCTTGAAAATGCCATTGATGAGTTGGATGATGTGATGTTGTAGATATACAGTATTATACATATGTCCAGATCCGAATGGTCTATCCTGGTATTCCTTTCCTGGGATCCATATCCGAACGCCTTGCCTGTTCCAGTAATTGATGCACAAACACAATGTTACAACTTTGTCCTGGCGAGATGAGTCCCTCAGATCAGTGCCTGACCACGGAACATACCCTCGCGGACTTCTTTGACGACGTCCTTTCTGTCCTTCTTGCCGACCAGCACAACACCGCGGCCGCGCTTGCCCATCCGGCCGAGACGGCCGAGCCGATGGATAAAGTCAATGGTTGTGTGCGGGACGTGGTAGAGAATGACGGTCTTGACCGCAAGAGTGTCAATACCGCGGGAGGCCAAGTCGGTCGTGACGAGCACCTTGGTGTTGGCCAGGCGGCGGGACGAATCCTGGTTCGTCTTCTGGGGCATCTCGAATGGGATCGCGTCTTCGTGACGGCGCTGCTTTTGAGCCAGCAAGATTTCATCGGGGGTTGGAGGGGGTGGTGCTTCGGTGAATTCGGCGAGAATTTCCTCTTGCTTTCGAGCATCCGAGTCCCGCGAGAGAGACTGCGCGTCGATACCCTTGGAGCGAAGGAATTGAGCCACCTCGTCTGCCTCTTCGCGCTCGTTCACAAAGACAAGGATCTTCTTGGTCTTTGGCGCAACGTACGAGGCGTAAGGACCCTCTGATTCGGCGTCGCCAGCCTTGCCGATCGACCAGATGACATCGGCACATGCCAGGCTGCGGTTTCCGCGGTATGGATCCTTTTCGATATCCACCACACCCAGCTGGACGCGACGAGGAATTGCGTGGAGATTAGGCGTCGTGAGCCGCTTGATGTCTGGATAACGCTTTCGCAAGAGGTTATCAAGACTCCGAGGGATAGTGGCGGAGCAAAGAATCAGCTTGCGGAGTGAAGGAGCGGCCTTGCTAATGATCTCTGTGGTTGTCGGGGCAAAGGACCGATCCAAGAGCGAATCTGCCTCGTCGAGAACCAGGTGACTGACACGGCTGAGCACGTAGGGCTCTGTTTTGGCAATGGACGCGAGCAGGTGGGGGGTGGCAACGAGAATGTCGATTCCGTCAGGGTGGAATAGCGTGTTCTTGATGCGGCGTGGTGTGAGGTTGGAGGATATCATTCCAGATCGATATTTGACTGTGTGAGACAGTGCTTTCACCTTTACACCCACCTGAGCCACCAACTCCGATGTGGGCACCAGGATGATCGCCCTTGGCCTGCCCGCATTTGAAAGCGGCGGAATCTCTGGTTCGATATCAAAAGCTCTGTTCTTCAGCTTCTCTTCTCTCTCCCTAGCTTTCTCTTCCTGCTCCTTCTTCTCTAGTTCCTTGTCCCGGGCTTCTTCACGCTTGACAGCGTCCACAACTGGAAGTAGATACGCCAGTGTCTTGCCCGACCCCGTCTCTGCTGCGAGAAGGTATTGATCGTACTGAGGCTCGTCATCGTCTGCTTTCGTTGGTTTCTTCTCCGTCTTTGGCTCCTCTAAAAGTCTCGGGATGGCAAGACGCTGAATGGGTGTCGGCGTCACGTCGACCAAACCGGGCAAAGCTTGGGAAGAAATCGAATTGCGTACGACAGGCAGGAGCTGAAATTGATCGAAGCTCGTTATATCGGCAATCTTGGCCTTGATGGCTGCGCGACGACCGTACGGGATAGGCGCCAATGCTGTTTGCATCTTCAATGCCTTATACAACGGGCTTTCCTTCTGGGAATCCTCCTCGGGCTCTCCAGAGCGTTTCTGAGCTGCTCGAGACCTTGTTCTCGGTTTGTCGCGAATTCGTGCTTCTGTCTGATTCATCCCGGCAAATGGCCCAAACCGTTCCTTGTCACCTCGAGTTTTCTTCACCACAGATGGTTTGGCGACATCTGGCGATAGAGTCATCCGAGCGACTCTGCGGCGGAGTCGAGCGGTGGCCATTGAACGGGTGGCCTGCAACGACGGCGGAAGCGGCGTCGTTGCGCGAGACTGACAAAATAGACATACTGAAGGAGGCAGAGGCAGAGGTAGTCTGCCTAGTCGATTCATTGTGACGGTGAGTCGACAAGACCGAGTGCTCCTGCAAAAAAGCTTGCTGAAGATATTGATATCTAATGAGTGGATTGAAACTTTCCTGGAAATTTGCGGCTTGGCCAGCCCCGAAACCAGGCTAACCCCAAATAGGCCTAGGAGGATCGGAGGCCGAACCTTGGAAACAAGGCCATAAGGCTCTCAGGCGGCCAGGCCGCAACAGTTGCTATGGAGACACCCGCCGCTTCAAAATGTCAACATCTGCTGCCCTCTGCAACTGCAACAGGCACAGATGCCTTGCTTGTTCCTGATCCACCCCGGCTTACTTATCCTGCTTCATTCATAGTTAATTCTCCTCTCCTCTCTTCTGTCATCGACAGATCCTCCTCGTGCTTGTTTTTCTTTGCTTTTTGGTGCTTGTCTACCCTCGTGTTGTTGTTGTCTTTTTATCCTTTCTCTTTGCACGGTGGATGTGTGGTGGTATCCTGTCACTTATCAATCCATCTGTCCCACATCCCGATCCGTTGACGATCTCTGCTCATCTGGATTTCTATATCTCCTCGTTATCGAAGCAGCAGTATTCTTTCGCTCCACAACCAGGTACAAAATTGGCGATCTTTTGATGAATATCCCTTTGTGACGAATCTGCCACGACTTGTATGAACAATATCCTCAAAGTTAGTCCATCACCTTTTTGTTGGTTATCGAAGCGCCATTCGTCATTTGTTGTTGTTTATCAGAATAAGGTATGGGCGCGTTCTTCTTGCAAGGGATATATCCCGGGGTTGCACGGGCCATTCCTTTGTTATGCTCTTTGTCAAAACATGACATCTGCTGATACATGAACTACAGCGTTGGAATTTTCTTTATTCCCCTCGGTTGCTCTTTGTGCTATCTGCCGTTTTTGGGTGATCATTGTCTTCTCTCAGAATGGGTAGTGGCTCGGCTCAGCGCCCTCTATCCGAAGTAAGCCCAGTGGCTCAGAGACGTAACTCACCAGTGTGGAATCAAAACACTAAAGTAAGTGTCTTTATGCGCAGTATTTGGGAGAAAACCTAACGTATGATTGTGCAGACCATGAGAAACAGTGATGCCTCGAGCTTCGAGGTTTCCTCCTCACCACGCCTCTTCTGGCAAGGCCGTGAATCAGGCTCGCCTTTCCCAAGAAGTTCCGAGAACCAGGCCCCATATGATCCAGACTCACCATATTCGGCATCCAAGCGCCCATCCCTGGAAAATCTCAAGCGCGCATCTCGAGTGAAAAACAGCAACATGCTGCGTGAACGTAACCAAGAGTACGATCCTGCCAGTGTATATGTTCCACAACGACCATTGGCGACGAGTAGATCGCCGCAGAAACAGCCTCAAAGCAACTCGTCTCCTCAGCAGTCGCAGAATCGCGATGACTGCCAACCAGGACCCCGACCTCCATCACCAAGCAAGGACCAGGTATCTCCAGCCAAATCCTCCTTGTCTCGTGCCAGTCGATTTGGCGTCAAAGGGACAGGCTTCGATCCTGAGAGCGAGATCTGGTCGGATTTCGACAGCGTTGGTAATCGGTACCCTAAGAGCGTGACCTTCGATGCTGCTCCTCCTCAGGTCAATGAGTACGAGATGACTACTCCAGATCCTTCGTCAATCGCCTCGGAGTCTCGCGACGGAAGCTACGACTCTGAAGAGGATGAGGGTGATGTCAGTTTCGATCGCGAGTCCTCGCTTGACCGCGACGACAGCTTCGATGCCTCTTTGGAGGACCTTGAAAAGACCCCCGTTGTACTCCCCGAGGATTGGCGCTATATGAGTCCTTCCACCGCAAACGACGAGCTCGTGAAGGAGGATGATGATCCATTCACAGAGGATGACGAATCCCACAGTCCCGGCCCCACGACTCCCTCACAGCAAAAATTGCCTCTCCAGCATTCTCGTGTGGAGTCATTGGATTCAAACGGAGAGCGTCGTCCTCTGCCTCCCCTGCCTGGCGCGGGTCGTCAACCTGTCACTCCTCACTCTTCCTCACCTGGAAGATTAGCAGCAGCGTTCGAGTTGGGAAGTGGTGGTAAAAGAGTTCTTCCTTCTCCCCCGGCTCCTGCATCATGTACAAAGTCGGACATTAGTGAATTGAGCCGTGCATCCATGTCTTTAGAGGACAGACTGCGTTTGATGATGATCGGCAAGGATGAACGGGCCAAGCAGGAGCAGGAGCACATTACTGACGAATCAGAACATGTCAAGCCATCCGACGTGGCCGACCACGGTGCCACGGAGGACCAGAACAAGGATGAGGCTAAGGATGTGGAGGAGTATGATACCGATGAACTCGATATTGCTATGCCTCGAATCTCCAGAGACTCCATCTTGAAAGACCTCCGCAGAAGCGATAGCTTCCTGGACGACCCATATGATGAGGACGAGTCTATGATCGCATCCAGTCCCCACCATTACATGAATTATGATCCAGACGTTCCCATTCCATCTCTTGAGAACGATAATGACGTTGACGACGATTATGAAGACTCGGACTCCGACGTGGTGATCAAACGAGAAGAGCACGATGATGACCTCTACGACATACCCAAATACGATGAAACCCTCCCGTCCCTTGACTCCTCCGTCAAGGATTTGGGAGACAAGCCTGCTACTGACGACTCCCAGGCCTCTCAGCTGTCCAAGGAAAACTCCGAGCACCGAAAGCGCGAGTCCCAAGGATCCAACGATAGCCAGGCAACCCCTGTGCCCCAGGAAAGATCCGAGGAGGCGGCAGATGGACCCCATAACACTGACGACCAAGAGCTCCCTGGTCCGAAGATGGCAGCAATCACGGAATCCCTACGACGCCCGATGACCCCGGACATGAATGAGCCGGTCTCTGATCCATGTACCCCCGACTCAGTGATCCGTCACCCGACTGACGAAGAGGATGATGACTCTCAGACCTCTTCCGACGAAAGTGTACCGGAACCCGTTGCTACCATCAAGGCACCCAACGGCCTCAAGACACGCCCTTCTCTTACCCCGGCGGATGTAGATTCGATGGCGGCAGTCCGTCGCAAGGTCAGCGGACAGCAGCCCCCACCAATGCTTACCCTGAGCAAGCAGATATCCCATGAATCTGACCACTCATCCCCGGATGAAACCGCGTCAGAGTCTGGTGATCAGTCCACTCACCTGGTGGCCTCTACCGCGCCCAACAAGGACCTCACGCAGCGTCAGACTAGTTTTGTTAAGCTGGATATCCCATTCAGCATCCAAGAAGAGAGCCTCGGCATGGGCCTAGACAAGGAATTTGACCGAGTCATTGAATCCCAAAAGGTTGCGTTTGAGAAGTCCCTAGCCCAGTTGTTTGCTTCCGCGCCCACTACCTCTACCCCGGATTCCCATAATCCTCAGGACCCAAGGAACCCTTTTATTGCCCGCACAGCACCAGCTGACAGACAATTTCCCATACAGAGAGGTTACCTCATGAGGCATAACACCAAGGTGGTCATTGCTAGCAATCGCAGTGATGAAGAACCAGCCCCCACGCCTGGCGAGACCTCGACCGACCCGCGTACAGTGAGGTCTCCAGCCCCCTCACCGCGAAAAGCGAGCCAGCAAACATGGACAACCGTACCCTGGAATGGACAACCTCGCCGTCCGAGCATGAGAATGTCTGGTGGTATCCCCAAGAAGAAGCCGGTTGCAGGCCCTGTGCCACCCCTTCCAGGCCAATCGAGCAACGTCCAGGAATCCATCGCATCAATTGAGGAGAATGAACCCACCTTGGATGGCGCTCTGGATGATGGCGAGGAACGCGGCCGCCTGTTTGTCAAGGTCATCGGGATGAAATACCTCGACCTGCCACTCCCCAAGGGTGAGTATCCATTCGCTTGTCTTCCAACCAAACCCCCTTCCTTCTCCGCGCGACAAACCGATGCTAACTGCAGGACTAGGCGAGCGATCGTACTTTGCTCTTACCCTGGACAATGGCCTTCATTGTGTCACCACTGCTTGGCTGGAACTCGGGAAAACCGCTCCGATCGGACAAGAATTCGAGCTCATTGTACAGAATGACCTCGAATTCCAGCTGACACTTCAAATGAAAGTCGATGATGCTAAATTCAGGGTTCAGGAACCCGCTGCCCCTGCTTCCCCTGCGAGACAGAAGGCATCCACTTTCAGCAGGGTTTTTGCCTCACCACGCAAGCGCAAGGAGATGGAGATGAAACAGCAACTTGCCTCCCAGCAACAAAAGAGCAAGGACGTAAATGCTGGCGTCTGGGAGAGACTGCGGACACTTATTGCTCGTGACGGCAGCTTTGGACGGGCCTACGTTGCGCTCAGCGACCACGAGAAATATGCCTTCGGTCGGCCGTACACTGTGGATGTGGCCTGCTTCAACGAGTGGGCCGTCGACGAGCAACCAAGCAGCGTGAAAAGCAAAAAGAGCACGTCTAGTGCAGCCTCTCAACGACGTCCTCCATACAAGATTGGCAAACTGGAACTGCAACTCTTGTTCGTTCCCAAGCCGAAGGGCGGAAAGGACGAGGACATGCCAAAGAGTATGAATGCATGCATCCGCGAGATGCGTGAGGCGGAGGCTGCTTCATCCCGCACCTGGGAAGGATTCCTCTCTCAGCAAGGAGGTGATTGCCCGGTAAGTTTTCCATGCAGCTAGCTTGGTTTGAGTCTGTACTTATGTGCCGTGTTTTCGACAGTACTGGCGTCGCCGTTTCTTCAAACTTCAAGGCTCGAAGTTGACGGCTTACCATGAAACCACCCGCCAACCCCGTGCCACGATCAACCTGTCGAAGGCTGCTAAGCTGATCGACGACAGGTCATCTCTAATCCAGAAAGAGACGACCACAAAAGGTGGCGGGCGACGCAAGTCTGCGTTCGCCGAGGAGGAAGAAGGCTACATGTTTGTGGAAGAAGGTTTCCGTATCCGCTTTGGAAACGGTGAAGTGATCGACTTTTACGCTGACAGCGCAGCGGACAAGGAGGGATGGATGAAGGTCCTGGCTGAGACTGTCGGCAAGGGCAGCTCTTCTGGAAGTAGTCAAATCAAACCTTGGACTGAGTTGGTCCTCAAGCGCGAACGAAGCATGAAGTCCAGAAGAGAGACAACTGATCGATTCTCCACTCATGGACCTCCTCCACCAGTGAAAAAGGATGTCGCTTCCGCTGCGGGAATGACGGCGCCGGCGCCGGCATCACCACGACCAGGACACAAACACACGCAGTCTCAGCCCGAGATCCGCAGTGCGGACGTTCGGCGCCAGAAGGCACGTTCGCTGATGTTCTAAATGCATATCGACACCAGATTTCTTTCCATTTCTCCCTGCGGCTCTTGGTACGGTTTCCGCTTGACTGTCTCTAGCCATTTGTCCTTTTGTCTATTTTTGAGAAACTTGATTATTGCACATGCCTTCTCCTTTCTCTGTTTGTTTCTTTCTTTTCATTTTTGGCTTGTACTGATCGAAACGTCGGCGTCGGTGTCAAACTTGGCCAATTCTCTTTTGTTCTGAATTCCCTGCTCGTGTCACTTCTACTCTCGGCTTCTGGGGTTTGACATCAAAGCATTCCGTATTGAGGGGTTCTGTCGCGAGCTCTTCCATGTTACATTCTGCCGTAAATTAATGACACATAGCGTCTTTCCTTTCATGCGTTGATACGAATCAATTTCTTGCATCCACTGTTTTTGTCCGTTAGGTTTAAGTTGCTATCACTGGAATAATTCTGGGGTCCAGCTTCGTTTATATGCCGCGTATCACCCGGGTCTATTGGCCAAATAGTAGACTAAACCTGCCAATAGGTAGACTACTTAAACACTGGCATACGTGTAATGCTACGCAAAATCGTGTGACACTTCAATGGTATGGTCCTTGGAGGTCCTTTTTTATATAGAGACTGTCGGACACACTTGAATCCCATCTATATGCTCGGGAATCGAGTATGTCATCTAACAGATTGCTCTGCATTTTACGCAGAAGAATTGATACAGCAGGTTCAACCACCCTCCTCGCCATGTACACCCTCGCCATCTGACTCAGATTCCACAGCGGCGAGGGCCTCTCTTTGAGATTTCGGGTTGCGCTTACTGGCCTCCTTCTGTTCCGACTCTGTCGCATCAGTAGGTGGCGCGGGGAGCTTAGAAGCCGCCATACCGCCCGACGTAATGTAGAGGAATGTCTCCTGGCCGAAGTGATCGATATGGTTGAAGAATACCGAGAACCTGTTCACTTGTCAGCGTCTGACTCGGAGAAGGGGAAGAATGTGGAAAGACTTACGCATTCGCTTGCTCTTCCTCGCGGAAGATCCGATCATAGATCTCCCGCTGCTTGAACTCGTCGATTTCCTTCTGATACTTGCTGAAATCGATGGGCTCCTTGCCCAGCGTGGTGGTTGCCTTCTTGTTGTAGCCGTCGAAGATGGGCCGTTCGAGCAGCAGGCCCAGTCCCGGCGCCTTGGGAATGGCGATCTTCGTGGGTCCGTAAGAGTCCACGATGCGCTGGGGATCGCACCCGGCTCGGACGAGCATTGTCGCCATGGCGACCATCTTGCGGATCTGGTGCATCATGAAGCTTTGACCGTGGACTTTGAGGCTGAGCCACTCGGTGCCGTTGATGATGATGGGGTTGCGGTCGACCTTGAAGGACTTGATGAAGCGCTTGGCGGAGGGGTCGGTGTAGGTCTTCTGGATGGTGTAGTTGTAGAAATTGTTGGTGCCGACGTACTTGTCCAGTGTGGCTTGCAGGCGGTCCAGACGGGCGGCGGGGATCCGGTATGCGCGTTTGGCTTCGGTGTAGGCGGTCTTGACTTTCTTGACGGCTTCGTAGATTCGCCGTCTGCGCGCTTCTTCTTCGGCCGACGCCTCTGTGGTTTGCTCTTGGGTCGTCTGTTCCGAATCTGCAGGGTTGGCTTCGGAGGAAGTTTGCTGCGACTCCTCCTTCTGAGCAGCATCTTCGTCTTCTGGGGCTCTCTCTTCGTCAAAGTACAGAGCCTTTTCCACTAACTTGCGGAGATCTTCAGGAAAGGTATCCAGAATTGGCTTGATACGCTCATTATCGACGTCTTCCCAGTAGGTAGCTACCTCCTCCTGTCGGGCTTTGTAAGCTTCAAGGTCTCCTTCCTTCTCCGCAAGCTCGACAATCTTCCTGCCAAGGTAGGTGCTGGGATGTGGCGGCAGGAAACAATAGCTTGGAATCAGGTACTCGTAGACACGAGAGTCGCACATCTGGTAGCAGCTGAATCCCTTATTCGTGACCTGGATGTCCCAGACTCGGATCTGGGGGCAAAGCTTCTCGTTGATCTTCTTGATGAGGTCTGGATCTTCGACAATCAGTTTCAGCGAAACGACGTTACCCGCTGCATGGACACCCTTGTCTGTGCGCGCACATCGGACTAAGGACGACTTTTTGGGGTCGGCAGCGTTGGCTTTGGAGATGGCGCCTGCCGCAACGAACGCGGTAAACAGATCTCCTTCGATGGTCTTTTCCTTGTCACTCCTGGGTGCAAGTCAATATCGTAGTCCAAAGTCCCATAGGTGTCCAGGAGTCGTACAATTGCATTCCATGATAACCCGTCCCAGCGTATCCGATTAATACAGCAACCTTCTTCTTCGGCCGCCGCTGCTCATTTTCGATGTCTTCCGGCGAGAAATGTGTTGCATAGATAGGCCCTGAAACTTCTTCTCCGTTCTCAAGCTTGCGCCGTTTGGCTTCGTTTTGCTCCTCATTGCGCGCTCTCTTGTCTACCATGTGCCGACTTGCTAGGTTAGTCGATGACAGCTAGGACTGGTTGATCATCTCCGCGCGCGAACATACCTCCATTCTGCCCTTCCCATATTCCTCTTCTTACGCTTTTCACCAGCTTCTCCTGGTCCCTCAGCTCTTCGTTCGTTATTGTCCATGGTGAGTTCCGTCTTTGCCAATGCTGTAAGGACGCTTTGGTTCCGAATTGACGTTGCGCGGTCGTAGAATCGACAAGTCTAGTATTCAGTAACGATGGAGAGACTATCGAGAGGTTCCTGGGGAATGAATTAATCCCAGACAAGCACTGACGCAGGGAAACGTAGGCGCGCATGAAGAGACTTCTGTTGCATCTAGATGGCTTCACGTTAGCGTTTTTTGACCATTTTTGGCTGCGATCTGACGTCGGACATGCGCTACACCAGATCGGGGCTAGTGAAAGATCGATTGGACAGCTCTTCGGCGCCTCAGGCACTAACCGTGGGTGCCTCGGGCATGCTATTTGGTTCCAGCCTTTCAACTCCAACTCGCCTCATCCTTCTCTTCTACCACGCTCCTTTGTCCCTGTTCTGCAGTTCCGTTGAGTTAAGGCTGCGTCCAGGCTGTTGGACCTCTTCTTCCCTCCTTCAAACCCGATCTAGCCTTTTCGGCTGTCTGAACGGAAAAGAATGTCCCTCGTCTTTCGTTAAAGCTCTCTTCGGTGACATCAAGAATCTTTGCGCCGTTCCCCTTCGTGTTTGCTTTGAACCGCGAGGTAATTACAGGTTTATCTTAGTTACGCGATAAATCTCAATCTTCTCTGGGATGGATCTTGCCAATACTCTCATCCGGACCGTGGTCCGGGCTTTCTATGAGACTCGCCAGATTCTCATAGTCGATGCGCTCTTCATCCATTCGGTGTATGTTTATTTCCGAGGGCTTTACAAGTGTCGGAAGCCTGGAGCCTAGGTATACATGGCTGACATTCATCTCACTTTACCTGATGTAGACTCCATGCGGAAGATCTTGCTTTCCTCCTAGGCATGCAGCAGAAGGACCTGCGGAAACTTTGCGCCAAGTTGCGCGAAGATCGTTTGATCGCGGTGTATGGCTCGCTTGCAGTACCAGACTAATTGGACCTGCAACCAAGCTGACATGATTGACTTTTCCCACGTGCAGAAGCACACGAGCCGAGATTCGAGATGGGTCAACCCGACCTGTCAACCGTGAATACTACTACATCCCGTTACACCCGGTCATCGACGCGATCAAGTTCAAGGTCTCGAAATTAACCTCGACAATCAAAGCTCAGTACACGCCAAGCGAGGAAAGGAAGGAATACGTATGCTTGCGTTGCGGCGCAGAATGGACGGAGCTGGATGTTCTGAGCCTGTATTCGGACGAGGGCTTCGAGTGCCAGAACTGCGGGGCCATCCTTGAGCGAACGGAGGACGTCAAAGGAGCCGAGGGCATCGATCGCACGGGACACGAGAAGAACAGCAAGCTCATGGCCCAGCTCGATAACATGCTGAAACTGCTCAAGCAGATCGACTCGGTCGAGATTCCCCCCAACGACTTCGAGACGGCATGGCAGCACAAGGTCGACGTCATCCGCAACCAACAAACACACCCAACCAGAGCCGCCATCGTCGTCCCCTCGAAACAACAAGAAGCCGTTCGGGGCAACCTCAAGACCGACGCCGCCGCGCTGGAAATCTCCCTCACCTCCACCGAGGAGAAGAGCGCCGCCGAGCAAGCGGAAGAAGCCGCGCGCAAGGCCGCCCTCGAGAAGCAAAACGCTCTTCCCGTCTGGCACACCCACTCGACCGTCTCCACCACCGCCGGCAACGTCAACTACATCAAGACGGAGACAGACGCCGCCATCAAATCCGAAATCAAGGAGGAAGAAGACCGCAAACCCAAGATCGAGGACCTGGACGACAAGGTCGCCGCATACTACGCCGAGATGGAACGAGAGAAAGCCCTGCAGGCCCAACGCGACGCCAGCAGTGCCGACGAGGACGATTCAGACGACGAATTCGACGAGGAATTCGAAGACGTCGGCGGTGTCTCCGCTAGCGACACCGCTTCTCCAGCGGTCATGGGCGGGCCTGCCAGTGCACCCACCTCTGCGCCAGTCGGCATCAAGCGCGAGTTCGACACGGATTCCGGAACGAGTGCGCCTCAGACCGCCGTAGGCACGCCAAACACACCCGCCGACGAGGGACCGGTAGCGAAGAAGATCAAAATGGAGCCTGATGTGAAAAAGGAGGAGTCTGATGAGGATGACGAAGAGTTTGAGGATGTCTGAGACGGACAGTTGGCCGTCTCCCACAAGTTCCACGGATTACGAGCGCGGGCGCTTGCGATCAGGTACTTGCAGGAGGGAGACTATGATGAAGCGACTAGGATTTTCATAGCCTACCTATCCCCGAGAACCCACACTGACTCGGTCGTTGACTACTAGTCGGCTAGATTTTATACTTCCGTAAGGAGCAGATTCATCCATTGCGAAGGATCCTTACAATAGCCTGTACAATATTTCCACATGGGAAAAAACAAGAAAAGATTAGTCGCCCAAAACACAGATGTCGATTGAAAGAACATTCCATAGCTCTAGTCCATTCCTCTAAAACTTTTTCTTATAATCGTAGCAACTGGGATCATAGCTTCATTTACTCCACAGCATCAGACCTTCCGCATCAGAAACGGTGTATAGTAGATCGGTACAACAACCAAAGACGCCTGAACGCGCTCGACATGAAACCTCGTCATTGCGATGTCTCAAAGAACAATCGCCCATCATGTAACGCAAGTTCGGGAACCTGTAAGATAAGGGAGAAAAAGGTCACGGAGAAGTGCCAAACTCCAACCATGGTCGCCCGCAACAAAAGCCAAACAGCCAACGCCCGCTTCTGCTCTCGTTTGTTGGGCTGGTAAGGAAGCGCCGACAAATGCAGAGTCTGCAAGTCCGATGTAGAACTTGGTCATAAAAATCGTCACTCGTGTGTGATTCAATCACAGCGTTTCATCAAGTCCGTCGCCAGTCTACTCATCACGGTGAACCTGCCATCCCCATCTCCGAATCGCTCGGCAGCATGGAATTCTCTTCCCATTCATCTGGAGATGGCAAATCAGACACTGTCATCAAGGGTTAGATGTTGATAGGGGATCAAGAAGAAAATACTAGCATACCGGAAGCCAGTTCTTCTGGCACATTCACAGATAGCTCATCGATGGCTGCGCTAACGGCTACAAGTAGATGGTCAGCAAGGATCCAGGGTAAAGGGGCAATGTAGGTACGGAATCGGGGGCAAACGAACCTTGCGCCTGACGGACAACCTCTTGGTCCTCTTCGCTGTCATCAAAATACGTAACCAAACAATGATCTATGACGGCTTTGACACTCTCGATCACCCTTACTTCGACATTGTTGGCAGGCCCGGTCAAGAAAGTCTTTCTTAGCTTCTCGACACTGTTGCGCACTAGCTCCTTTACGATCTCGGCATGATGTGACTGCCAATCAGGGCCCATGTCTTCTGCTTCTACGCTGAAGAGTATCTGGTGTAGAAGCGCCAAAGTGGTGTTCCTGACCGTCCTGTCAGGAAAGATGAGTAGAGTTGGAGCCCAGTCAGGTATTTTGTCCACAATCTGCGCCAGAAACCAATTCTTCTCTAGACCAAGGCGTTCGTTTCGGCTTGTCAGCAAGCTTGTAAAGAATGCGAGATGCTCTCTACCGCCACTATCGTTGATTGACTCAATGCCCTTGGCAACAAAGTCAATGAGTGCAATGATTCTGTTCTCATCAGGGCTTCTTTGGCAAAGAACCAAAGTCGCCTCCAGAAACGGTGCACAGAGCTCAGCGGGTTCAACCCTGAGTCCATCTTCCAGAACCTTGCATAGTGGATCCATTAGACCGGCTTCAGGTTCCGAGTCCAGCAAAAGACCGACGATAGCCATAGAAGCGTGAGGATTATGATTTGTATGAAGAATTTTCTTCAGCAATGATAGCTCGCGATCCCTCCCGAGAGAACGAACGAACACATTTTCTGTAATTGTAAGTGAAAATTTGCCATTCGGTAAGGAGCGCCGCTCATCATCCGAGGTCGGGGCCACGGTGAGGTCAACCTTCGTCAAAAGGAATGCCAAAAGATCCACGAGTCTCCTATGCGAAAATTTCCTGCCCTTTTCGACTAGTCTGCAGTAAGACAAATATTGACGCTTCAACCTCTTTGAGTCTTCTCCATCGAGCCACACAATTTCCAGGCATTTGAGGAGAAACCCGCTGTTCAAGATCATCTCAGTCTCATAGCTTCCCAGGTTGGCAAGAGACAGAAGAAATGTGAAGTAATCGTCCCATGAACGGCTTGTAGTATGGAGAACGGGCCATAGCCCATCCAGAGTGGCAACGACATTCTCAAATCCATCAAGGTATCGCATGTGCCATTTCTCCTTCGCACGGTCATCGAGATGTGTCTCGTCACGGAGCTCTTGAAGCCTTTCGAGAGCGCGCATAATGATCTTGATCGTACTGTCCCGGACAGACGCATGAGGACTTCTCAGTACCAGATTGCGAATACCTGCTGATCGCTCCACCACCCACTCGAGCACTCTGTGAGCTCCTTTTGGCAACTCATTGATCACTCCCACAAGCTCCGAGACGAGGACATCGAGACCCAGAGGCTCCCTGGTTCTCGCGATCAGTTGTTCTAGGGTATCTAATGCGATGAAGACCATGTCCTGATCCAGTTTAGGTCTCTTGTTCGTGATCTCGTTATCATGAAGTCGGGACAGGAGATGTCGGACAAACAAGGCATGATAAGGGTCCATAAGACAGTATGTTCGTATAAAGACCTCATTCTCCATCGCAATGTGGTTTGCTAGCGGAATCGGTAAGGACACATGCACTGGATGGTCGGCCTTGGAAGGCTTGTACAGCAATTTTTCCGACTCCATACTCGAGATGCGTTGGTAGAAGAGCATGTAAGCGTTCCAGACCTTGTTGAATCGCACTTGGTTTACGGTGGCGGGGTGGACCGAGTCGTTATAACCACCAAAACACTGATCTGCAATCTTGGATGGGTCGAACCTGCTTACGTCCGAATCATTGAATTCCACCCAAGAGCCTCTTCCTCCAGCATTGGGCCTCTCCCGAATATATGAGTAGTAGTGCCCTGACTCGGCTGTTCCGCTGTGAACCAGGACCCCGACGAGCTTGAAGACGTCCTCTTGGACATCCGAGTTCTGGTCAGAAAGATATTCGACTTTGAATGGGCTCATATCAATGTGCTCAGGAAAGCGGAATTCATCATTGATTTTGCTCCGCATCATTGTGATCATGTCAAAGTCGAAGCGCTTGAGGTGGAAAATTAGGTTGTCCGGCACTTCCTTCAAGCAGGCCCTATACCGAGAAGTCAGCGTCAGTTGTGCTACTGCGGAATGTCAATTGCAGCCTACCTCTTAACAGCGTCGACATGCCGCCCACACGATGTGCAAGAGTATTTGTTATCTAGCAAGGATAGTCAGAATGACGGCCAACCCACAACCTTTGTCTCTCGAAGTCGCTTACCTCCTTGCATTATCTCTCCTTCGACATAGGCCTGTAGACTCTCCTCGAGACTCGCTCTGCCCTTAATCTCGCATTGGATGGCGGAGAAAGGCTCCAGACGCTCGGAGATGTGAGGGCATTCCTTGGACTTGATTTGCTGGACCAGCTGGCCGCCGTAGAAAGACCGAAACTTCTTTTTGTCCTCGGTGCCAGTGATCTGGGCCTCCCATCTGTCAAACAGCAGGTTATAGAATTCGTCGACGTCCATTTGAATCGTTACATCGATCGGTTCGTTGTCATAAGTTCGAATGTTATCTACCAGCCCTTGAGGGTCAACGTTCCTGAGCCACGTTTCTTGCATGTAAGCAAAGAGCTTCTTCGTTTCAGCGAGTAACCTCTGGGAAGCATCCGGATCTGAAAGGTGGAGTTGCAGCATGAAATCGCGGAACTGAACGTTCATAAACAGTTGTGTTAGAAGAGAGTTCAGATAGCAGGTGTTGGAAAGATTCTTAAGTCCCGCATAGCCTTCGGGAGCACGAATCATCTTGTGCCGATCAAAACACCAGCTGGAGGAGTATGTATAATCTGCCAGGTCACAACAGTTGATCAGTATCACAATAGCCAGGCCGCACGTGCTAGGAACAGGAAATTTGTACCTGCAGGGATGAGCTCTTTGACACAATCGATTACCGTGCAGTAATCGTCAGAGTATTTGCACAGTAGACTGAGGATGCCATAGAGCTCTTGGCGGGTCTGAGCGTGCATGACTGGAATCTGCGGAACGATGAGGTTGTCCGATTCCTCAGATAGGTTGGGGAAAAGGTAATTGTCAATGAGCTTCTCGGCAAGGTCGCTATAAGAGGAGGGTGAGCGAGGGTCGGAAACTGAGCATTTGATTCAATCAACTTACAAGGAGTCTACCCCAGTATTGCTCGAATCAGCTAAATCCAGGCACGACCTCAAAAGACGACAGAATCCCAGAATAAGGTGATCCACTGGCTCCCGTCCAACGAACTTTCCAACAGTTAGTGAAGAGAGCGGATACGCGACGGGACTCTCACTGACCTCTTGTGTCTTATGACCTAGCATGACGCTGCTCCACTGCTTGAGATACTCGCCATATATGAGGTCCTTAGGCGATTGCTCCGCGACTGATTGGAACACCAGGTGAGCGATGTCGAAAAATTCCTGGGATTGTTCAGCATGCTCCAGAGTCTGCGGCATGATCTTCACAAAAGTATCCCAGACAGTCGCCAACATGTCAACCCTGACCGGGTTCTCGGAGGCCATTGTTTCCGAGGAATCCTGCATTTCCCCATCGACCGATTTTGTTGGTTTCCTGGCCAGCTTGGACGGGCTGCAGGCGACCGCGATATGTTCGATTATCTCTCTGCGAATAGGTTGTCGAGTCTCATCCAAGAGGAGGGATACAAGGAGGCGGTCTAACTGTGCCTGTTGCTTGATAACTTCCCAGAATTTGTGATCGCGCAAGGAACCCTCGGTGAGCACGGCAAAGCAGTTGCAAACCAATCTCTGAACTCGGGACTCCAAGACGCAAGTCGAGGGCATTCCCCGTCCGATTTCAATCAATTTCTGCAATCGCTGTACCAGCTGGGCAGAATTTGTGATTGTCAAAGAGTCGGCGGCTACAGGTGGTCTTACTACGCAGCGGTCAGCACCGACGGGTTCAAGGTAGACCATGGCCAAGGCAGCTTACCCATGAGAGCTTGAAGAAGGCATTCAACAAGACTGGCGGCGATCTGAACTTTCGTCAGAGACTCTGGCGGTGATTCAGGCGCCTCTGGGCGTGTCAGAGCAGCAACAACGACACGGATGCTGTGAGAAACAAATGCCTGATCTGGAGCCGACTGCAATGATGTCAGCACAGTTCACGATTGGCGAAATCGGGGCTTGGAACAACCTCTAATGCTTCTTCTCTCAAGCAACTCGACAGGGTATTTGCAGAATAAAGCAGGCTATACGGTTTGTCCGCTGGGAAGATGTCTTGCTCAGTCATGTGCACAGATTTGACTAATTCAACCACCCTCTCTTGAGGCGGAAAGACAATGAGAAAGTCATAGATCTGTGGTAGCCGGAGTAAGTAACAAAATCGTCAATGGAACGCACGCAAGGCCAAAAAAGAATACTCACCTCTCGAGCAAGGTAGTCCTGAAGATTGAGAAGGTCGTATAGGTCATCAAAATGCTTGAGTACCTCAGAATCTACCGGAGTAAGTGACGGGCGTCTACCTGTCGAGGCCACCTCGCGGCTGTCAGCATTCTTCCGGATTAGGAGCAGCCCAGACCCGATCTTCAGGTCGCGTATTGTGAGATCAGGTTTCTCCAAAAGATCCAGCCGTCGGCCACCTGTAATGGTACTGAACTTCGAGAACCCCGTGAGCTGTTCGAGTTTCTCAACTAACTCAGCTGCCGTAGCAAGGTCTCCAATTCGTAACGATCGAAATTTACTTTGAGAACTTCCGTTGAACGTCTGATACCGAATTTCAATCAGCTCGCCCTTCACCGGACGATCAGGCAAGTTGGGGGGTGAATTCTGCGGCGGGCTATATTGAGGCCGACTCCGTAGCCCCTGGAGAAACTGGCGAAGAAAGAGCAGTGAACGACTGAAGCGTAGTGCGTCAGCTCGACTTTCACTCCTGCTGAGGTCGCTTGCCATTGACTCGTCAGTACCATTGGCGACACCGCCAATGGGTGGCTTCAAATGAGCCGCGGCAGACTTGAGTTGTTCAACACAACGATCCACCAAAGCAATATGAGTTGCCTCAACGGCCGATCGCGGAGAGCGATTGATCACCGAGTGATCAAGGTAGACCTCGATCGCAAAATTTGTGGCGTCCGTTTCGATTGAGCCGGGTGGAGCCGTGAGAATGAAATTCCAGATACGGTCCAGCCCGGGAATTGAGACGACCTCATCCTCTTTAGCGATCGGCGGCGGATTGAACCGGACCTCGTAATTGACCGCTTGCTTTGCGAACGCGAGCAACTCGGGAGTGTAGTCATTAGGAGACAACTTTGGAAGGTACTCTTGGATACACCTTTCTATGAATGGATTGCGTTTTGGGCTGCGTCTCATGAGTTCGCACAACATGTCCCACACAGCTCGGCGGCCTTGTTCCACCAGTGTTTGGGACACGAGCACCTTTTCCCAAAGGACATCAGCCAGGTCCGCCGTGACAGAATCAGGGACTTTGTCAATAATGCGTGCAAGTAGTTGAATTCTGGATATGAATCCGGTCTTCGAAAAGGAGTCGGCAAAGTCTGTCTGCTTCATGTCCACTGTGTGAACCATTTCGGCAATGGCCAGGGCTGGAAGATCAAAGTCTGTGGCAAGCTTGCGTATCTCCTGAGTCTCGTACCCCGGAAGGAGAGCGTTCAAGGCCTGAATGCTGCCGACAGTAAACTGGTTCATTTCCGCAATATCCTGAATGCAGCGCTCGTACGTATCCATCTTATCACTTTCACTCAGCCCGACACTTATCAACGAGCTCAACTGCGAGCTCGCAAATCTCTGCAAGAAAGCCTTGTGCTCTACCGAGAACTCTTCAAATGCAGCACTCTCGCGAATGAGGCGCACACACAAACGCAGAGGAACAGCATCCACATGGGATGCGTCCGGCAAGTCGTGCCGATTTCTCTCGCCTTGTTTTTCACGGACCTGATAGAGCAGTTGCTCACAGAACTCCACCATCCGTGCGTCAAACCGAGACAGAGGTAGCTCCAGAAGCTTGGAACACAGGTAGATTAATGCTGAGGACAATGGTGAATGCATGTGGAATGTCCTGGTTAGCATCCCGAGTACTTCGGATACCGTCCGCGGATCTTGTGACTCTGTCACTGTCTTCCAGATAGTATCCGTGTCTAAGTCTCCGTAAGTAGACGTGACTATCAGGAAGCCGACAACATTTCCACTTCTACTGATGAGTTGAGGATGTGAATCGACGCCGACAATATAATCGACAATCTTATTCTCCCTCAGGAAGCCGACGAGGGACCGGACAAGCGGGTGCTCGGTTCCTGTGGGATTGGGTTGGATATATTGCCGCCATACGTTGACGAGATCCGCTTGCATGGTTTCTATACCATGGACCCTCAATTCCATGCGGCCATCCTTGATATGTTTCTGCAGTACACCAAATCTCCAAGCATAATAAATTATCCAGGCACGCTCATCTTGGGAGATATGCTCAGGGAGCTCGATCAAGAGGTCTTTGGCGACCTGCGATGTGAAACTCGAATCGCGGCTGATGGCAAGATAGATACCGGAGATGCACCGAAGGATCGACTCACTCGCGTCGCTTGTGACCCAGGGTGACTTCTTAGCGATGTGAACCTGATACTGTCCATCGATGTCCCGAGCGAACTGATAGACCTGTTTCAGAAAAGGAGGGAAAGACGCAGATTCAGCGATACTTTCCTCCTCGCGGATTTTCCATTGTTCGACTCCAGAGTCCATGATGTTGTGCACGATGGTGAGGGTGTGCACCAAGGAGGAAGAGAGCTGCGACCATTGGGGTCTAGAAACAAGAGCCAGGAGGCAAGCAGCATACTCAGATAGCAGGTGGATCGTACCGATCGGAAGGAACGCAACTCGAATATTGAGCTGAACGACAAGATCAACAATCTCGGAACCGTGGGCGCGTTCCATGGCGCGATAGAAGGGAATGCCGTGTAATTGTAATATCCAGCCCAACGCTTGCAAGTACGCCCTTGACATAAGATCCACGGCCTGCATATCTGTGTTCTCGTCCAGTTGCTTCAAGGTTAGTATATCCAAGCGCACCAGACGAAAGCCAAGCAAAGCAAAGTTGATAAGAAATTCCTCCAAACAAGACCAGATTCCTTGGCCATCGTCAGGCTCCAGAGACTGCCTATAATGGGTGAATAATCGTCAGCGAAGGAGTTCTGCCGCCTTGACGTAGTCACCGACGACTGGTGTCTCAAAAGGACTGCTTACCCTCTGCGAAGCAATGACTCCACCAGCAAGGGTAAATCTTCCCAGAAGATTCGGTCATCCACGTAAGTTTCATCAGTAAATTGATCCAAGCTCTGTACAATCTCATCGAACCAGTGCTTCACGGCCAAGAAGACACCAACATCGTGTTGAGTTCCTGCCCGGCCCAGCTCCGTTAGTCCCGAGCAGCTTCAAACATACACCCAAACTATTGGATACACTTTGCATACCTTTCTCAATGAATGCGCTGATCCCCTCCAAGTTTTCCCGTAGGTCATCGGCGTCTCGTAGCTTGGGAAAGCTAGCACTCAAAGGCGGCTGCCCTTGGAGCTGCACCACCTCTGGTGTGACAGGGTCCCGCAAAGCTTCCCCGAGCGTTCTCCACGTCGAAGTGTTGGGGTCCTGATCCATATCTTCCAAGTCGGCCACCTCAATCTCCGGACTCTGTGCAGGCGTCGACGATATCGAGACGACTTTGGGGGAATCAGCGGCTAGGGCAGCATTAGGCGGACCGGCGCCAGGATGCTCGGCGGTAGTGTCTAAGGATTCAGTCGCCATAGTATCGGAGGTGGGAGATTTCACATTGATGGTCACTCTGCTGGCGGGGGCGGTCGACGCAGGGACGTCGTGATCTGTCGTTCCGGGCGTGGCAGGAGCAGCCGACGTCGACTTGGACATTCGAGAGATGGCAGCTTCGTCGATCGACAACGACTCAACGGCGCCGCTTCCACTGTCGAGACGCGGACGTTTCCGGGTAGATTGGGGATCGAGATCTTCCATGGAATCGCCGTGTGGACGCGTCGAATCGGTGGATTGAGTAGCGTCAGGCGGGGTGCTAGAGCTATCTAGCGGGGCAGCTGCCATGACATTTTCTCTACCTTCTGGTCGGAGTGTGAGGGGGAATTTGAGGTATAATAGGAGGATGTAGTAATGGTTGACAAGTTGATGTCTACCCACAAACAGATAAGATAATAAATTCTCTCTGCGTATGGGGCGGGAAGACAGAAAAGAGAAAGTGTGTGAGAGTACGCGTGCGAAGCCAGGGGAGGGGGGAGGAGGTATATGTCAATGGATTATTATGTAGAGAGTGAAAAGCAGAAAGCTACATAGAAAACCACCAGATAGAAAGAAAAAGCGAGGTAGATAGGCAGCTATCACTCTAATCAGTGAGACGATGATGATAATAATCACAAGTTTGGCGGAGAGAAGAGCGCAAACCCACAGCAAACACCACCAAATCAAAAAGCTTGGACTTTGGAGAGCTGGAAGAAAGAATTAAACCTAGAATTAAGAACAGACAGCTCTGACGTTGTGGTGGAGACAGGCCTGGTGGGTCACCTGTGTGATTCAAGCGCTGGTAGGCTACTGTTTTTCTTTGTCCAGAGGCTATGAACACATGAAGCCTGCCTGGGTGGAGAAGAAACCCTTGATACAGCTCCTCCTTTTAGAGCAGCATTTTGACTGGGAGGAAGACTTGACCTATGTATTGTTAAAGATCTTTTATGCAATATAGTATGAAAATAGTACCTAGGTGTAGTTAAGACCTCTCCGTAAGGTACTATGGGAAGGACAACACTAAATAATGAAGGACGGAGTACAATTCCCCGCGTGGCAGGTGAATAAGCTACCTTGTTTGCTGCCCCTCTGAAGATGCTCTTCTTGAATATGTGTCACTGCAATTAGCGCCTTCGAATTTTTCAGCTTTGAACCGCATCACAATCACAGCTTTGTATGGTACAAAAGATCTTGGTCGCCGCAAAGGTACTGGGAATAGTCTTCAGGAGGGAGTCAACGTCGAAGGATCATTATCATTAAGATTATACATACCCCTTACTGATTCTCATGATGGACCTTGTAACGTGCGTGCATGTATAGCATCAAGTCTAGCTTAATCTATTTAGAATGCGACTATCATGCTTTGCATTACCTTAGCATTCTTCGCTAATCAACCCGCCAACCAACTGGAATGGTGAGGTACCTGAGGCTGAGGAGAATTTGGCGTGCTCGGATACTTGCAGTTCTGCCAGTCAAGAATAAGTTCTGATGATGTCTCAGACATAGTTAGTTAGTTAGTTAGTTACTGCCGCTTGATGATTCATCCCCAGATAGTTGAATCCATTGTAGAAAGGTACGGATCACAGAGAGATCTTCGTCTGATGCTCGTCCAAACCTAAATCTCCTGGTCCCCACAGAAGCTTCCCAGTCTTCTACTATGGACTTCTAGCGCGCCCAGTTTCTCATCTAAATTAGAAGTTTGATCAATCTACTCAGTTTATCTATTCCTTAATTATTTCCATGCACTTGAGTTTTCTTGTCTGCGATTCTCGCTGGGGCCTCGCATAGAAGTGTTTGTGCTACTTTGGACTTGTACAAGAATGCTAGCATACATTAAGACTGAGAGGTATGCACTTTGTGAAATGTACGCCGAGGATTGGAGAGGTGTCATTACTCGGTCATCGATGTCTCAATCTCCCGAATGATCCTGGCTGGATTCCCAGCAGCAAGATGGAAAGCAGGAACATCCTATCACCATCATCATCAGTCACAGAACAGAAGGAAAAAGTGACCACAGCTGCTATGACTATGGACATACCTTAGTTACTACGCTCCCCGCCCCGATTGTCGCTCCCTTCCCAATCGTAACCCCCGGGAGGACGATCACGTCTCCGGCCAACCAGCAATCCTCGCCGATATGGATTTCTTTTCCCAGCTCCGGACCCTCAGTTCCATTGCGCACAGCGGGGTCCAGCGGATGAATTCCGCTATATAGACTGACGTTCGGACCTAGCATTGTTCGTGCCCCAATAGTGACAAGGCAAGTATCGATGATGACGCAGTTGAAGTTGATGAACACCCCTTCTCCTAGCCGTACGTTGAACCCGTAGTCGATCCGGATCGGTGCCTCGATCCATGGCTCCCGTGATAGAAGAGCATCGTCTTCGGCGGGGTCCTGTTTTGGAGGTGGAAGAGGAGTCTTGTCATCGACGATGCTATCGACTATCAGCTGGGGTCCAGTGAGTATGCGAGACATGCTGCTCCCACATCTCAAGGTAGATTGTCGGGGTTACGAGACCATGTTCAGGATTGTGCTCGGCGTCATACACATTTGAGGATCCTTTTTAATATCACTTACTCTTTCCAAAGCTCGATTTGTCGCCGGCGAGATACGTCACCGGCATTGTTGAATCGCTGACAGGCATGTTTACAGCGAGTCCGAAGACCTATCAGTTCTGGAGTGAAGGCATAGTAGAGCTCCCCTCGGAGCATCTTCTCTTTCTCGGACGGCATTCCGGTGAAAGTCATATTACAAAGATATGGACCTATAAAAATTGCCTCTTCTTTGTTGGTAGACAATGTTCGACTCCAGCGATTGAAGCGTCATATTGTGGTCGAGTGGGGAAGTGACGACAATAGCTCAGGGACAATCCTAAAGTTAGAACTAATCAATTCTCCCATATCCACGACAGACGCACTGGTATTGTTCTTGATCCGGCATAGATAAACATACACTATTGTTCTTTTTAATTTGCAAAAGATGCATTGAAATTTCTTTTCTACTTCATATTCATGCTCTATACGTCCAGTCAAAGTTATAATAATCCAGACTATGACGCTTCTTTGAGGCCATCACAGCTTCCGCCGACAGACCAAAAAAGTTGCCTAACACCACTACCACTTCCACACTCTCACCCCGACCGAAAACCAAAAATGACCAAACAGACCTCATCCCAAGACGAAAGCGTCTCCTCCGGCAACCAGCCCGATACCAACAGCATCACCAGCACACCAGGCTGGCGACCCGCGCGACCCGCGCCGCCGCGATCCCGATCCCCTCCCCTCGACCAATCCAACTATCCCAACGGCGAAAAGTCCCTCGCCGGCATATCGCTACGCGCCTTCCTCCTAGGCACAGCGCTCGGCATCTCAACCAGCATCACGCTCTACCTCCTCCTTATCTCCCCGCACCCACTGTGGCGCGTCCCCTTCTTCATCTCCTCGCTCGCCCTCTTCCACTTCCTCGAATACTGGGTCACAGCGCAGTACAACACCCACTACGCCTCTATCTCAGCGTACCTCCTCTCCTCGAACGGCTGGGCCTACAACGCCGCGCACAGCTCCGCCGTCGCCGAGTGTCTGCTCTCGCACACCCTCGGCCCGCGCGATGGATACACTTCGCTGACCGCGTCCGTCAACGGGATCAAGTGGCAGGTCGTCCTGGGAATCGCGCTGATGGTGTGTGGCCAGACGATCCGCACGCTGGCGATGAAGCAGGCGGGGACGAACTTCAACCATACGGTGCAAGTCGAGCGGCAGGAGGGCCATACCCTTGTGCGGCACGGGGTGTATGCGGTGCTGCGGCACCCCAGCTACTTTGGGTTCTTCTGGTGGGGTATGGGGACGCAGCTGGTGCTGGGGAATGTGGTTTGTTTCGTTGGGTATGCGGCTGTGTTGTGGAACTTCTTTTATAATCGGATCAAGCGTGAGTGTTTTCTTCCGTCTGTTGCTGATTGCTGGTGGACTGGGCTAACGGAACGTAGGGGAGGAAAAATTTTTGGTATGTTTCTTTGGAGACGAATACGTCGAGTACAAGAAGAAGACTTGGGTTGGCATTCCTGGGATCTTTTGATACCCATGTTTAAAAGTTTACATCATATAGTTACTTGTACATTTGGAAGAGAAAGAAGGATGAAACGTGTATCAATCATATATAGAACGTGCCAGAATGGTATCACCATATACAACCAAACGCCTGTACTTGGGTCCAACGAGACCATGACGCGCGCCTCGAACCCGTCTAAAGTTTGCTTTCCGGTGCTACTCCCCCAACTGCACCGCTCATGTAGGCGCCCTCTGCATGTCTTCCCGCCTCGGCATCTGGAGCTGTATTGCCGAAGAGAACAAGTTCACGACCGCCTCTTGTACTCCACCAGGTGACGCAGTAATGGGCGCGCTCGACATCCATCTCACCACTACTCAACGCTTCCCAGAAGCGCTCAATGCACATTTGACGCATCTCTGGTGTGCGAATCGTGTGAATAAGACTCGCGGTCAGTGGCAACCACTCCTCGAGGTCCTCCACTCGCAGGAAACAGAGGCTGTCTATCAAGGCGAGGATCAAGGCAGCTTGCTCGGATACTGGCGGGGCCAGGCCCTGATGAGCACCTGCTGTTCCTTGCGTGGATTGCGGGAGCATCTTGTCGGATGCGTTTAGAGCTCTTTCGTGTAGAACTTCGAGGAGTATAGAGGGCAGCAGCGGCTGGCTATTTGCAACGAGTGACGGAGGGGCAGTCACTTTAATGACAGTCTTGAAGGCAAGGCGGAATTGGCGGGCGGATAGATTGTCAGGGAAGACCTTTGGAAAGATGAGCACAAATCGAAAGACCTGAAAGCCAAAGACGGGACTTACAGCAAAGAGATTATCGATGTAGAAGGGAAGATGCCGGGCTGCTATGGCTGCATTTCCCGGAATGGCGAAGACAGCAAGAGCTACACTATGGGCGGCCTCGAAAATCTCGAGCAGATGGTTATTCCCGCCTGCTGCGAGATACGGGAGTGTTGCTGAAATTAGAAGCTCCTCACTGCATTTTGGAGACAAAACAGGGGTGAAAAGCTCGGCGGTATTCAAGAAATAGAGATCCAGACAGCGCTCAATGGGGTGCTGTGGAATCTGACCAAGCTCACTTGGTTTGACACTCTGTAGGAAATTCTCGGCCAGGTCCGGATACTGTGAAAGGATATCGACCGCCGTAAGTGTCACGAACGTGTGTTGCGAAGATCCGTTTTGACCAAGACGAGATGAGACAAAGTAAAAGTTGCGAAGGACGTGGAGAGCTTGCATTGAAAGGTAGGGTGCAGCTTAGCGAGTCAGTATACAGAACACAGCAGATTTTATCCGTGCAGGACACTCACTCCTATCAGCTGCAAGAATGTGATCGTTGAGTACCCTTCCCAGGACGGCGCGGAGAACAATCACAACAGAATATAGGCAATTGCGGAGGAGCTTCCATAGGCTTGGAATCGTAGACTTGAGTGACTCGGAATCCAGAAACTCGAGTTCTTCTGATGCGTCAATTTCAGATAACTTGTTCTGGCGCCATTGGACCATCAGTGTGCGACCGAAATGGGCAATCTGATCCACAGATTGAGAAACCAGAGTGGGATCGCTGGCATTCTCAACTGAATGCGCAATCAGTCGCGACAAGGGACCCAAAACTGATATCAAAGGACTCGAAATGATTGCCGTCACCCGACGGAAAGTGACAGACTGTGATGACCACTGAAAACGCTTCCCCGGTGCTTCAACAATATCCTTATCAATGGTTCCGAGAAAATATCCTCCTTCTAGGCCCTCTGGGGAGAAATATGTTGTTTGAATCAAAACAGGAAGCAAGCGGTCATAGCTTAGTTTGCTTCTCTCGTGATCCGACAAAAGCTCAAAGGTATGATTCAAAACCAAAGTGATACACTGCGCATCGAGGCCGTCTCGGGAATCCAGCTCCTCAAGTGCAAGTTGCGCCGCCGTGACAAGTGCAGACTCGAGTTTCGTACGTATGCTCCACGGTAGGCCCTGTCTGTTCTGACCTTCAAACCCGATCAGAATACCACCCAATAAGAGTAAATGTCTCCAACGCGGTGATTTCTCATCCGCTCCGCTCACGACCGCTTTCACCCAATCTTCGCGTTCAATCTTCCTAGGTTTTGTGTATGGTAATCTAGATTCCGCGGGCTCATCGTTTTGTAATGTCGCAATGGCGGCTGTATTGAAGACACTGATTATTCGCCGACATGCTTGTAGGTCAACAGGATGTTCCCATATCGCCGGAGCGGAGAGCAATTGCGAGGCAAGCAAAGTGATATTGAGGGGATTTCCCAGAAGAGTTAGAAGGCTGGTCGCAGTGGGCAGAAGGCTGAAAGCATATGTCAGTCAAACATCTTGTGCATAACTTGGGTGAACGTGATCTTACTTGATAGCGTCTCGAAGCTCCGATGTCGATTGAAGTGACCGCAAGAGAGCACCCAGAGAGCGTTCCGTCGCCATCTTAGACTCACACTGCGAGCGGCACAGCTGGCCACTCGTCTCATAGGAAATGGGTCTGTGTGGTGGAGTGAAAGTGAAGATGTACCAAGATGATCAAGTGCAACAGGACTGGCTGCCGACATCACGCTTACCGCGGAGACCCCAGATCGGCTGCCGAGGTAAGGTTGACCGCGTGCAAACAGTGCAAACAACCCACCACAGCTTCAGCTGTTCCTATGTACTCCCTAATCCCTATCTTATCGGCTGCAGCGGTCTGTATTGCTTTCCGCATATCGCGTCAGGCCAAGCTTCGCGAAGATGGTTTTACGCCGCTTCCCTAAGCCGTAAGGGTGACATGGCAGAGAAGGTCTTTGCCAGTATCCATCCCTGAGTACCATGGCCAACAACCGCGTTCCGATCAACTACCAGACACCACCTTTTCCGGCGCTATACGATCCTGTGCCGACCCATCATCCTCCGCAGGTCTACTATCTCTACTATACACGAGACATTTGGCGATTCACCCTCTACTGGACTTTTATATTTTATGCAGCTAGTCACCTTGCTGTTGCTGCGTGTGCTGTGGTCACGCAAGGTCGGAATTGGAGAGTTTGTCTGGCCGTCCCGCTGGTCTTCTCTGCCATTGCCGCGCTGGAAGCTCTTCTAGCTGGGAGTATTATTGGTCTCATGTGGGTAACTTTCTTTTCACAAATCTCCAACAACAAATCCAGGCTAATTGGTTTTGAGGCTCGGTGCTGTCTACGAAGCGGGTAATTTCAGGATGTCCACATGGATTCCCATGATATGGGGCGGGATCAACGTCCTGGTCCTCATATTGTCCAGTTTTCCCATGCAAGGTGGCCTATAATCGCACTATTCAATGGACTTCGACCCAAACTTTGGCAGATCGATTAGACCCCTGAGTTGAGCAAACGCCGAATCTCAATGAGGAGATACAGAACTGCCGTCAGCCGGATTTCCAGCAAAAAGGTAATCTATCGACGACAAGCGACTATTTGCATAACAAACGGTATAAAATATTCTACCACAGGATATATCACATTTGCAAAGAATTGTTCTCTTGAGAAAACGCCTAGCTGCATCCGAAAGCTAAAATTTCGCTCGCCTGTACGCAATATCCCCGTCGAACTTAATATAAACATCTGAGCATGCGATATCTCATCTTCGATATGTGTTGTCGGGCGTGCTGCTTTGCAGACCGGGAAGACCCGCGGATCCTAGAGATGCAGCCAAAGAGGCGAAATTTTGAGGAGAAATGCCCTGGGAAAGGAGCTGCTTTTGTAGCTCCGCAAGGTCGATATTCAACGGCGGAGTACCTGACATAGCAGGGGGCATGGGGAATCCAGGCATGCCTGTGGCCGGAGGAAAGTTGTGTGGCTGAGAGGGGTTTTGTTGAGACAGAATCGCTGCCAGGCGGCCAGGGTCCATTTGAGGCATGGATGCAGGCATCCCAGCTTGCGGTGCAGGTTGTGGAGCACCAATACCTGGTAACAATGAGCCAGATCCTGCTTGCAGAGAACCAAGACCCGGGGGGGCAATCTGGATGCCGGGAAGAGACTGGCCGGTAGTATTCTTCTGATCAACCAAGCTTTCAGCCTCGTCTTGTGCCTCTTGCTCTTCTTCTTCACGCATCTGTCGCCTTCCAAACCCACGACTCCACGTTCCTTGGGCTTCTGCAGCCTCCTCGCCGATATGAAATCTGTCTTTCATGTAACTAGTCTCCCCTGGTCTTGCTCGAGACCAGAAGCGCGTGAAGTTGTCTTTCGAGCCCGACGCCAAGATATGACCCAGAGGATGCCAGTCGAGTGACCAGATGGTGGCACTGTGGGCATATTGGATCCGATGGGCGGGGTAGATGACCTGCGCTGGGGTATTCGCAGGATCAGGACTGTCGTACGGGGCAATTGTTGGAACCTGTCCTGATGGAAGGTTGGGTTCATCAAGTAAGTAATGGTATAATGACCCATCCTCGCTCCCTGTGGAAATGAGGGAACTGTGAATAGGATGCCATGTAAGAGATGAAATAGGCTTCTCATGCCCCCGGAGAATGCAGATATCCCGCATCATACGTAGATCAAATACTCTCGCAGTCTGATCACGCGATGATGTAGCAAGAAGGTTGCTGTTTACTCGCGAGAATCGGGTAGTCGTGACGGTATTCTTATGGCTGTGGAGGGTGGTCAAGCACCTAGTGGTGCGAGGATCCCAGAACTTGACCTGGTGGTCTTTCGACCCGGACACCAGAAGGCCTTTTGTGGGGTGCCAATCGCACGATTTGACGTCCCAGTTATGACCCGTAAGAACGGTGTCGGCAGTTCGTGCGGTGAAGTCGAAGATCTTTAGGGTCGTATCATCAGACGCGGACAGAAACTTGGTGTCGCTCGGTGACCATGCTAGGTCTCGTACGGCATCGTGATGTGCATCATCGATCGTCTCCACGTTGTTGAAATTAGGTCGCCAGTATTTGATGTCGCCCTTTTGTCCTCCTGAGATCAGCCAGTCATGGCTATGCGACCACGCTATCGAAGTTACTCCTGCTTGTAATTGATCATAATGTGCCTGCTCAAATGATCAGCAAAAACCACTTCGAGTGCAATGATTAGTCGGGTGGGAGCAAACGCACGTCCATGACGGTCTCAAAGTTGAAAGCCGTTCCGTTCCATAGCATAAATTCGCCCGTATGTCCTCCTGTCAACAACCGTCTCCCTTCCGGCGTCCATCTCACAACTGTGATAGGTTTCTTCGATTTACCGATTGACTGATGTAGGTGTCGTACGGGTATCGTATCTGCAGGAGAATGGATTCGCGCCAACGGCGGAAGCATCTGCGAAAAGAGCGGCCGGTTAGTTGACATCGTTCACCTGGGCGCGGACGTCCG
This sequence comes from Aspergillus fischeri NRRL 181, assembly GCF_000149645.3. Taxonomy (NCBI): domain Eukaryota; kingdom Fungi; phylum Ascomycota; class Eurotiomycetes; order Eurotiales; family Aspergillaceae; genus Aspergillus; species Aspergillus fischeri. The sequence continues at coordinate 3,513,997 of NW_001509762.1, read as the reverse complement.
TAGACAGCGCGTATTAACTCACATCGACTACATAGCTTGCGCTCGGTCTCTCTGTCTCCATCCGATGACCTCCTTTGTATCGTGGTTGTCGTGTGCGCATCCATTGTACGAGCGATGAGCCGTAATCAGTAACCAGTCCTTTGAATTAAGAATTAGTGTCGCAACGACGAGGTCGGGAATTCCTTCAGAGAACCTACTCGGACGCCGGGGTCCTACAATTCCACCCTCGTATGGTTTCCTCCCGTAAGGCTGGGAGTCGCCAGACGGATCATCGTAAAATGCCATCGCTACGCGACTTCCTCTGAAGATGGATTGCTCACGACAGGCCTGTAATCATAACAGGGAAGCTAAGAATTGGCCTGAAATTGATTTGACAAGCCTTGATGCGTACCGCAGACTGGGCTGCTTCGATTGAGAACGTAAAAAAGCCTGCAATGGTGAGCTCTGGTCGAATTATCAATGTTATTGTGTTTTGTCGTTATGACTTGAGAATCAAAAGTAAGGTATGACCGGGGCGGTCGAACCTCCGTCCGCAGTCTCCCCACTCGTGGTTCAGATGAAGATCTTCAATTAGGATTGATGCTTGGCAATCAAACAGCGTCAATCAAACATTTATCTAAAAGCCGTTTGAATGCGACTTCGGAACATTAGATTTCTCTATCGAATGAGAGACGACGGTCCGCATTTTCTGCGGACCTAATTACAACCAACGTCCGGGACTCTAAGCAGCCAGTATGGAGACCATAATATGAAGCACGACAGATTCTCCACATATGGTACAGCGTATTGTCATGACTCCGTTGCTCTCGTGCGCTGTCGCTCCAGCTTCTCAAGGACATCTAAACGTTTTGCCATCCCAATGCTTTTATGATTTCATAGAGGTTTCTTTCCTCTTCCGAAAATGGACTATACAGCAGTACTCGTAACTGCCCCAGCAAGGTAGTCCTTGTCTTCTGCTTCGCGCAGCTAGACACGGCTTCTCATCTGGTCTTGCGGCTCTTGCTTCCGATATAGGTTCGTTCAAACATGGGGTCGTACAAACTTATACTGTTCCTGGCAGACGGATCCGGCGCAATCCATTCAGCTGTATGGGCGCAAGACACCCCCGGAGTCGATTCAGTCCAACTGACTGATTCCGTAAAGACTCGATGGCATATTTATGTGGGCAGTAAGGATCATCCTAAAAAATTGAGTATTGGACTTCTTGTAGGCGATGTTTGTGTCAGCTTGACAGGCTCCAAATTCGGTACCTGTCAACCCAGATTGTTAATTTGTTCATGCACTCAGTGTTCTGATGCGGTTTTCCTGTGTATTGAGATAGCACGGCACCAGGTTCCAATCAAGGCGAGAGATAAGGAAAGAAGGACCTAGGTTCTTTCCTTGGTGCAGCAAGCAAACAGGGATAGCCAGTAACTGAGCGATAATGAATCGAATCAAGAACCTTGTGCTGTCGGAGACGATGTCAACGGCGTCTAGGCATGCATTTGGCGCAGTGGTGATGCATTGGTGCGTGGGTCAAGCGCATGCGAGCGTGACGGAAGCCCGCAAGGTGACTTGATTAATAACGGTTCTCGCCGGTCGAGAGGTACCTTACACTTTCATACCCCGGTCGCCCTCGAGAGGCCTTTGCTCAGACATTGCTGCAAAATGCGTAACCAAGAAACCCCACCATGGTGCCCTTGAAATATATTTATCTTGCCTACGTCCTTTCTTGGTATTACCATCCAGATTCTTCTTTCTTGTCATGGTAGAGCAGAGCGAAGCTCAATTGCTGGTCTGTCGCTTCAGTGTTCCGAGGTATCTCCGCAATTGAACTGCGAATCAACTAGAGCTCTCCATCCTGTCACTCGTTTTCCTCGGAGATTTTCATTTCGTCACTCCCACTGCTGAGGTTTGTGCAACAATTCACGAAGATGAGTGCTTCCGAAACAGTATCTTCGTCGGCCAGTGCTGCTAGCACGAGCTCTGGAGGGTCGACTCCGTCGAAGCTCGTCAATGGAGCTACCCGCAATGGTTCCGCAGCAACTGGCAACGGCTCTACCGAGACAGCCAAAGGGAAGAGGAGGAGCAAATATCGCCATGTTGCAGCTTATCATTCGGAGCTGCGGCATTCGAGCCTCAGTCGAGAGACCAGTGTGGTCCCAAGTTTTCTTGGATTCCGGAATCTCATGGTGATTGTCTTAGGTAGTTATTCCGCCTGCGTCGCCTTTTCACATGTTTGGTGCTAACATAGCTCCACGTGTTTAGTGGCGATGAATCTTCGCCTGATAATTGAGAATTTCATGAAAGTAAGCTTATATGGTATATTCCGAAAGCAGCGTACTCTGGTATTCTAACAAATATCTCCTTGCAGTATGGCGTCCTAATCTGCATCAAGTGTCACGACTATCGGAAGCAGGATGTCGTTCTTGGGTCGATCCTCTTTGCCCTTGTTCCATGCCATCTCTTCCTTGCGTACATCATTGAATTGGCTGCAGCTCAGCAATCCAAGGAAACTGTTGGTCGACAGAAAAAGGATCTATCGGCGGAGGAGAGGGAGCGCGAACAGGAGGCCTTCCGCTCAACCTGGCGGTATACAGCCTTCTTCCATACCGTGAACGCTACCCTGTGCCTCGCCGTGACCAGCTTCGTTGTTTATTTTTACATCAATCATCCCGGAATCGGTACAATTTGTGAGCTCCACGCAATCATTGTGTGGCTCAAGAATTGCTCCTATGCATTTACGAATCGCGATCTGCGGCAGGCAATGCTCAACCCCTCTGCGGAGTCTGCTCTCCCAGAGATCTACTCCACATGCCCATATCCAAGAAATATCACACTTGGGAATCTTACATATTTTTGGCTAGCACCTACACTTGTATATCAACCCGTTTATCCTCGATCGTCGCATATTCGATGGTCTTTTGTTGCCAAACGGCTTGCCGAGTTTTTTGGTTTAGCTGTTTTCATATGGCTCCTCTCGGCTCAGTATGCAGCTCCGGTCTTGCGAAATTCCATTGACAAGATAGCTGTGATGGATATTGCGTCAATCCTGGAGCGCGTCATGAAACTCTCCACAATTTCGCTTGTCATTTGGCTCGCTGGATTCTTTGCGCTCTTCCAGTCGCTGCTGAATGCTTTGGCGGAGGTCATGCGGTTCGGAGATCGTGAGTTCTACACGGATTGGTGGAACAGCCCGAGTCTCGGCGCATACTGGCGGTCATGGAACCGGCCGGTATACCTCTTCATGAAGAGGCATGTTTTCTCGCCGCTGGTAGGAAGAGGCTGGAGCCCTTTTGCGGCGAGCTTTATGGTCTTTTCCCTCTCTGCAGTCCTGCATGAGATGTTAGTGGGGATCCCTACCCACAATTTGATCGGTAAGAACTTGATTCTCTTCGCAAATGATAAATCTGGGATTACTGATGGTCACATAGGTGTTGCATTTGCGGGGATGATGTTCCAGCTGCCATTGATTGCTGTGACAGCTCCCTTTGAAAAGGTGAATGACGCCTTGGGCAAGATTGTAGGGAACTCGATCTTCTGGGTAAGCTTTTGCCTCGTTGGTCAACCGCTGGGTGCGCTCTTGTATTTCTTTGCATGGCAGGCGAAGTACGGAAGTGTCAGCAAGATGCGCGTTTAGATTTGGAGCCACCACTATATCATATATCTGAGATGTAAAAATTCAGCCAGTTGCTCGTTCTTTCCAGAAGCTCGATCGAGATAGTGAGTCAGAAGAAACCGCAATCTTGAGGCAGCGTTCGGATATCTTGGATTGCTTCCATGCATATTGAAGCGGATAAAACGGGCTCCTGGCTTGGCTGCAGGACGGATGCGGCCGTTCGGATAGGTTGATGCTCCGAATGGACAACAGTTACCCCGTCTTCCGGCAACCTGACGTCAGGCCAGAATAATATAAAAGCAACGACTGGGACAGATTTTAGTTTCTCTGCTATTTAAGCTGCTCAAACATAGCTACAATAGTATTTTTTTCAAGTTATATCAGATTATCCTATTATTCTCTCCGTCGAAATGGTTGCTATCGTTGTACCAGAAAACTACGGGTATGTCCTCCACTGTGTCGAAGTCAGAAAAACAATCGATAATATGAAGCTCATTGAAATGCCAGTGCCGTCGTCGCTGTTGCCCTGGGAGCTATTCCAGTGCTTAGCTTCATTCATGGAAGCATCGTGACCGGTCTTCGGAAGGATGCCAAGGTCCCCTATCCGCACACCTATGCGACTGTTGAGCAATGCAAGTCAAATGTGCGCATACCTTGAACTTGTTTTTTTATGCCGCTATGTGAAGATTATGAATGCTGAAGTCATGATGCAGGCCAAAGCCGAGCAATTCAACTGCGCGCAGCGGGCCCACGCTAACTACCTCGAGAATATGCCTCAAACAATGCTCTTCACTCTCTTCGCGGGTCTGAAATACCCTCACCTGGCAACAGCAATTGGCGCTTCATGGCTGTTTTTCCGAACTCTCTACTTGTACGGCTATGTGTATTCGGGTAAGCCACAGGGCAAGGGAAGAATGCTGGGAGGTTTCTTCTGGTTTTCTCAAGGCGCTCTGTGGGCTCTGAGTGTGTTTGGTGTTGCCAAAGATATGATCTCTTACTGAATTTGAGAGTCATTCTGCATCTCACGAAATATGTATATATATATATGTACGATAAACTTCCGTAGGTTACCAGTAATTGACCAACGTGTTATCTTCTACAGCTCTACGGTCTAACCCCAAACTTCTAGCTGTACCTGACTACAGAGTAGCTTAATCGTGGCTGACCCCACAGCCGGAGGCGGAGGAATACAGCACCGACGTGTCGGTCTCCATCCAGATTGATACGCAATTTTTACGCGGGAAAAGACCGAGATAGAAGTACGACTCTAAATATAGTCCCCGAGCGGCTTCCTTTGAGAATAATTGAGATTTGATTCTCAAGCAATTGGTTTGGCTGGGTTAACCGCAATTGGATAATATACCACATTGCTCGGCTTCATCGTTTCTTCAATTACCATCATACCCCGCATATACCCCTCCATCGCCGACGATGTCTTCCAAGTCGCAATTGACTTATGCTGCTCGAGCCAGCAAGCACCCCAATCCTTTGGCAAAGAGGCTCTTTGAGATTGCCGAAGCAAAGAAGACAAACGTTACCGTCTCTGCTGATGTGACGACTACCCGAGAACTCCTGGACCTCGCTGACCGTACGGAAGCTGTTGGATCCATTACACATCGTGTCTAGAAATGGACTAATCAACTTTTGATGATACAGATCTCGGTCCCTACATCGCCGTCATCAAGACACACATCGATATCCTCACCGATTTCAGCGTCGACACTATCAATGGCCTGAATGTGCTGGCTCAAAAGCACAACTTTTTGATCTTCGAGGACCGCAAATTCATCGACATCGGCAATACCGTCCAGAAGCAATACCACGGCGGTGCTCTGAGGATCTCCGAATGGGCCCACATTATCAACTGCAGCGTTCTCCCCGGCGAGGGCATCGTCGAGGCTCTGGCCCAGACCGCATCTGCGCAAGACTTCCCCTACGGTCCTGAGAGAGGACTGTTGATCCTGGCAGAGATGACCTCCAAGGGATCGCTGGCTACGGGCGAATATACCAAGGCATCAGTTGACTACGCTCGCAAATACAAGAACTTCGTTATGGGTTTCGTGTCGACGCGGGCCCTGACGGAGGTGCAGTCGGATGTGTCTTCAGCCTCGGAGGATGAAGATTTCGTGGTCTTCACGACGGGTGTGAACCTCTCTTCCAAAGGAGATAAGCTTGGACAGCAATACCAGACTCCTGCATCGGCCATTGGACGAGGTGCCGACTTTATCATCGCCGGTCGAGGCATCTACGCTGCTCCCGACCCGGTTGAGGCCGCACGGCGGTACCAGAAGGAAGGTTGGGAAGCTTATATGGCCAGAGTGGGCGGCAAGTCATGATTTCCTCTTGGAGCAAAAGTGTAGTACCAGAACGAGTCATATGGAGGAAGGCTGCATACATTGTGCCTGTCATTAAACGATGAGCTCCTCCGTACTGGCCCTTGTAATGCCATGTTTTCCGCCCCCAATTGTCAAGATTTTCTTGCTGAACTCCTGGCTGTCATCCGGCCAGTAAGATAAGCTTCACCAGAGACGCCAAGGCTTTATCTATGTAGCTGATAAGCAAAGTGGGTTGATAGCTTAATACGGAAGGTCCCTTTGGCAAGTCAACCAGCGCATAGGAGATAACAGTTTTGCATCATACATCGATGCCTCATTCAGACAGGATAAGTCCCTCAAGTCATCGATTGACCTAGATCTGGTGCCGACAATACCTCTCGATGATACCTCGATTGGGACAGCGCACGCCGCACGCATTGACGCCTTCCAATCAAATCCGTCTTTGGTGATCGACAGTCCAGGACCATCTTCTCCAAGTCGCCCAGACTCACGGTGTTACGGTGGCGCGCTATGGCTTTCCTTGCCGGTCAAGCTCCGCTCATTAGACAGCGGAGAAGGAGGGGGAATCGATAGGGAATAATAGTATCTAGGTAGAGTACTCCAACCAAAGATACGCGGATCAACACCCCGGCATTTGTTAGTATACCCCAACCTCGTTTAGGTATCCTCTTCCTTCATCCATCATTATCATGATTTGTCTAAGTGCATCCCTAGATCCAGTCGATTAATTCGATAAATGGATGCGTGCACTCCGGAACGCGTGATTGGCTCGTCGCGTGTTCTCCTCAGTTCCCTCATTCCCCCCACGTTACATTGACAACGGAATAGCCTATGGTCCTGTCCGATAAGCTTGCTCCATCGCCTCCACTACGTCAAGTGGAGTATCAGACATGAGCCCTACCCCAGATATCGCCTGCTTATCGCTGGTCGCTTTGTCATGCTAGTACAGATCACATCGGCAATTCAGATAGCAGATGGTGCCATTGTCTTTCCGACAGATGAGGGGAAGGATATGAATAGCCCCCAAGTCCCCATACCTTCTTCCTTGATTTCATCTTTCAACTCCTCATTCCCTTTCCGACCTGCGACACTCCTCATCTTCAAAATGGCCGAGGAAAAGGCTCCCCAACCCACCATGGATCCGAAGTTGGAGAAGCACGCCCATGATGCGGATGAGGCGATGAAGGCCTTTGAGGGTTTAGAGGGCGAGTCTATTACCCTCGATGAAGAAACGAACAAAAGACTTTTGAAGATTATTGACTGGCATATGATGCCGATCATGTGCGTTGTGTATGGGATGAACTATTTGGATAGTATGGGCCAACGGATTATTCGCGAACAGTATAACAAGAACTAACGGCTGCTAGAAACTACCTTGTCGTATGCTAGTGTCATGGGAATCAAGAAGGATATCAATTTGAAGGGCGATGATTATCAATGGTTGGGGAGTTTATTCTACTTTGGTAAGTGCGCCGAATATAGTAGTGATTTGTCTCTAACAATTACAGGCTACTTGGCATGGGAATATCCGACTAGTCGGCTTCTCCAGCGTTTACCCCTAGGGAAATACTCTGCAGCTTGTATCATCATCTGGGGCACCATCTTGTCCTGCTTTGCTGCTGTCAGCAACTTCTCAGGGGCCGTTGCAATTCGGTAGGGACAGGTCATACTCCTCCTCAGCGGCAAATGCTGACTGCATAGATTCTTCTTGGGTGTTTTTGAAGCTTCCGTCACCCCCGGCTTTGCTCTGTTGACTTCCCAGGTAAGATAGCCGCTTTCGACCTGCTGAGATAATTCCACTCTAATACTGTGCTGCAGTGGTACACCAAGCAAGAACAGAACAGCCGAGTCAATATATGGTTCAGCTTCAACGGCTGGGGCCAGATTTTTGGCGGCTTAGTAGCATACGGCATCGCAGTTGGTACTGCGAAGAATGGTTCGGCCATCGAGCCATGGAAGATTGTGTTCCTGTTCACAGGGCTGCTCACGGTGGCCTTGGGTGTGATCTTCTTGTGGGTCGTTCCTGACAGTCAGCTCAACGCCCGCTGGTTGAAGAAAGAAGACCGGATCCTGGCCGTGGCGCGTGTCAAGGTCAACCAGCAAGGTATCGGCAACAAACATTTCAAGCTCTACCAGGTGAAGGAGGCACTCATGGACCCAATGACCTGGGCTTTCTTCTTTTACGCACTCATTGCAGATATCCCTAACGGCGGGATCACCAACTTCTTCAGTCAAATGGTGAGTGTGCACCTTGATTCTTCTGTTGCTCTTCTGACGATCATTAGATTTCCAGCTTCGGTTACACCGCGGAGCAAAGTCTCTTGTACGGTACCCCTGGGGGCGCCGTCGAGGTGGTCGCACTTCTGCTGAACGGATATGTGGGCCAAATCACCGGACAACGTATCCTCTGCAGTACCGGCGGTCTCATCACCTCGATCATCGGAATGGTCCTCATCGTTGCCCTGCCATTGTCGAACAACGTTGGCCGTCTGATAGGTTACTACATGACCCAAGCGAGCCCGACGCCATTTGTGGCACTCTTGTCTCTAGTGTCTTCCAACATCGCCGGCTACACCAAGAAGACCACCGTGGCTGCGCTGTACCTGATCGGTTACTGTGCGGGAAACATCATCGGTAAGATATCCTCATTTTCATTGCGAAAATGGTACTAAAGCATGGATAGGTCCTCAAATCTTCCGCCCCAAGGATGCACCCCGATACGTACCCGCCGAGATCACCATTATCGTCTGCTGGGGCGTTTGCCTGCTGCTGCTTGTCTTTATCTGGTGGTGGTACAACAAGGAGAACAAGCGGAAGGCTCTCATCCGGGCATCGCCGGACTACGTGAGTCTAGAGAATCAAGCGTGAGTTCTCCGTTGACTGTTCTTCTGCCATGTATCCGCTGACATTGATCGAATCAGGTTCCTCGATTTGACGGACGGAGAGAATCATGACTTCATTTATGCGCTGTAGCTCTAATTCCGTTGACGTATATATTCCATAATTATGTTTGGAAGGTCAATGCTATGTTTCTATATGGCTGCGTGGGTCGCATTGGCAACAACAGATCACGGTTTTCTGAGCCTTTAGTCAGGGTGTGGATTGTATACAGTCCCATTATACAAAGTAGTACTCCAAACGTAGGCTGATATAACCCGACACACATAAGAGATCTCCCATCGCATACATGCAATAATACATTCCCATCCTATCCAATCTCTCTCCTCAACGTTGTAAGCCATCGAGAAGGAACAGTTTCAACAACCTTCCTCAAAGCATATATATATAAGAAGTGAATTCGTACCGCACACACCTTTGTTTTCTCTATATTAGTTAGTATCAAGCATCTACAAGAGCAGCTAGCAAGTAAGCAAGCATACCTCATCGAGACCTTCAAGACCGAAGGTCATAATCATAATCCATCGCCAGAGGAAGTTTTGCTTGTCTCCAGACATATATATACTAAAGGTATACACAACGGACACTGTACCCATGGAAGACTATCTCCGTTAGTATCATTCGCAGATATCTACATACGCAGACAGTGTAGGTAAGTATACCTTGTCACCAAACACCAAGGTCCTTCAGGACATAGACAAGGACAAGGTCGAGTCGAAAAGGTATCTATCTATCGTCAGCTAATTCACCACACAAAGACACAAGACACAAAGGCTCAAAACGCAAGACTTACTTTTCGAATTGAAAATAAAGAGACTCGTTACCAGAACGCACACAACGCATCTGATAACCCAGGCCCGTTCCCAGCCACCCAACCAAGGGCCCGTTTATGTCGCTAGAGCTAGAGGCATATTCGGTTTGGTATGCCCTGGTTAGTATTTTTGGTTTTGACAGCTGATTTCGTTTGTTTGATTGTTTTTCTCTGACTTGATTTTTCTTTTGGTTGTTGATTGTTGATTGGTGGGGGCTGATGTTTGGATTGGGGAGGAAGGCAGGGAGATGTGAAGTACTGGGAGGCAGGTGCAGCAGGGCGATAGGAAGGGAAAGGTAGAGTGTGTAAATTGGTATTATATGGCAATAAATGCTTCGAGAGAGGGCAGAGGGGAGAGCAGTGCAAGGAGGGAAGCAGACAAGGGAAGGTCGACTCGAACTTCCACCAGAGGCAGTCGCTCAGAGTCACCTGTAGAGAGGGAGAGAGTTGTAAGAAGAAAGAAGGAAAGAGCAAGGAGGCATGGTAAGAGGGGTATTTATACCTGTGGTTCTTCGCTAAACAGCTAGCAGGTCTCAAGCGAGCTGGCGTCGACGTTCGTCATTCACTATCATTGACTGTATATGGTCAAGAGGTTGGAGAGACACTACACAAGGATTTTGCTGGGGAGTTGCTACCACGACAGAGTACAAAAATGAGCCAATACTGGAGTCTGGTTCTGGTTCAGTAAGACAATGGGCTTTGTTTGCAGGCAGCAGGGGAGATACAGTCTTGTTTCCGTGGTTGATGGGTTTGAGATGACTCTATTTCTGGTGAATCTCGCGCACGGCATCTACCTCGTTCCTGAGAGATGATAGAGTGTCATTATTTGCAAATAACTCGACAACTGTCTTCTATGACTGCACAGCTTGTAGAATGAGGGCCCATCAAATACCGGGGTCTGAAGGCTGGGAATCAGTATGGTATACTACAAGATAAATCTTATGAAAAGCTCGGTGAAATGTCAGAATCACAATCAGTCAAGTATACTCTGAGACACTTAGGAAACGGACCTGACTAGGACTTATTTTATTAGACATTTTTTACTGCTAGAGACAAAGGAAGCATCGAACAAAGGCTCCAAGGAACTGGCCGCCGAGTAGATTGATAATCCATTGTTTTCAAATCTTTGTACAACGACATCAAAAGAACTTCATTGAGAGCTATGAACAAACCCACAAGGCTTCTGGACGGCTTTCAGAAGAGTATTATATTTCAAGTACTACTTCAAGACGTATATAGTCATCAGGAGTATCTAGTCGCAATATGCTACCTATGCGTGGACATGAAATGACTCGCTATCTCTACGAACTGCTGAGCGCAAAAATGGATATTCCTTCACCAACATGCTCTATTGGACGTTTAACTCGGTAAGTCTGAGCATTTTGTGCACTGTAAGCGTCTCTACTATGAGCCACCTAGATATAACATACAGTGACTACCAGGTGATGTAACAAGTAAACAGAATGGAGCTACCATATACTAATTGACCGTTTTGACGTCCATCTCTATGGTGGCTGACAGCCCGATCCCTGGCACTCCACCACCTGGGAATAGATGAAGGCTACGCATGCTGGTCCATAGAAATAAGAGGGAATAAAGTGATTCTTAGATGTCGAGTCCAAAGGAAGCAGCGTCTCTGAGACTTGAAGGGTCTGCTTTATTCATATGGCGGAACCTTCTATGGAAGAACAACAATTCTCTTGTTCTCTCCACAAGATGTCCTCGAGACTGCACTGTCTGGAATTATCAAAGTCTACTTAGGTGGCTTGAAGTATCTGCTGCGCCTGATCATGCACTACACGCATGGCAGCAGGCATTAGAACAGATAACCATCCTGCAAACTCAAATGAACTGCCATATATTTACCAGCCTGGTTCAATGCACATGAACGACTACGATCCCGCGTGTCATAGCGCAGCCAAGCAACCCTATTCAAGCAACCATGATAGCATGAGAGTTTTGGTTGGTTCTCAAAAGCCAGTGTCGACATGGATTGGAAGTCTAATCGGACATGAACCTGATTGAGCTGTGGTTGCCAGCTACTTTACCCTTGTTGGGGAGTCGGCCAATTAATCAAGGAATCGGAATCAAAGACTGTGTCCAGTCGTTGATATGATCAGTATCAAAACTGGATCAACCCTCATATTCAGGATTTGTCTGTGAACACCAACAGATGAGAAGTCCAGGTTGACCGCCTTGCAAAAAGAATAGAAACGGCGGTCAACTGTGTCAACCAATGGTTGCTAGAAGGAGGGGCAGATGACCCGTTGAGCAACCGCGGATGGAGGAAAGTCCATGCGCAGGAGTGGGCGTAGTGGGGGCAAGTCAGGTGGAGACCAGCGGCATTCTGCCCAAGAACATTGTCTTGTACCAGTCCCTTGCTTTTGCAGGTAATCAAAGGAGACTTCAGTTGTAGGAGTGTTTTCTATTCTTGTACCTCTCGTAATCCATACTCAAAGTACAACTTGCAAATGACGTAGTCATCCAGGGTCAACATCCTCTGATGCCGACACTGCATGAAAGAATCTCCCATGTTTCTTTTGGTTCCTGAAAAGAACCATGCAGGGGGTCAGGGACAAGGGATCTAGACTCACCTTAGAGAAGACGGGTGGATTCCGCTTTCTTCTAATGAGGTATCCATACTCTGTATGTAATGATGGTAATGGCAGACGGACGAACCCCGCAGCTCTTCTTTGCTTAAGCCTTCCTCTTGAGTCTTTCCAACCTGTTCTCAGGCGACCTTTTCAGTCCTCTCGGTCATTAGGGCGTTAGCGCCGGCAACAATCCCGCGACAATCTTTGCTGGATTCATTTGTTGATGAATGATATCAACCAAAATGGGTCCTCTATTGCCGCTATGGAGATAGAACTAGATACTCACACCACGATGATCGTCTCTGTTGGCAACTTGGCACCGTTGGGCGCCTACAGTCGGTGAAGAGAATTCTTTCCTCGTCTCCTGCAAGTATTTAGTTTCCAGTACCGACCGACTTACTTTCTGAAAGAATCAAGGATGAGGTTTCGTCTGGGAATTTCTCCCTAACTTGAGACAGTTCTTTCGTTGGTTTCAGGTTTCTATTTTCGACATCATTATCATTATCATTACTGTCTTTTTTCTGCAACATTTCATTCTTTATTGTCTTCCTGATCAACGGGCTGATCATTCATCATGAGTCCCTTTCAATGATCCTCCCGTGATTTGCCCCTCTCTTCTTTGATCTTCCCCTCCTTGAACCCTAACTTTATCCTACCGATTGGCTGCGTGATGCAAAAGAAGGGAATCTGATTCATTCATATAACCTTGGGATCAACACATTCGTCAGCGGCACAAAGACTTGTCTTTAAGTCGATGGTCTTTTGATCCTTTGCCTCTGACTGGTGCCATTTGACGGCAAAGCACATGTGAATCTTTGCCGTCCCATTTACCTTTGCTCTTCCCACCTGATGTTGAGGTAGCGACTGGGAGCATGGCCGCCTCGTTCACATGCCATGGAGCTATACTGCCCAGCGGCAATGCCCATATGAGCCACTCTCATCACGGAAGCCACTCGATCCATGTAGACGAAGCTACCCTCGCTTCCTCTATCACAACCACTACCTCGACTTCTACAATAAGTCCTTCTACTACATTCGCTCTCACTCCTGGCTATGATCAACCTGCTTCGTATCTGGCAGTCTCAACTGTGCCATCCCTCAATATCACTACAAGAGCTACCTCGCCCTGCTTAAGCGATATCTCAGAGTCCAAGACCTTTTACAGTACCGTAGAGGTCACTGAGATTTGTGCGGATGCATGCGACTCGCCTACAGCTTTGGACTTGACGTCGAATGATTGCTTGGACCAGATGGAAAACAGCTTGACGCATGCAGTCGGACAACCAGATACGGCGACGGCGACGCCTTCAACCCCTGCTTCGAATAGCCATCGCACGCCTAAAAGGAAACGAACAGTATCGCCGCCGTCCTCTGCAAAATCTCCTGAGCACCTTCGCTCCACATCCCGAAGTACTCGCCGGTCCACACCGACAAGCCGCCGCAGTTCTTTGCATTCGCACCGACGTGCAGCAACTACATCGCTTACACCGTCCATCGTCGATCGAAAGGATCCAGTGGCAAAGCGTGAGGATCTTCTGGCCCTCCATCGCGAGTCCTGCCGACTATTCCAGGATAACGAATTACCACAATCCTGCTTGCAGGAAAGACAATCCCCCCCGGCAGCCCTTCCTTATATGACATCTTGCGCACGCCGAGCATCTTCTGAATTCAGTTCACCGCCAGCTTCGCCGATTGCATACACCCGTTTCTCCACTTCAGCTCGAGAACCTGGGCTGGACACCAGCCTGAGCCCCGATCATCCGACTTATGTACCCGCCGCCGATTCAATAGCCGACGGCGCTCCAAAACAGGTGACGTCGACGGTGATCGACTGGACATCACCATCTACTCGCAGGCGAGAATACGAGAAAATCGATCGAGCCAGCAACGGTGTCCGCGGATTCTGGCGACGAGTGGCACCCCGGTGGTGCCAATTCGGGGACAATCGCATGCCGTTCTTCGAAGAAGGGAAGAACGGCAAGGGCAACTATGAGGGCAGCGTCCGGAGGTTTCGAATGGACTTGCCTGACGAGCCGGCCGATGAGACGGCGAACAGATCCCGTAGAGGCCTGAAGTTCAAGAAGAAGTTGATCGTCCACGGATTTACCCCTCGGCGGAGTACATGTTAGTCTCTGAGTTGCGTCTCGATCTTTTCATATTGCGTCTTGTTTAGCGTGCTGCTTGTCGCTGGCGATGTGGTGCAGCAATGATACCACGATGATTACACTGAACGACCTGCCTGGTTTCGTGTTTTGCTGTGGACCCAGTTTATACGGGTGTAGACTTGAGATTGTGATACCCTGCCACCATGGCCTTTTCTTTATCCTAGTCTTAGCATATCAAGCATATCATATATTTCGAAATGGTTTTAATGAACGTGCACTTTTCTAAATGTCCAGTAAAGTACGTAACACCAACGCCATGCAATGCAATATATGGGTATCGATAGAGCGCACAGCCATAAGCCCAGGCAGCAACTACAACAGTTCAAAATCATCCAGGTTATCCCTGTAGCGCATGATATTGCGCTTGATCTTGCTGCTATCCACCCAGGTGATATGATCCTCCATATTGCGCGTAACCAGATACGCCGGGTCCGTGACAACCTCCGGCCCACAGCGCACATGTCCCTGCTCGATATACGTCACAGCCTATCAAGTCAGCACCCACCTCTTTTTTTTTCAGTCAGAAAGGAAGAAAAAAGGAAAACATACAGCCTTGATTGTCTCCACCATCCCCGTCCTAACCATCACAACAGCTAACCTCCTCCTACAAAACGCCGAAACCGTCACCTCGCGCTCCACCCTTGACAACCCCGCCCCTTGCTCGCGCGACTGCTTCAGCAATCCCATCCGCCACAGCTTATCCAGGACCTCGGACTCGAGCTTCTTGCGCAGCGGGTCCGAGTCCGGGTCCAGCTGGGAGAGCTTGTGGGCGAGTTGGCGGAGGGAGCCGGCGAGCGCGTTGTAGGACTTGTAGTCTGTATCGTTTTGGAGGTGGTAGCGTTGCCGGATTTGGTGTTCGCGGTGGCCGCCGTCGGATTTGTAGTTTATGAAGTCGACCTTTCGGAGGAGTCTATCATATCTTTGTTAGTAACTTGCTTCTGGGTGCTGGGTGGAGAGGGAGGGGAACGGACTTTTTCTCGTGGTATTTGAGTTGGCGGACCATTTTGAGGATTTATGCTAGCTGTTCCTTTGAAAAAGGGAGTGGTTGGCGAGTGCGATTTGATGATGGTTCGTCGTGGTGAGGATAAAAATTCTATGGATGAAAGGCGGTGTGTGGTTCTGCTGGAGGTTTGGTGCACTGTGCAAACTGTGCAAACTGCACATGCGATTCTGGACCGGCTGTCGGGTTTCTATTCCTATTTGGGATTAGTGTTATTTGCCTGGCATTGCTGCTGTTGAATTAAGCCATAACCATAACCAGTTAGCGGAGTATCTTCAGGAAGTACTCCGTAGTCTTTACTATATCACCGCTCAGGCGTATTGGGCGTTACAATGTTGATCATATGGTGGACAAACCACTAATTCTACGCCCTAGGACTAAGGTTTAGTATGGGATATACTCCCCAAAGCCAGAGATGTAACTATCATTTCTCAGTAATGACATTTGGCAAACGTGTGCTATCCACATCAAGGGCATAATGCAAACGCCCAGAATGATCATTTACGACTGACCCAGGCTCCGCAAAGTTGCCGCAGGAATAACAAGGGATCCCCTCACAGAGCTCGAAACTATCCCCGCGACCAGGTTCCGAAATGACGATCCTTTTGTTGTCGCCATCGCCGAAGCTTGTCATCAAATCGCCAAACGAAAACGTGGTTTGGTCTGTCCCAGAACCCTTTTCCGGATCTTGATCTTGATCCGCTGCAATTCACCACCGGGACCAATCGTACTAATGACTATCTTGTCGCTGGCGATGAGAGGAATCTGGCAGCCATGACTTGCGCCCCTGTAATAGACGACAAACCAAGTTCGGCTCGTTGGAAAGCCATGTACCATTTCCGACGTGATACCAGTAGGAGTTCAGATAGCCCCGTCGGCTTATGAAGAAACTGTACCCGGACAATCAGTCATCGTCCACGTTGACAGCAGCCTGTTGAGCGATGACTCTCCACTGAGGCCCTGCGCGGCCGCCCATCAGATTTTGATTTTGCCAATCAAATCATGGAGAACAATGCCTTTGGCAGTGTTGCCGGAATCATTTTTGCCGGAAAGAACAAAATGCAGTGTCGCGCCATTGAATGGTGTGAGCTCGCTCGATACTGAACCGTGGGGTGACCGTCCCGGCGCCCTGGTGAAGCCTTTTTCTCAGAGGTCCTGTATTGCTTCCAGACCCTTGAGTACGTTGATTATTGAGCTGCTGTCCCCAGGCGACAGATTGAAGAGTACCCGTTCATCTTTCAAAACATCTTCCCCGGAGGAATCCCGGTTGCCAATGGATGAGATGTCTGCTATGCAGCAGCTCAGCGAACAACCAAAATCAAGGAACATATCCGGCAGATATTGAATTATCAGAAAGCCTGCAGAAGCTGTATTAGGATGCTGGTTAAGGCGGGGTATTTGATGGGGTATCCTTGAAGGGTAAGTGGAGGAACGATGGATATGCGGTCCAAGGGCTCTCCTCGCAGCAGGAGAGGGAGCGTGAGGGGTTTCGTCGTCATTGGGAGGCTTTTTGATTAAGAGTGCTGGTGAGATATTGTTTAGTTGACAGGCATCAGTTTAGAGTCTCCACACTGCGCGGGCAACACATCTCCTGACCTATGGTCTCGGAGCTGCTTTGTCTCGTTTTATAGGCTCGTCGCCGGAGATCGTTAGGACGGAGCTGGCGGGACGACGGGGACCCTGGGGACTGCATTTTGAGTCACAGAATACTAAATACTGTAGGTCAGCTGTTTGGAGACTTTTATCATTCTCGTCTAGTCTATCAGAGATGTACAGAAATAAAGAAGATTATAATTCATCTTTGCCCTCTGAAGGCATAGGCCGGCCACTGTCCTTGCCAAGATCGACCCCGTGCTTCTTGCGCCATTTCTCCCACATGGCCCAGAAGTCCTTCTCCATCCCGCTCTCCATCTGGTCCGGCAGGATGACGGTGTACTCGACATACAGATTGCCCGGCTCCGAATCGTGGTCGTGGTGCTCGTGCAAATGACCCTCGGAGTAGAAGGGCATGCCCTCGCCCTTGACCGTCTCGACGGAAAGCGGCTGGACGACCTCGCCACGCTTGCGGCTCAGCTGCACGACATGCCCGTCCAGATGCGTGATGTTGCGCGTCCAATCGCCCATCCACGCCTCCCGCAACGACAGCACCTCCCTCCAGAACAGATGTCTGCCCTTGCGCCGGAAGAACGTGCCGTCGGTGCGGCGCGCCTCGTCGGCCGCCAGCTCGGGCTCCTTCTCCTCCAACACCAGTATCAGATCGCCCGCCACCCAGTCCGGGCTCTCGTCGCCCTCGTTCTCAAACACCAGCCGCGTCCCCTTGTCCATGCCCGGCTCCACCGTCGCAACCGTCTCCACCTCGCGCCGCACAACTCGCTGCCCCGCACATACAGGACACGGCTTCTTGATTGTCTTGCCCTGGCCGTGGCACGCGTCGCACGGCATCTGCACTTGCTGGTACATGCCCGGCGCAAGCATGTGCTTCTGGATCACCCGCCCGCGCCCACTGCACTTGGGGCACGTCACCACCTGCCGGTCCGCCGACCCCGTCCCCTCGCACGCATCGCAGATCTGCTGCTTCTCAATCCCAAACCGGATCTCCCGCCCCGTGTAGAAATCCCGCAGCGGCAGCCCTACGCGCATCTCCATGTCCGGTCCGCGTCGGTGGCCCGGCGCATGCCCGAAGTGTCCGCCGCCGCCGAAAAACCGCGAGAATAGATCGAAGGGGTCGTTCGCGGGGCGTCCTGCCGTCCCGCCCTGCCGGTGCTGCTCGATTCCCTCGTGTCCGTACTGGTCGTAGATTTTCCGTGTGGCAGGTGTAGAGAGGACATCGTACGCGTCTGCGATTTCGACGAATTTCTCCCGCGCCGTCTCGTCGCCTCTGCCGTCGTACTTGAATCAGCCTCCATTCCCTCTCTCCCGCTAGAGCCTTGGAGCGACAAAGACTTACGGATTCTTATCCGGATGGAATTTCTTGCTCAGCGTCCGGTACGCGCGCTTGATATCCCGCTCCGAGGCGGAGCGGTCCAACCCCAGGATCTTGTAGTAGTCTTCCTTGGCCAACGCCAGGACCAGACAAAGTGCGATCGCGAGCAGAATTGTAATTAGACGCATTGTGATGATTGGTACGCAAGCTGCATCACAGCTGCGCTTACACGTAGCAATTGGTCAACGATGTCTCAATGGTCAATGCCAAGGTGGTGTATTGTATCCCGAAGCAGGGGTATAGCTCATGAAGTAAAAACTAGACTTTGTGATGTGGTCTTAATGGAGTGGTCCGGAAGGCTTGAGGAAGTCTCGAGATCAGCAAAGAACTCAAGATGGAGTTGGTGCTGGGGTGGTTGTTTTGCGCTTGCCCTGGACTGATTGCGCGGTGTTTGGCCGGCCACTACTGATAAAGTCCGCGTTGATAGAGAAGCAGTAGCTGTTGATTAGGTGGCCGCAACGTGGAGGAAAATGGTTTGTCCGGTCACGTGATGGCAATTTGCCTGGTGTGAGGTATGGTTTAGACTAGATTGTGAAATGTTGAGTAATGGACAGAGTGATCAGATACATTAACTAGATTACAAGTATGGAATCGTAAAGAGGCGGTTGGACTGTCGCATCAAATGAACATTTGAACAAAGAATAGCACAATCACTCATAACTCGTGACAAAGTCGAATTAACACTAAGTACTTCCCCAAGACCGACCAACAACATCGAAAATCTCATTCCGCCATGTCCGTCCAAGACCCTGACTCTGATCTCCCTCCTCAATGGCCTCTTGAGCCCGCAATCCCTCCTCCTGCCACACTTTGACAATACTTCCAGGCGCATAGACGTCCTTGAAGACACCGCTCTTTGGGGCCTCGAAGCCGACCCGGGTTTCGACGTCCGACTCTGGCAGCCTCAACCGGGCCAGTACGGCCCGGACAAAGGTTGCCAGGTCTTGCGGATTGGCTATGCGCGCGGCCCGAAGTCGTTCTCGGGCGAATACCAGCTCCCGGTTGAGGGCAAAGGCCGCCTGGACAATGGACTCGGCGATCTTCTTCTCCAACACGCGGCGCACAAGATGCTTCAAGAAGGGCTTGGTCAGCCACAGGAGGAATTTCCACTTGCTCTTGTGTATTTTGTAGTCGAGCTTGTGGATGCGAACGCGCACACCGCGAAGGGTAAAGATCTGCTCCAGGCGTTCCCGCCCCACTTCCACATCGAGCGAAATGTCGATGCCCCGTCTGTCGAGATAGAAGCTGGCAATGCCTTCGTCTTTGATGCGGAACAATGGCCATGCATGAGTGCGAATCCAGTAGCCAAACTCGGAGGCACTGATGTTGAGGCCAAAGACCGTCGCAGTAAATGTGGTTTTGAGGTCAGTCGATGTTCTCTTTGAATGCTTCTTCAGAACGTCAATGTCGTTGCGCGTGGTGAGGTGCATGCGGTAGGGCAGGAACGACGAGAAATTGACAGTGTGACCGGGCTCAAGGATCAGGTTCTCAATCAACAGATCCATCTCTGGCGCGGAGATCTCCAGCCGCGGGATTGGGATGTACTGGATACTGCGAATGATAACGGGCAAGAAGATTTCTGCCATGTCTGATGGCAGCTGGCTTTTTCGGTCTTGGTAGCCATTCCATGCATCCCTGTAGATCTTGCGAGTCACGTCGACAAGTTTTGAGACTTGAGTGTCCTCAGGTACAGTCCGCAGTGTGCGCTTCGCCTGAGCTAGGAAGGCGTCGACGTCCCGACGCAGGGTAGTTTCGGCGCCGACATTCTTCGACTTCTCCTTCAGTTCGTCTACTTTTTGAGGAGCCTTGTCAAAGAACTTGGGGTCCGTCAACATTTCCTGGAGCGCCGCCCCAATCTCCGACATGAATTTCTCGAACTCTGGGTCTTTGTTGGCGTGCTTGATGACATCCTTGAATCTTTCCTCCAGATTCTTCCACTCTTCGGCATCTCCATAGGACTGAAGCAGCTTCCAAAACTGCTCCATTGCCTGTTTGAGATCTTCATTGACATCGACCTCTTCCTCGGCCGTGGAGACGACCTCTGAGGCGGCGTTGGCGTACAGTTGCGCATATCGCTGCACCATCTGTGACAGAGTGGCCACCGAGTCAGAATAATCCGATCGCTCTCGCAGCTTGATAACGGCCTGCTTGAGCCGATGCAGCAGCGTGTCTCGCTCTTGTCCCGTAAGATGCTCCTTCGCACTGTCAATGGCTTCTCGACCAGTGTCTTTCAGCCCATGCCCCGCAACCTCTGCGACTTGGGTGACTTCCTTGCGGAGTTCCTCACCCGACACGGCTCTACCGTCGTCCGCACCCGCGCCTTTAACTGCACCCCGTTCCTCTTCGGACGGCTTGAGCTTCTCTCCAACCTGCTTTGAGGTATCAGACAGAGCCAGCGCTGTGTCAGAGAAGATCTCCCGTCCAACGGTAGTGAGATCCTCGACAAAGAGACGAAAGTCGGCATTGGTGAGGAGCAGGCTGCCCACGGTGCGGAGACTGTCATATGCTGTTCAACGTTATTAGCACAGTGCCTTCGAATGAGATTGACAAGCGTCATACCTGCTTTGGTGTCTTGCCGAGCTTTGACCTGAGAAGCACGACGAGTAACCTCAGACGTATCTATCGACGCTCTAGACTTGGAGAGATGCCACAAGAATTCCTGCAGCTGGTCATCACCGTTCTTTTCGCGCAGGAATTCAATGAATATTTCAATCCAGAGGCGGCAGTCCCGGGCTAGCTGGCGGCCTACAGAGCCAATGTCTTGGTTGCGAGAGTTGAGAATATCCGAAGCCAGAAGCGTACGTAGATTGGCGATAGTCTGATCGGTGGATGGCATGTAACCCTCGGAAAGGGCACGGAGCATCTGATAGCTATGCAATTTCTGATGCAGACGACGCTGGCGTGAGGTATCATCGTCGTAGCGGGGCAGGAGTGGCTCCGTTTCTCCTCCAGGCATGATGACGGTGGTTGTGGTACTGGGGACCCCGCAGCTCGGTACTTTGTGTAAACTTGCAGCTAGGGATAAGGATCACCAGGCAGGAAGTGAGTGCCTTGTTGATGCTGAATTGATCAAGAGAACCGTTCCTGAGATGAATTGAGATGAAGGAGGATGTTCCAGCAGCTCTGCTAGGATGAGACAGGCCAAGGTTGTAAGATGTGCATCATGGAGTAGCTTTTCCTGTTCTGCTGTCAAGCATGGACAGCTCCTCTCACTCTTGCGTCACTCCAACCTTGGCGTCTTATCGCAGTCAGGTGATCTTATCACATGTTTATGAGTCGACATAACAGAATTGGATGAAAACACCTCATATTTGCTGATATAAACTATCCATCTATCTTCTGCCTTATTGAAACAAAAGCGACTGGTGGTCACATCCATCTAGAAAGTAGTTCATTCCCAACCACAATGCCAAGGGTCCATACGGGTAGAGAGTTGGAGCGACGTTCCTTATCTGACAGCAACGCTTATCGATAACTTATCGTTAGTCTAGAACAATGCGGAGATTCTTTTCTGTGGAGTACTCCGTCCTCTCTACTACCGCACCTACGGCATTTCATCGAACCAAGCCAGATCGAGGCGGACAGACCCTTGGGCTATGATACTAATATTGGTTCAGGAGCGACGTCAGATCTCACACTCAATTGTTGGTTTCCACATTGCTCATAGATGACTTCGAATCCATTCTATGAGAAAACCCAAGCTAAGTATCAACGTGTTCCCACAGTAGCACAAGAGCACGTTAGCAAGGTCTATAACATAGGATACCCAATTCACGAGCCAGATCATGGTGTATGAATTGCTATTGCAGTATATAGATGGACAAGAGACGGGTAGAATAACCCCTCCCGCATTGTATACGTGATGCTACTTCACGCAAAAAATTCATCAACACCTCAGTAGGCCTAACGTAGTCTGGGGAAAGAGGGTGTCTTGGGTCTCCACACCCAGCCACCGAGACTTTGGCGGTTAAGTCTGGGGTAACCTTCTTTCGTAGCCAGGCCTTGCAGTAGCTCAGAATAGATTGCTCCGTAATTCGTACCATATTTGCACCCTAGATACACCAGAGCTCAATCCGAGTCTCTCCGTACTCCGTATGGTGATGACGCACATATTGTTAAATGTTGTGTTACTGACGGGAGTGTAACTTCAGCCTTGTTGTACGTAACGAGAGTCAGGTGGCCGGCATCAGTTGTTGGGATTGCAATCTCAACCGTGCTGAGAGGAAATTCAACGGTCTCTGGTGTACGATGTATATATGATCACAATTTCCGTACGTCCCACGGAGTACCTGTAAGGACTTACGTAGTTGCTGGCAAAAGTCCAATAGCAGATGGAGGAATGATCATCGCAATGCTGGATGATCAAGCTTTATGATTCATGCCAGCAAATCTGGGGATATCCTTGTGGAGCATTCCTCCTCCCTCTGTGTAGGATTTTGAAATCGTTGATCTATCATCTTTCTGCAAGGAGTAATGAGCGATTTTCTGTCACTTAAATCGCTCATAGAATGACAGAGGCGTCTCGTATCCATCGTTAACTAAGTGTATGCATTTGAGAGACATCCGATCATCTCCAGTGATGAAGCGTTGATATACAACCATTACACAGAGTACAAAGGTACCACATAGACTGTGGCTGGTAAACTCGAATAAACAAAGCACCGCCACGAGGTTCTAAATCTGGCTCAGTAGCTCTGCATTAGTAATAGGAGCCAAGCTTGTTTTTGTCTGTAGCTGAAAGTAGTCAGGAACCTTTCCGTTGGGGTCACCCTGCACCGCCCAATAATTCCCTGTAGGATTGTGGCTTCTTCCGGTCGCCCCATCGGCCGGCCCCGGTCGGTGGGCGGCGCTAATCCCCTAGGGGTAATGCCCGGTCCTGTCCATCGGAATGGAGTTGGGGTCAGCAACGAAAAATCGCTCACTGACGGCTGCACTCCTTAATCTTCAGGGTGTCTGAGTTGCACAACCATCGAGCTGATGGCAATTGGCGCTATTCTCTCAATGCAGGAGCGAAATCTTCAAATCTGCGCAACATAACAGGGTCATCCTCATATTGCTTGTCATGTATTCAATCCGAGGAATAGAAGCATTGGAAAAGTATGAATTACTAAATCTAGACCTCACGATGACTAAAGCGAGCGAGCTCGGCCGTCGTCCGTTCCCGGGGCCGCGTCGGCTGCGGGGAGTTGCCTAGGGAGGCAAGCAGCGAAAAATAACCAAGTCCAGAAGCTTTCCTCAGGCAGTTAGGTAGAGAGCTCTACTATTAGGCTAATAATTGATGCCACATGAGCTCTAGGCTCCACCAGACCCTATGGTCGAGTCGGGTCCAGTGGACAGTTGCCCAACTTAGACTCATGTGTACACTGTAGTTTGAGTACTCGCGCGAGAAAAATGGCGCATCTGTTGCAGAAATGCTCCACTGCCTTGAATATCGGCATGCCTTGTCGGATACCGATCTTTCGGATACCTCCAGCATGAGTATGTCTACCCTAGTAAAAATATTAATGTTCTCTAGGTTATGATAGTATTCAAGAGGAATGAATATGAACCCGAGTTATTATTCTACTTGATTTATATCGTAGCAAAGAGTGATGTTGATAGCTGGTTGTAAACCTAGACTGGTTATGCGGAGAAGTCCACGAATCCCCTCATGAAATATTCGCTTATGCTCGACTATCTAAAGAACAGGATGATTCATGAATCTGTCCTTCTGACTAGGTACAATAGGAACGAGCGAGTGTATCAATGCCTTAGTTCCAACAAGTAGTTTTCACTCTCAATGTTGTAAAAGTACTCCGTCAGCCTTGCATGTCAAAACTAGCCGACGTACCCAAGTCTACTTCGTACATTGAGTCATATGGAGCGCTTTACATGTAAACTCTGTACGACGAAAGCAAACTCTGTAATGCGATGTATCCCTTCAACGATTCAACATTGCTCATCATGCTCATTCCTATTATTAATTGGCATCTCGTTGTTTCTTTACTTTCTCCGCATTTGTCGCAATTCGGAGGCACTTCCCGTTCTCCACTTCCGTTCAATTTTCTGTGACCCCCAACCCGATCCAATTCAATTCAACCCAATCCAATCATCCAAAAGCTTCGTATCCTCAATTCATGCCCACTTGTGAATTCAATTGACACGGTTCGCCGCCATGCAAACCGCTTTCCCCCCGAATATCCACCATTGCGATCCCGACCTCCCTGAGTGGTCCCCTCGTCCCCGAATATTCCCGACTGCTGAGTGAAGGAGTCATCGAACTAATCACCGCTCGCGCTCTGTTTCATAGCCTTCAAAACCTCCTTGTTGGAGATTTCCTACTAAGTATTTTTCTCCGAGTACTACTGCGACCAACAGGTGCTTGTGTCTTGACATCGGAATGTTTTGGGTGCCTCCTCAGGGGTCTCCAATGCTAGTGCGGACACATAAAAACAGACTGGCACCTGTGGCCATCTTGTCTCAGTCTTCTTTATTTTCTTTTTCATCTTCACCTCTCCGCTCTTCTGCCTCTGCCGTCGCCATTGCTACTCGCCATAGAAGCAGTCTTGCGTCGTCTCAGCGTTCCACAATGGCTCGATTTCCCTCCCATCAGAACCGTCCGGTCCATGCGACGCCGACCCCATACGTGAATCATGCTGCTTCTGTGTAAGTTTTCGGTCTGGTACAAACTATCTGGAAGGGCCCGATGCTAATTGACTCATTGTTGCATGCTTAGTGACCCAAATTACGATACTGCCAACCCTGCATACATTCGCAAATATCTCCGCACCTACGGACTGACTCCCCCGCGCGCGGAGTCATATGAAGTTCAGAAGACACGGTGTATGTCCACACAACAGAAACGTTCTGGCGTCTGCTGCGGGATCTAATTTTGAATATAGGTCTCGCTCAATTGGCCCTCAAGCAGACCGCCATAGACAAATTCCTCTACCTCAGCACCCTCCGCAAAAACAATGTCCACCTCTTTTACCGTTTAGTCACAGATCATCTCAAGGTACGGAAAAACAGAATTAGTCGCAAACAGCCGATCGAATGACTGACTTTGACAGGAATTGACCCCTTTGATTTACACACCTGTTGTCGGAGAAGCATGCCAAAAGTGGTCGGAAATTTACCAGCAGCCAGAAGGTGGGTCCAGACGTTTTCGCAATTTTCCTGCTAATGCATCGATCTGACGCTAACGACGTTCATTTGCCTAGGCATGTATCTGAGCTGGGAGGACCGCGGCAATCTGGCCGCAGTCATCGCCAACTGGCCGCAACCAAACGTTGAAATCACGTGCATCACCGATGGGTCCCGAATTCTCGGACTGGGAGATCTTGGCATCAACGGAATGGGCATTCCGATTGGTAAGCTCGCGCTGTATACTGCATGTGCGGGGATCCGTCCCGAGGCCACCCTGCCCTTGACTCTGGATCTGGGGACAAGCAACAAGGCTCTCCGGGAAGATCCGCTGTACATGGGTACACGCCGTGACAAGATCTCCCCCGAGGAGGAACGGGAATTCATGGATGAGTTGATGGCGGCTTTGACCGAGCGCTGGCCTGGGTATGTGGCTCCACCTCCCAACTCTTTCCGATGACACCGGACGCTAACGGAGGTAAACAGTATCGTCATTCAGTTTGAGGACTTCAAGAATCCCTTCCCCGCTTTGGAGCGGTATCGTGATGTTTACACATGCTTCAATGATGACATCCAGGGTACGGGTGCTGTCATCCTCGGCGGTGTCATCAACGCCGTGAAGCGTTCGGGACTTCCCTGCAAGGAGCACCGCGCCGTCTTCCTTGGTGCTGGAAGCGCTGGTGTCGGTGTGGCCAAGCAGATTGTTGCATTCTTCATGCGCGAGGGCATGACGGAAGATGAGGCCCGCTCCTGCTTCTACCTGGTCGACACCAAGGGTCTTGTCACCGCTGATCGGGGTGACAAGCTCGCCGATCATAAGGTGTACTTTGCTCGCACGGACAACAACGGCCAGCAGTTCAAGACCCTCGACGAGGTGGTTGATCATGTGAAGCCGACCATCCTCATGGGTCTGTCGACCCTCGGCGGCGTCTTCACCCCGGAGATCCTACGCAAGATGGCTGACTGGAACACCCACCCCATCATCTTCCCCCTGTCCAACCCCTCCTCCAAGTCAGAATGTGACTTTGAAAGCGCCATCACCCACACCGATGGCCGTGCCCTCTTCGCCTCCGGTTCCCCCTTCCAACCTTTCTCCTTCAAGAACTCCTCCGGAGAGACCCACACCTACTACCCCGGTCAGGGCAACAACATGTATGTCTTCCCCGGTATCGGTCTAGGCACTATCCTCTCCAAGGCGGTCAAGGTGACCGACGAGATGATCTACGCCTCCGGTGCAGCTCTCTCACAAGCTCTGACCGCCGAGGAGATCGACCTCGGTCTCCTCTACCCCGACTTGACCCGCATCCGTCAGGTTAGCATCGTCGTGGCCCGCAAGGTCATCCGCGCCGCACAGGATGCCGGCGTGGACCGTGAGACTTCTCTGCGCAGCATGGACGACGAGAACCTCGACGCATGGATCAAGGCTCGCATGTACGACCCTCACAGCGAAGTCCACGCTTTGGAGAGAGAAGTCGGCGCTCTTCTCTCGAATCTCGGGCCTGCATCTCCTGCCTTGAATGGCTATTATGAGGACCAGAGCAAGGATGCCAAGCTGTAGTCTTATCTTCCTTCATTTCTTGTCAGCCGGCATGAGATATTTACCACTGTCGCTGCTTGACTTCTTTGGTTCTACTTTTTCGTTCTTCCGGTTTTCATTTACGTCCCTGGTCATCCCAGGTTGTGGAGCGCTTTGATTTTTTTTTGCTTCGACTCTTGCATTGAAGGATGCCCCTGTGTTCCTGTATACCCTTTGCATATTGCTGATAATGACTTGCTTTTGGACCATGTTTGTTGGGATTGGGATTGGTTTCGGTACCGACGTTTACGTCAAAAGTTGATCAATCCAAAAATTTATGTCGGTCTCATAGTCTACTGTCCTCGAATTGATGAAGGAAATATCCTCTCCACACAGTTTTCATAAGTAACATCTGTCTACGGAGTAACATCTTCATGTCGGTAGAGTGGATCATGTGAAGTGGAGGCTCGGAGAGATTTATAGCCCGAAGGTACGGAGTGGAATTATGAGCATCACTAATCAGTCCATCGTTACGATCCGCATTACGATTTGTCAGCGAACCGAATTATCAACCTTAAGAATTAAGATGCAGAGCCAAGGTCAGGTACTGTGGCTACGTACTAGCTGGTGCCTATCGACTTTGCGTTCGCAACCTTTGTCTGGTTGGGAATAGGCTCGACTCGACCTCGGCCGTGCTTCTATCCGTTGCCGCGCCGTTCATCCTTCGGATCTATATAGTAAAAGCAGGAATCCTCCGTGGACATGGGTTTATTTCATTTTCCTCATCTGCGAGATATTGTTTCTCGAATTGATAGAGACCGATCACCATGTCTTCATCTCTAGGTGATGCTGTCAAGCTTCCATGCGGGCTGGTGTTCCCTAACCGCCTCGTCAAGGTAAGTTTCTGATGATAACAGTCATGAACATGACTGACCACTCCAGGCTGCAATGGCCGAGCTGTTGGCCGGCTCCGAACATACTCCTACACCCAAACTAATGGAAGTCTACAACCAATGGGGCAAAGGAGGATGGGGTGCCGTCCTCACGGGTATTTACTGGTAACCCCTTTTACTTCGACCAGGACATCCGCTAAGCAGTCGATCCTCTGGTAGGTAACGTCCAAGTCGACGTCAACCACCTCGGCAGTCCTCTCGACCCCGCCCTGCCAGGCGAGTACACTGGCAAAGAGTCCAACCCGGCGCTCGTCCAGACATGGGCCAAATACGCCGAAGCCAGCCAGCAGCACGGCGTCCCCTCCATCGTGCAGATCTGCCATCCGGGCCGGCAGTCGCTCCGCATCGCAGGCAAACGCGGTATCTTTGCGTCGACAATTGCGCCCAGCGCGATCCCCCTGCAGATGGGGGACGGACTGCTGGACCGGATCATCAGCCGGCTGGCGTTCCCTGCGCCGAGGGAGATGACGCAGCAGGATATTGATACCGTGACGAGGCAGTTTGTCGATACCGCGCGGCTGATGGCCGACGCGGGGTTTTCGGGGGTTGAGCTGCATGGTGCGCATGGGTATCTGATTGGTATGTTCTGCCGTTCTTCCGTTTCTGAGGCATTGCACTGATTGTAGCAGACCAGTTCTTGAATCCAAAGGTATACTTGCTCCTCTGACTCCGCGATGAAAGGTCGACCTAACCAGACAGACGAACCTACGCACCGATGCATACGGCGGCTCCGCCGAGAAGCGAGCCAAGTTCGTCCTCGACATCCTCTCCCAAACCCGCAAAGTCGTCCCCGCCACCTTCTGCATCGGCATCAAGTTCAACTCGGCAGACCACTCCTCCATCTCCTTCGAAGACACCATGACCCAGATCGGCCTGCTCGTCGACGCAGGCATCGACTTTCTCGAAGTAAGCGGCGGATCATACGAGGATCCCAGGGTACGTCCCACTCCCCCTCCCCAACCCTACCACACGGAACACAACCCTGACAAGAAAACAGATGATGGGCACCGACTCCCAACCCCAGCCGGAAAAGAGCCAGCGCACGCTCGCGCGCGAAGCCTTCTTCCTCGAATTCGCCCGCGAAACCCGCAAGCGTTTCCCTACCCTCATCCTCATGCTCACAGGCGGATTCCGCAGCCGCGCCGGCGCAGAGCACGCCCTGCGCGAGAACGCATGCGATCTGATCGGCATCGGCCGGCCCGCGGCCGTGGAACCGGCTTTCGCGAACCGGCTGCTGGACGAGAGTGTGCCTGCCGAGGAGGCCGAGATGCACTTGAGCAAGGTTAAGCCGCCGTTTTTGCTGAGTTTGCTGCCGATTAAGGCGGTTGGGGCGGGGTTGGAGAGTGTAAGTTTTGTCCCTCTGTCTGGGTGCTCTGATGCTAATGTTGGTTATTGTAGTCGTATTATGCGGGGCAGATCAAGCGGATAGGCGAGGGGCTGAAGACGTTTGCGCCGTCGTTGTGATGTAGACATATACCCGACTGGTTGCTCGTTTTGTTCTTACTAGATATATCATAGAATACTAGGTAGTACTCGTGTTGGGTGCTACTTCATCCTGTTATTAACTTATTCCATCGCAGGGGTGGTTGGCTGGTTACACGTGCTGGATACCACAATCATAATACTATGTTCATGGCTCTGTAGTAATGCACATTCTCACTTTACGTCCAACTACTGGCACATCCAACATCCAATAGTTTGGTAAGTTCTATGTACCGAAAGCTACAAAGCTAATTGGTGTGAGCAAACGTATTGATGACGTCGATCTTGAACACCGCGGCAGCGGATAACCTCACACATCCTGTTTTGAATGTGACTGGCAAGGTGATTTCATCAATTGTTACGTTATGGTTTTGTTATTTGTATATATGGCGGGTCTGCCCTCGCCATGTCTTTCTCTAGGTTGCAACAGCAGTAATGATTCCTCCTAGGCAAAATGACGGGTAAAAAGCACAAGGTTACGGTGGTCGGCTCGGGAAATTGGTATAGTCCTCTACTTCGTAGTCTCATTTAGGATTTATAAATAATTGCAGTGGCTGATGATGACAGGGGATCGACGATCGCCAAAATCCTGGCCGAAAACACTCGCGAACATCCCGATGTCTTCGAAGAAGAGGTGCAGATGTGGGTGTTCGAGGAGGAGGTGACCATCCCTGAAGACTCGCCGCACCGTGAGGCCCTCGGCGACCAGACGCACAAGTTGACGGACGTCATCAACCGCGTCCACGAGAACGTCAAGTACCTCCCTGGCATCGCGCTGCCGAGCAACGTCGTGGCCAGCCCAGACCTGCGCGCTGCCGTCAAGGACGCCACAATCCTCGTCTTCAACCTCCCGCACCAGTTCATCGACAAGACGCTCGAGCAGATGAAGGGCCACCACCTGCCGTACGCGCGGGCCGTCTCGTGCGTCAAGGGCGTCGAGGTCGCGAACGGGCGGGTCACGCTCTTCTCGGAGCTCATCATGGAAAAGCTAGGCATCTACTGCGGGTCGTTGTCCGGCGCCAACATCGCCCCGGAGGTCGCCGCCGAGGAGTTCTGCGAGACCACCATCGGCTACGACCCGCCGCCCATGGACCTCGACGCGAAGGACGAGCTCTCCCCGGATAACCGCCACGTCATCAACAAGCAGCGCCAGCGCAAGATCTCCTCCACCTCTGCTGAGCTGCAGCGCGTGCCGGACGACTACCCCTGCGTCGACGAGAGGCTGCTGCGCCGCCTCTTCGAGCGCCCGTACTTCCATGTGCATGTCGTTGCCGACGTGGCGGGCGTGGCGCTGTGCGGCGCGCTGAAGAACATCGTCGCGCTGGCGGCCGGCTTCGTCGCGGGTAAGGGCTGGGGTGAGAATTCCAAGGCGGCCATCATCCGGATCGGTATGATGGAGATGATCCGCTTCGGGCGCTTCTGGTTCCCCGACTCCGTGAACGAGAAGACCTTTACCGAGGAGAGCGCCGGCGTTGCGGATCTGGTCGCCTCGTGCTCCGCCGGCCGTAATTTCCGGTCCGCGAAGCACTCCGTCGAGAAGGGTGTGAGCGTCGACGAGATTGAGCAGTCGGAGCTGAACGGGCAAAAGTTGCAGGGGACTTCGACTGCTCGCGCCGTGTGCGATTTTCTGTCGACGCATGGCAAGCTGGACGATTTTCCATTGTTCAATGCAGTCAATCGTAAGTTTCCTACAATAGTCGTATTGGATGTAAAGACATTGCTGACCAATACAGACATCCTCGATGGTAAGGTCAGCGTGGATGAGCTGCCAAAGTTGTTGAAGTAATCTGGAAATGTATATGCCGTAATGACCATAGCTAATAGACCATATCTTCATGAGTGCACACGCCCCTAGTTATGGCTATGGGAATGACCCCTATAAGGCAATGTAATCTTCAACTGGCGATCGCAGTAGGCGGTATCTGGGTGAAAGCGACTCTAAGCTTCATGGAACGTTTTTGCAAAACCAAATTCAGTCACATATCTCTGGGTTCATTACCCCAGGAAGCTAAAGAGGATCAAAGGGCGCAATAGTATCACCGCCCCAGATGTTCCCCGAGAACCCCTCGAGAGTTTCAAAGTCCGGCATCCAAAACGGACAATCCTCCTCAAGATCGATCCACGGAGCAAGTTGAAATGCCATCCGCACTCCATGATCGGGAGCAGGGGTATTCGTCGGCCCCGCTGTGTTGGAATCAGTTGCCGGGTACTCCGTGAACGTGCCAGGCGTGGTACTTTGGAGGTTGGGGTTTGCACCACCATGCTGCGCGGTCATCAGCTCCGCCATGCCGACCTTCTTGGCCGCCTCGCTGTTGCCCTCGAGTTTCTCCATGGCGGCGTTGGCGAGCATCTCGAACGCGTCGCGGTACTTCTTCACCCACGTTGCTCGTTCGCCCATGACGAAGAGGACGGTCGAGCAGGCGCGGATGTCGTTGCTCATCTGCACGGACCACACCTGGTCAGTGTGCGTCCACAGGGCGTACAACAGAGTGATGCCGGCCATGAAGACGGTCTGGACGGCGAGGAAGGAATGGCCGTACTCGAGCGTCTGGTGGAGCCGCTTGTGGGTCTGGCAGATGTCACCAGCTGCACGAAGGCAGATGTGGTAGTAGGGGTCCGAGAGGGGCAGGGAGGGCAGGAATGGCTGGATAAGGAGTCGAAGAGCACGGTTGTAGTGCAGCATCGGGTAGTCCAGGTCCGACCCGCTAAAACGCTGCAAGGCAGATCTCTTCCACTCTTCCAGCTCGATGAAGAGACGGTCCATCTTCGAGCGGAGCGTGTGTAGTGGCCTGTCGGCGCGGTAGATCTTGTGCTGGATCCTCGAGTCGATCCGACGAAGCTCAAACAAGTAGATCGCGAACGTTAGGGAAGTGATCCTGTCGGTCCGGGGAGGGGCGGTCAGTATAGCGGGGTCTTGGACGTCGTCATCCACGTCCACCGGCAAGGGCAGATCAATTTGACGGTCTGCGATGCTAAAGGGTCGACCAAGAGACATCGAGATGACTCTCTCGAGATAGTAGATTGTCCAGAAAAGTCGTCGTCGCATCTGCGCGGTCCATGGGTCCAGATTGATCTCGTTCGCTTTCCTGTGCAGGCCGAGATCAATGGCCGTGCGCATGGCGAGCCCGATTATGTACCAGAGGCCATGGCTCGATGCTGAGCGAAGGTGATATACCACCAGAAGAGTCATTGCCTCTATATTTTCGATGGACCGTACTTCACACATAGAAGGAACCTGCTGTAGAGCAGTGATGTAGTACCGCTAAACAAGGTCAGTCTAGTCCTGCCGAGAGAAGAAAGCTGCGGCAGACATACCTCTGGAGGCACATATGTGTATTTCTCGCTGAGTTGAATCGTCGTCGCCCCAATCGCGTACACCAGGTACAACTTAAACAGACCAAATCTCTCAGCCTTGGTGAGCTCTTCCCGTTTGGCTTTGGCCAACCGCCATCGCGCTCCATGGAGCTTCCACAGCTCCGCACGATCAAGGAATGGATAGCGCACATGCAGTCTGGTCAGGTACGCATGTAAAATCCGCGTTCCCATCTCGTCGTTCGGCGGTTCAGTACTTTTGACCAGCAGGTCCTCCATGCGCCGGGGTCGTGGATGGTCAGGGACATTCTGACTCCCGCTGGACGGTTGAGGAGGCAGACCTGTAGAAGTGACCGCCTGGCCAGCGGCAGACCTACCACTACCGCCTGAAGAGACCTGGTGGATACGAGATGGCGCGAGAACTTGGTTCCAAACAGTTGCCTGAACCATTTCGCTGAGGTTGGCGGCCAGTGAGAGCCCGGAGCTTGAGCCTACATAGGCGGGGGCTTCTGCGGAGTTGAGCGCAAGGAAGCCAACAAGCTCCCCAACGGTGTTGTGGTTCAAGCTCGAAGAAGACGTAGGGACGGCCTCGTGCTTCTGAGGAGATAAAAGTGCTGCAACTGGATGATCGGTGTTGCTGCTGGCATTGTTGCTTAGTGGTCTCGCTTCCAGCTGGGATTCAAGATAAGCAATGCGTTCTTCCAGCGTGCGTGTATAGCTTTATGAAATTAGTGCTCCGAATAATTATCGTCAGAAAGAGCTGGTGATCGGAACAGATGACTCACTCATTCGATTGACCACTCTCCTGTCGAAGAACCGTCAATTTATCGCACGAAGCCCCAGCTTTGCGGCAGTTGGAACAGGCCGGATAATCATTATCGCACTATATCGCTCAGCCTGATGATAGACCAAACCCAGTAGACAACGACTGACCTTTTGCTTCCTAGTTTTGCATCGCGTACATGACGTCCTAACGCGCTTTCGGGGGTTGTGATCTTTTGAGGGGAAAGGCGCCTCTGAGTTTGATACTTGCTGAGGGATATCCATCTTGACAGATTATGCAGATAGACATCTTCTCTGTTGCTGATTGAATAACGCCACTGGATTAAGATTGATGTCAAGTGGATGCTCGCCAAGTTGACGAAGACACGAAGTCGTCAAAAGACTGTGGACGATGCCAAGACGTGGTAACTGGACCGGTTCGGGGTAGGGTCCATTCTCCTAGTCAAATGGTTGCTTGAAGACGATAGTTGATATGCTTATTAATTGTATGATATAACTACTCATGATCGCAAATCATGAGAGATCATTCTCGTCAAATTTCTATGTACAGCTAAAAATGGTATCTGATTACTCGATTTCAACAAACGCCGCTAATGCTGCCACCAAGAACTATTAAAGCTATCAAAGATGAGGTAAAAGCCATCCGAAAATCACTGCACTGTACGATGCGACTCTTAAGCATTTCCATCCCAGCCATGTGGGCCTATCAACTCTTCCTGCCGTCCGCTTCATGATTATGGCCCTTGTCGAACTTCTCAGGAGGCTCACTCGAAGGTGCTTCTTCATCTGACTTCTGTTGTGCAGTGTTCCGTTCTTCCTCCTCCTCCCCTGGTTCCTTTGGCCGTTCGAGACCTCGATCGCGGATGAAGAGACAGGCTGCGAAACACAACCCCATCAGAGGCACTTGTAAAATGAAGACGCCCC
This sequence comes from Aspergillus fischeri NRRL 181, assembly GCF_000149645.3. Lineage (NCBI taxonomy): Eukaryota > Fungi > Ascomycota > Eurotiomycetes > Eurotiales > Aspergillaceae > Aspergillus > Aspergillus fischeri. Next base: position 3,479,520 of record NW_001509762.1, on the reverse strand, counting down.
TTGAGGCTTTTGCATACGCATCGAGTATTTGAGACCAGTCCGAAGCGGATATGTCCGACTGCGGGGGAAGAGAGTACGTCGAGTGAGCCAGGTACTGGTATCCATTCGGTAGGTTTGATCGGAGTGTTGCTTGCAAGATAGCAGCGGAGACGGCCAGTCCACAAGCACCTCCGAGGCAACGGAAGAAATTTCGATTTGAGATTACTACCGCTCGATGAGACTTGGTACAATGAGCTTGAAAAGCGATCAGGGTTGGCTGAAAAGTCCATCCGATACCGATACCGGTAATAGCGACAATGACAACGATCACTGCGCGATGCGTGTGGCTATTGAAAAGCAGCATCAGACCAGCACCTCTAAATAATTCAAGCCGACGGGTTAGGATCCACGCTTAGAAAAAATCTCTAATGTCGAGGAAAACTCACAGAGTCCACAGGCCGAAACCAGCCCATATCACCTCTCCGTACCGTTTAGTTCGAGAAATATATTGCCCGGATGCAATGGAAGCAAGAGCCTGGCAACCGACCATGGGAGCAGTCATAGCGGCAGAAACTATGGGAGACCACCCTCGTGCGTTTTGATAGTACAGTGGCAGATAATAGAGGTACGATTGATACACAGCGCCAAGGAGAAAGCTCTGTAAGAATAAAGCACATAAAACTTTGTTCTTGAAGAATACCACTGTCCACAGGTCAGCTCCTCTTGAATTTACAAACGGCACGAGTTGTAACGCACCTGGAAGCATCGGCAGGGAGGCCACTTTCCACTCGATGAAGACGAACGCAACCAATGAGCATGCTCCAATAACAAGCATACTGATCACCATTGCAGAATTCCACTGGAAGTAGGAGCCACCACCTGATATGGGTATAAGCAAAAAGATGATCCCAATGGATGAGGCAATGATGCCGTAGAAGTTGATCTTGCTCAGGTTCTCCCGCACGCCACCCTTACAGGCGTTATTCGGGATCAGAAAAAAGCCAACGACCATGGAGCATGCTGCGAGCGGAGATATGAGCCAAAAGAACCCTCGCCAGGTGGAATTCATGATGAAAGCTCCCGCAATAAACGGGCCGATCACATTACCCAGTCCCAGCGATGCTCCTAGGATCCCTTGATACTTTCCGCGGTTTTCAAGGGTCACAATATCAGATACGATAATCATAGTCAGCGAACCGACGCCACCTCCTGCAATACCGGCAAGGCCTCGAAAGACGTAAAACATTGCTGCATTTTGCGAGAGGCCACAGAGCAAATCAGCGATGCACAGCAGGGCGAGTGCTGATAAGTAAACAACCTTCCGACCAAAGATATCAGAGAGACGTCCGTAAAGCACACTGAACATTGTGTTTGCGATCAGCGACGAGGTACCCGCCCAGGAAATGGTATTTTCCGCATTGAGGTCTTTGGCAATTGTCGGAAGAGTAACGCTGATGCCATTTTGATCCACAAACGTGATGAGGAGAGATACAGCAAGACCAGAGAAGACTACCAGCAACTGTACGATTGGTAGGATGTTCATCTGGTCATGCAAGGCCATTTCCGCCGCCTGTTGTCGATTCATGTTTGAGCGCCTCTGTGGTCTAGCTTGTGGTATCAAGAAATCGTTCTGCTATTGACAGTTGAAAATAGGTAATGTACTCCAGACCATAAGCTGCGTCTTGAGACAGGATCTCCAACGAGCGCAAGTTTGCAGCAGGATTTTGGTCAAACACTTTATGGCGGACAAGTCAGATATGCACATCGATTTCGGCGCTTTGCACAGAGACCATTTCAACAGTGAGTTGGCATGTACAAAGATGAAATTTTTTCATCGCACTGCCCAATGGACGGTCGATCAAGAGTGACCTCTCATGACAGTCACAGCCCAATTCAAGCAGAGGGGGCCTTTATCCTCCATCAGTGGCGGATTCTTTCCCGACAGAGTCATGGTCAGTGTCAGAATAGGACATTTTCAGGTAATATCAACTGAAGATTGGCAGACCGGACCAATTCCGCGTCCTAGATGAATGATTGTTGGTGCACACGGAAGACAGATGTGGAGACTTGTCGTCGGCATTTGCCGTTAGTTCCTTCGGACGTCCGATGGAATCAGTGCCGAATTCCGCACAGTGATTTGGGCCTTGAATGAATCGAATAATATAGGGCGTCTCAATTAGAAGACCTGCTTGGCATCGCTCAGTAGATGGAGACACTTCTATATTTGGTCCACAGTCGCAATTAGACAGCTCGGACACATTATTCAAGCTTTTCCGACCACAGATGGATCTATTTACGTCACGTGGCGCTCCAAGTATTCTCGCGTCAAGGTGTACGTCCGGTGTCTGAATTATAAGCGGATTTTTGTGATGATGCATATATAAGGTGGCTTATCTCACCTTTAGTATAGTTGTGAGATTTCCCGCAACAAAGTCATGTCACGGAAACAGAGTAACTGCGTCAGTATCAACAGGACCGAGGCCTGCGGATCTCCATCATCATTCATGACTCCTCGTATGCAACAGGGCTTTCATTGAGGAACAGTAAGAAGGATACATGAATTCTGTCTTGAGTTCCGATCTGGCCGGCAGAGATCATAAGTTCATCTTGACAGATTCGCGGTTCAGTGTGTCAACTTTGAGGCACAGATTCAAGGAGCTGTAGAGTAGGCGCTCAGAGAGTGGTACGATCCGAGAATCATCTTGAAGAGGATTATAGTTTTTGGCAGTCCGGTAGATTTCCTCAGACATGGTCACGTATGTGTGGGCGGAATTGAAACAGGGACACTCCCCGGCTGCCATAGCGGCTGTATGCCTCGTGCGTTGACTGAAGGAGCTTCCACATATTCATTAGTCTGGGCCACACGTTCGACACCGCTGGCACCTGACTGCATTGAAGCACTTGTAGTTTTGCCGACAGGACCATGGTTGATTACGTTATTTGAAGGCAAGTACGCTCCACCAGTTATATTCCCCTGATTTGGGATAAAGCTTTGATTCAAAGCTCCACAAGAAGTACAGGTGAACTCGATCTTGAAATTGGTCAAGATCATCTGTGGCGCAGAAGGATGTCCACTGCTGCGTGGCTGTTGGGGAGATTGAGACGGCCCTTGTTGTGGTGCAGACAGTACTGTAGGTGCCGATAGTATGTAATCTGACTGCTGCTCATCAGTCGTGCGCAGCCCGTCATTGAGCGCAATCTGCTCCTGTGGTTGTGCCCCGGATGGAAGTTGTACTTGGGATGAACCATGCACTGGCTGCGGACGTTGTGATGGAATCTGTGGCTGCACAGCATCGCGAGCAAGCTCTGCTGGTTGCGGAGATTCGAGACTTGGGTCATCTGTCAGCTCGATAGGTCGCTTTTCCAGGAATCCCGACTGATGAACATTGTCGGGAATCCATCTTTGCTCGGAAATGGCACTGTAAACTGAGCCATTGACCGACGGCGTCGCGTGAACTTGAACTTGGGGGCCCGGTTGGCCATCCCCGTTCAAACCGCGATCCCGTGGTTCCTCATTCTGGTGATGTGGTAGCCTTGGTTGTAATTTGGTGAGCGCTCGGTGCGCTTGTCTTATGGATATGTCATATCCATGATACCGCTTGACCGCATCCACAACATCTTGTCCCTTGATCTTGTGACTCAGGTCAAACAACTTTGGTATCTCGTTTAGTAAGAACCGCACATGCGAAGCCTCGGACCGGGCTGGAGTTGCTCCTGGGGATGCAGCATGCCGTCGACAGCTATGGCTATCCTGAAGGCTCGTTATGTAAGTCTCGTTTTTGTTTGCACGGCAGACAACGCGGAAGTAGCAATTGGCGGACGATCGGCACCCTATGACAACGCTTTTCTTGTTGCTTCGGGTCACCCGAAGTTCCCAATGCTGCCTGACTGATATACTTCGCACAACTGACTTGAACTCTTCCAGCGAGACGAATCGTTGGCCCACATGGAGCCCCGAGTACATCTCCGTCATGACAGCGGTCGACTACACTGAACAGCCGGGCAAGGTTTGTGGTCGCACGTATCGTATTCCATCAGTGGTGCATTTGGACGTCGTTAGGCGAAGCGCTTGCTGGAAGGCCGTACCAATTGCTCTGAGCATTGTCCACACACGAAGGCACGCCTTTCTATCCGATCACTGGGAGCTTGTACGTTTGATCAAGAAAATGACACATGTAGTGTTTGGCATCACTGCCATGGCATAGTGATCTGGCATAGTACGCGCAAGAAGAGCACTAGTAAGCCGTTGTTTTCGCCCAGAAGTACCTCTGGGGTAGTCTGAAAAGTGCCGATAAGGAGACTGGGGGGTGAACCACAACATCGGGCGCATGCCGAAAGATCAAGCTGTGCCGCTTTTAGCTGCTTCTCCGACCGCTCACACGGCCTTTCCTGTAACACCTTCATAGCCACGAGCTGGACAATCTTCGACTGCGGTTAATTTTGTTGCAATCAATACTGACCACAGCTCTCCACTACAAGATTCAACAGGATGGCGTCGTACGGCTTGCTTGATCAACCAGAGGAAGGTTGGTGTCATCGTTCCTCAAGCTCATTTCCATCCACACTAAATTTGGCATCCAGATAACCTACACAAGTTACGCCTTTTGAATGTCGAAGAGAAACCCTTCAAGCGTATATCGAAACGACTCCTTAACCCAAGCTCACTCGTGATTTCCAATGCGACAATCCTTCCTACCCCACCGCCTGACGAAACGGACGAGAACGCTACAGCAGCAGCAGAAGCTGAGAAGCAGAAAAGGCTGGATGAATGGCGCAATTTCCGCGAGGATGTGACTCTGGATTTTGCTTCGTTTGAAGGCAGTATCGCGCGCATTCAATTTCTCCTTACGAGCAACGAGCGAGAACGCGAGCGGTATGCCGCCGAAAAGCTTCGGATTTTATCCACAATGCAGGCCGTTCGCGAAAACACAGCAGAACTACGGGTGCAACTTGAGGAAGCTCAACGGCTACTAGCATTACGGAAAAGCTATGATGAACTGGCCGAGAAGATCACAAACAACAGGCTTCTAAAGCCACGCGAAGATCAGCAGGCGAACCTACAGAAGCTTCAAGCAGAAATTGCAGATCTCGAGAATGAAAGCAAGGAATATGCCAAGACATGGGCCGAGCGGCGAGAACAGTTTGGCCGCATTGTAGAAGAGGGCATGCAGCTTCGGCGTCTCATTCGGGATGAGAAGGAGGAGGTGGAGCGCAGAGAGGGTATGCAAGAAGGCGAAGATGGAGATGAAGGGGATGTTCCTTCGAAAGGCAAATCTAGCGGAGCCAATACACCTCGACCAGAGTCCGATACCGTCACTCCCTCTCAGCACAGCCAGGATGAAGCGGGCCGATCTTCAGCTGGTTTGCACGCAGAGAGAATGTCTGCGACAACAGGGGCAGCGTCTCCCTTGCGAAACGTATCCACCGCGGACCAAGACGATACCAACATGGACGAAGGTGAAGTAACCGGAGAGGAGGGGTCAGAACACCCTGACGAATTGGAAGAAGGAGAGGCTGAACCGGATGATAAAACTGCTGACAGGATGGACACTACGTGAGTCTTAAAATACATAAATTGGGGTCATATAGCATGGAGTTAGGCTGGAGGCGTTCACATTTTCGTCAAAATTGTCTTATTATACACCAAATGTCTCTGGCTGGTCAGTTTAGTCCTACCCGACGGAGGCAGCACAATCTCCAAAAACACTGCATTGGGAGAATCCGTACTCATCATCGCATCTAGGCGATTTCCCTTTTAGCCGTCTTAGCCTTTGCGATGGCCTCCTTGCCAGCAGTGATCTGCTCTACATTGCTCTCGGGGCCTTTCTTTCCCTCCTCGGCCTGTCGAATGTCAGTAATAGTCACACTGCCGCAATCACAGACACGACTCACCAGAAGGCTCTCAAGTTTTGCTACAGCCTCATCAATCTTCTGCTTCAAACTGGGCAAAACCTTCTTGGTCTCTTCAAGTGCAAGGCGCTGCATCTGTCAGAATCGAGGAGATGTCTTTACTCTAGTGAGACCCACCTCCTGCTTCAGCATGTATTCTCGGTTCTCGTCCTCGCCAGGCTCTTGAGACTCTAGCTTTTGGATCCTTTCCGTCTGTTGTTGGAGCTCGCGGTGGTAGGAGGCCTCTTCCTTCACCAGACGTTCAACAGATGATGTAGCGATTTCTAGTTGAGAGCGTGGTGCCATATTGATGATTTGGCCTACATAACTTGTCAGTTATCTAGCACCTAACCATAGCTTCCATTGAACCAGGCGGGCAATGATATTTCAGATGATGTCATGCAAGTAACATATCTAAAATCCAATTGCTTTTCGGGTGCTCAACATGTGCAAGAGCTACAGCGAATGAGTCCGTAGACAACTCGCGTATAACCTTTGAAAGGCTGTGAGCCCTTTGCCCGGTCCAAGGTGCAATGGTGCGCCCGCCGTCGAGGCTGTCTTAAAATGTATGGCTCAAAATTCCGCAGATGGGGGAATGCAAATATCACGAACGAGGTCAGCATACCTTCGGCTTGATTCTTTGTGCCTGATAAAGATATATTTCCCGCAGCTCAAGGAGTAACTCAGTGATATAGCTTCGTTAAGCTGTAGAAGGTAAGGTAATTCAAGATAATTGTCGTCTCCCCATGCCCCTCCATCGCTATGATGCTATCAAGAAGAGCTAGTTTGCAGTGTTTGTTTGAGGGGGGAATCACGTGGGATCCTTGTGTAAGCATCGACGAGGAAACGATATCACCTTTTCAACATTTGGCTGCCTGCAGTGAGAGCCTAGTGACACTTCATGCAGGCAAAGTCGTGTTCCCACAAAATCAAAATGCAATTGCTTCTGCTAGAATCGAAGCCCTATGGACTCCTGTCATTAGTTCTAACTAACGTAATGTTTGTTATAGCAGACGGGCATGATTAGACACTTCGAGGAGGCTCAGTCTCCCTCGAGATGGTTGAACCTACAGTCCGCATCTCTGCCAATAAGCACAGTTAGATGCACCTGCCCTGGTACCCACGTGCAGGCGTTCAGATGCCATAGCCTCCTGCATTTGGCCAAGACGTTGCCCGATCCGTTGTTCGTCCACAACGAGGTCATTATTGACGAGTTCAACGATAACCAGCCGCAAACACAGCCTAGAGAAGACCTAGGGCGCCATGATAAAATAGATGTAATACGATCCTGTTTGGTACTCTTCACTGAGATCTTTCTCTTGAAGGCGTGGCGGTGGCTGGCTTGGGAGACATACGAATGATACAGGCTACTCTGTGGCCTTTCGCACCTAATTTCCGTAATGAAGTCAACGTATGGAGCTCAAACTTCGGTCGACTCCAGAGCCTTTTGGACATGGGCACCCTATGGTACAAGCCTGGCAAGGCTTACTGGGAGAGCCCTTAGAGCTCAGAAGACACTTGAAGGGTATATAAGCCTGCATTCCTGCGGGAGATGATATCGCAATGCTTTCTCCATATACAGGAATATTTGATCATATTAGTATTGTTCACGGTTTAAACTCTGCTTGTCGCCCGTATCTCCTAACATCTATACCTTCCTGATATCCTCTCTAGACAGTCCCAAGATGCGGTATGTTGTGATGACAGTTCCCACCCGTAGCAGAAATGCTCATCGTCTTCTCCAGATACGCGATCTCTCGACCAAGCGAGTATCTCGTGCTTACGGGTGCTGGGATTGATGATATACGGATATGCAAGAAAGCCATTGTCATGCCATGGCAGCGAGTATGTATTCCTTAGGCATCGGTTAAGGTCTTGAGGTAGCTAAATTCTCGTTGTACAATCAAGTGCGCAAGAATCTCTGTCGCGCCTTTCGACTTCTCTCTTAACCTCCAAGCCATGACTACTGAAAAGCTGCAGTTCTCGCTGCCAGCGGTCTTTACAATCGGCCCAGATAATGAAGCCGACGCCCTGAAAAAATATGCGTTGCTTCTGTCCGGCAGCACCTCCGAGGCTGATTTTGCTAAGGCCAAAGATCTGACGGACCCAACAAGACGTGATCATGTCCAAGACATTGTCAAGGGTATCATTGAAGGCGAGACCCGTGTCATCGTCTCCAGCATGACCATGGAAGAGATATTCAAGGAGAGACAAGTTTTCAAGACAAAGGGTCCGTGGTTGTTACTGAGTTCGAATCTTGAACTTACTAACGTGATACCGAATAGTCATTCGAAACGTTCAGAGCGAGCTTCAACAATTTGGACTGAAAATGTACGTTTGGCACATTGCGTTTTTGTTAGCACGGTGGCTTATGCATTTCATAGTTATAACGCCAACGTGAAGGAGCTTCAGGATACGCCGGGCAGCGAGTACTTCGCCTTCCTTAGCCGTAAAGCTCATGAAGGAGCCCTCAATCAGGCCAAGATCGATGTGGCTGAGGCGCGAATGAGGGGAGAAATCGGTGAGGCCGAAAAGAAAGGACGAGCAAAACAGGAGATCTCGAAGATCGATGCCGACACTGCAGTTTTGGAGACAAAGCGGAAGGCCGAAAAGGCCAAGGCTGACTCCGAGCTCATGAACCGTCAGACTGAGCTAGATAATAGCGTTCGGCTTGCCAAAATTGCAGCCCAACGTCAAGCAGAAATGAGGGACGCAGAGCTGCAAAAGCAGGTTGAGTCTAAGCGTGCAGAAACAGAGCTCGAACGCCTACGAGCCGTGGAGGTCACGAAAAGCAAGGTCACACGCGAGTCTGCTCAAGAAAATGCAGATGCTTCCTTCTATACGGAACAGAAAGCTGCAGATGCACAGCTATACAAACGAAAGATGGAAGCTGACGCGGCCTGTACGTTTTTGAACCTATGTTTCCTTTCCTCTTTCATTTGCACTGATGAGGTCAGATTATCGCCAGAGCAAAGAGGCAGACGCCGCTTTTTACCAGCAGAAGCGCGAAGCTGAAGGAATTCTAGAGATGGCCAAAGCATATGGCGCGCTCGTCGATGTTCTCGGTGGCCCTCAGGCTTTCCTGCAGTATAGGATGCTGGAGACCGGCACTTACGAGAAGTTGGCTCAGGCAAACGGTCTCGCTATACAAGGTCTTAATCCCAGGATCACTACATGGAACACTGGTGAGTGATAACGCTACGTCCTTCGCGAGGATGGCATTGTAACATCCCTCCAGGGAATGGGTCCAGCTCCAATGACACGATGGGTCCAATCAGGGACATCATGCAGAGCCTTCCGCCTCTTTTCAGCACAATCCATGAACAGACTGGCATTTCACCGCCGACTTGGTTGGCTCAGATGCCTTCTGGTCAGCAAAGTCAGTGACGCTCAGACTAGAAACTTGATGAACTGGGGGCTGTTTGGGAGTTGCTTTATAGAACGTCACATGTCGCTGCTGTTCCTTTGTTCTCAACATTCTTGTCCTTTCTTATAGCGTCATAATTCGCACTTTAAATAGATATGGATTCATTTTCAGAAGGCAGTTCTTGTTCTCCCTGCTTCGAAATACCTTGTGACATAAACGGGTATTAGCCAGCCATGCGGCAGTTCCACAAATATATTCACAGCTCCGTCATGAATTAAGCAAGGACCATCGCTCAATGTTCATCAACCTGTTATAGTAGACAGACTAGCTCTCAATCAATAATGACCGATTGATTATATTTACCAGATGGTTACCTCTGGTAGATATCTTCATTGTGCTTGGTAAATCAATATCTGATCAATAGGATCATGTGACACACATCATCCGTCTTCGGCCATTGTCATCGCCAGTTGCACATTCTCATCTCTTATTCAGTCCGAGTACATAAATACTATGGGGATGATTGACTGTTGGCGGTTGGTATATATGCTTTGGCGTCCTTTTATCTTTATCTCGTCCAATACTTCCGGATCTTTCATTTTCTCTACCTTCTTCATGCAATCGTCTTTGTTCTTATCTAGCCTTCCATCACATCCAGGATAATGCCGCCGCCATCGCTTTTACAGCTTTGCACCTCGACTGCCATTAGGAACGTTAAATGTCAGTTTTTAAGTGCGATATACCCATATTGAACACTGTCTAACAGTATTTCTAGATTTGAACGACATTGGCAATGTTCCCTATTCGCTTGCTCGTCCGTTCCTTCTCAAAATCGAGAGCCCCGAGAAACTCGTGAGTGGTAGCTCCTGTTTACATATTGTTGGATCGATCTGCTGACGCTCGACTGCTTGCGCTATGGTAGAGATCTCTAGAATTGCTTTCGCCGCATATCATGGAAGAGGATGCCGAACTCTGGCTTGATTTCATTAAAAGGGATATACCAAGATGGGACGAATACGATCTGCCTGAACAGCCCGATTGCTGGTACGATGTATACTGCGATCTCCAGCAACGTGTCCAAAAAGCAGTTGAGGAGGATGCAGAGAAACTCAAGATGGCTCTCGATGGCATCAACTCCGAGCGTGCCAAACATAGCGCTAAGTTCGTCACTGACCGGCGGATTATTCCGCTGCCTCGAGAACGGCCAACCACGAAGCAACGGTATGCTTCGTTTGACAGGAAGATGGGAGGTCTTACGCCAAGATTTGCTTCTCCAAGGGGCGGGATGGGTTCGTCTGATCCGCTGGGCGCACCTGTCTGGTCGTATGAGCGACCACAGCTTCCTCGGCCGGAGAAGAAGAAGAGCAACATCTTCAACCTGACGAAGAGAAACCCTGTCCTGGCCGTACCAACCAAGCAACTAAACAACAGAGCCAGTCGGGTTAAACAGGCTCCTCTTTCTCTGATTGAGGAGCACCGACGACCGCCCGAGCCTGTTGTTCCTCGGCGCAACGGCCCTCCAACTTTAGTAGCACCCGGGCGATCGAGGCTGCAGAGCACTCGGCCCTCTGAAGGGCCTGGCCATTTTGTTGTCAGCCCGTCATTGCGCGAAAGAGAAGCGAGGCTCCGAGCGTTGACTTCGGGGAAGCAGTCGGGCTCGTCGACCCCGAAGTCTTCTGGAAACTCGCTGGCTCCGGCTCCGGCTCCCGTGCCGTACCGGTCATCAGCAATGACCGCAAGCAAAAGCTTGCAGGATCCTTTCTCCTCATCCTCGACTCAAGGATCGTCTGATTCTCCCCCGGCGGGCCGGTTACAGGGTACGAATGAGACGGCCACTGCTGAGAGCGCCAAATCATCTCTGCTGGAGGCGATTCCCGACCCCGACAACTCAGGGGCCCCTCCCGCTCAACCGCCGCGCGCAGTCATGCGGAAGAGACCAGCACCGAGTCTGTTCATCCAGCCAAAGAAGAAAAAGGTCAATTGACGATGTGCAAATTGTTCGATTCAAAGATGACTTTTTTATGGGCGATACATGGCTTCGGATGTCTGGATACCTTCATTTGACATTTTGACATTCAACAAGGCTTATAATTTCTATTCGTTGGCAATATTGGTCGACTCTTTTATTTTTCATCACGGAATCAGTTTTGGTCATCGCGGATTTAGCCATTATATCTGTATGGTGTTGGATGGGATTGGTGCAAATATGGTACAGCGTGGACAGTTCTCTCTACAGCATGATGATGCATGACACGATCTAGTTAAAGCTTAGAATTAATCCATCTTTCAGAGCGAGTGAACAAAGGATTGCCACCCTTTCCTTGATGTGAACATTCTTCAATGATGTTGTCATTAAATGCGTTCACATGGTCAGTAGAAAGACGTCTAGGCTTAAAACGAAGACATCATGCAGCACCTGGTGTGCAGGAACTGTGCGCGACGTCGAGGATTAAATGCTCTTCCACTTCGTCACAGCAAATTCTCAGTCGCTTCCTCCTGCTCAACACAACTCGGGTATAGTAAGAGCGAAACTTCATATGTCGTCCTGGAGCCCTCCTCGCTTCATGATCCACGTGTGCCACAGCTCCAGCTCATAATCTATTCGCGTAAATCTTCATGACGTCAACCGTATTGAAGGAATCCATTAAGCATCGCAGCCACCGCGCAGAGCAAGGACAAGATGCAGCGTCGCGCCACCTTCTAGGTTATATTCCGCAGCGGTCTTGTCGTCAGCCCTTCGATGCGAACATCGTCAGCCTTATTGCACCACCACATTTCATAGTAACACGACATACATTTGCTTTCCGCCGAAAATTAGTCGTTGTTGAACGGGGGGGATACCCTCCTTCTCTTCGACGCGCTCCTTTATCCGGGACACCTGGTACAAGTCTCAGTATATGCTTTCGCAAGATCCTTCCGTATGCTGTCTGCAGGTCTTCTTCTGTTCCGTCCACGGCGCAGACGATGCTGTTGGATAACGCGGAGTCACACGGTGGCAGGGACCACAGCAAAGGGAAGCGGAATATGCAACAACTAAGTATGTACCTTGTAATCAGGCTCGATGTCCAGTTCGATTTCCTTGCCGGTAAGGGTACGGACTCTAAAGTAAATCATCGGTTAGCATAGGCTAGGTCTCGAGTGCCAGGACACGATTGATCAGCCAGTCGCTTGCAGTGATCACTCACTTGATCAACATTTTGAGGTTTTGTCGGTGAGATGCAGCTAAAGGACTTGAAGATAAAAGCAAGAAGTAGCTGCTAACGCGCTAAAACGAAGATAATTGTATTGAGACGAGCAAGAGTAGTGAGATGACGGTGGTTGATCGGAAATGATGGTGACGGAAGGCTTCGCCGTAGCGGGGTTATCGGTGGGGCAGTAAATGAAGGGGATTTTGGTGTTGGAGGTAGCCTAACAGGACGTCTCTTAGTAGCTGGATAGTCTGTTTCAAGAACAGCTTTTTTGGCATGGGGTTTATGTTAGTGTATGGTGTCCTTAATGTATTATTGTGTAAGCTACACAGGCAGAGTTGATATGTCTGGCCTCTACTCTGTATACATGCAGAAGTAGCCGATTGTGAATTGATGCTGTGCATGCAACTAGCAGGTATATATTTGCTATTTTTGGCACAGATACCAATACCGAGATCTACTTGAATTTCAGCCATCGAAAACAACATTAAAAAGACATTTTCTGCAAGATGGCAAAAGACTCAAGCCAAAACCCCTTTGACGAATTGATCTTCAAGTGTCAAGGCGACCCGGTAATTGTCCATAGCCTCATCTGGAATTATAGACAGCTGTTGACCTGAATAGGCCAAGATTCAAGCTCAATATGAAGCGCACCGGTCTACAAGGAACGCAAAGTCCAAGGTCCACCTGCTCAGCCCGGACTTTACAGGATGGCAGGTTGACGAAATCCTGAAGAAGCTACATGTACAAACGACTATACCCAGCCATGAGGGCCAGACACCTTTCATTGATCATAGGAACAACCTCAACTTTTACGCACGACCGCCACAGCATATAAAGGACTTGATTGCTGAGATTCAGAACGAAGTCCAGAGTGTTGTGCCAAGTGAGCTATCAACAGCTTCTGCCCTCTAAGCTATGACTGACCGTTGATAGACATTTGGCTTACACCACCAGACTTCCTACATACGACAGTCCTTGAGATAGCCAGTTCCCGGACTTCTTTGGAGGTCGACTCTTTTGTGTCTCATCTACAGCAGAGTGGTGTGATTCCGGGTTTGGTCAATTATACCTTCAACCACCGGGCACGGCTGGTCAAACCTGTTGTCAGCTTTGACGCCGCAGCCATGGCCCTTAGCTTCGTCCCTGCAGCTGGAGAGCCATCACGATGGAGTCGCTCCGCGGACGATGACAAATATACGTATCATCACCTGCGACGAGATCTGTATGCTGGGGTGGCAGCTACGGGATTACAACTCAAACCTAGGTACCTAGTACCCTCGGCGCATATCACGATTGCGAGGTTCATCACACATGATGGATTTTTGCTTGAGAAGTTTGGCTCGGGTGGAGAACCGGTGTACGATCGTGAGCGCGTTGCGGTCTTGGTAGACAAGATCGAACAAATCAACCAGGAAATTCAAGCAAAGCACTGGCCTGGAGAGAATCGGACCGTATCTGCAGGAGCAGAGTGGATCGTGGGAGAAGAGACTGGGTTAGAACTCTGCAAGGGTCCAAGTTGGTATGGAGAAGGAGAGAAAGTTCTTGTCGGGAAAGGATACACGCATGAGATTGGAGTTCGGAATTAGTAGACAAGAGAGCTGCTCAATTTAATCACAAAGAATCCACAGTTGAGGTCGATCCGAGAATAATGATGGTAATGACGGATATGATGCCTGGGGCAGCAAGCGGTCTTGGCGCGCACACCCGAAGCGGTTAGTGCCCGCCCGAAATAGGGCCCTAAGCGAACGAAATCCCACAACCCACGTACAGTCTGACTTGCTCCTCTCCGACAAGAGACTACCAACGACCAACAATTCTCACGATCCGGCAAACTCTGTCAACATGGTAAGGACTCATTTGCATTTTTCTTACTCGCATGCTGTTTCCATCCTGGAGATTCGGAGAAGTTCTGTCGAAAACTCGGTTGGCGATGAAAGGAGATGTTTGTTCGGGTTCGAGGACGATGAAGTTGCGGACAATGGAAAAACGGACGAAAATGCTATCGATCGCAACTATGATACGTCTCGCTCGGATATCAGAAATTGAACTATTTTCATGCGTCAGAGTTTAGAGGAGAAATATGGGATATTCCTCGACGCGATGAGGACGCAACGGACGCACTGGCAACGAAAGACTCAGCGCATCAAACACGGAAAATAACCACGAATATTCGCTCGCCAGAAGAACCTGTGACATAGTCTCTGCCAGTGATCTGAATCTCTTCCCACGATAACCTCTACCGAGTTGGACTGGATTCTCCGATGAACCGGGACATGGAAACAGGCAGCACAAGAAGTTGTTGGATTGTAGTGGACAGTTGCTGATAGCTCTTGCGCTCTAGGTCAACGTTCCAAAAACCCGCCGGACGTACTGCAAGTCCAAGGAGTGCCACAAGCACACCCAACACAAGGTCACCCAGTACAAGGCTGGCAAGGTGAATATAACCCAAACGCCACGGTAGATGAGTTGGCACAGGCACTGATGATGGATCTATTAGGCCTCCTTGTTCGCCCAGGGTAAGCGTCGTTACGACCGCAAGCAGAGCGGTTACGGTGGTCAGACCAAGCCTGTCTTCCACAAGAAGGCCAAGACTACCAAGAAGATCGTCCTGCGTCTTGAGTGCACTGCCTGCAAGACCAAGAAGCAGCTCGCTCTGAAGCGTTGCAAGCACTTCGAGTTGGGGTACGTTGAGTCCGCGAATGTGGCGATACCTGGTCCATGCATACTAACGTACGCTTTTTGCTGTTTAGTGGTGACAAGAAGACCAAGGGTGCTGCTCTTGTTTTCTAAATTTGCGATTTCCTTGTTCGGGCTCTGGGTTTCGTGCATTGCAGACCGGTCTACTACTCCGGCGGAGGGCATATGACATTGGCAATGGAAAAAATGAAATAGGAATTCATATTCACAAAATGACAATATGACTCCTAGATTATGAGTCTCTTCACGAAATTCTCTTGTGTTCCATGTAGACCATCGTGTTAGCCTCTCCACTTTTGCATTGTTTTTGGCAATGCGCCTTGCCAATGACAGTCTGGTCTTTGTCAAATCCCGAAGCAACTACCTCTTAGAACCTCTGACAAGATCATACTATCAGGCAGAACGAGCATACAGCCTCTCATGCGAGTCGTACCTGAATAGTCGTGTCTGGACCACAGAATTGGAGGAAGAAATCGTGACCGCTTCCATCGGGTCTAGCTTGTTGGCTTCAGTGAGCGCGGCTACGCAACCCGAACGGTACTTGCGTCCTTGAGTATTTATCTTCATTCTATGCATCTTCTCGTTATCATCCATAATGAAGCGTCCATTTGCCAGAGGGTAGGACGGAAGTACAACTAAGAAAATGAATGAGGAGTTATCAATCACCTGAACTACAAACGCACCCAAATCACCGACGGACTTTGTCCGACTCGATATGCGCATTCAAGTTCGGACATTGGTATCGTGAAGTTATCCAAAAGAAGACAAGAAGTCCATCTTCTCTGCTATCAAGTAGGACCTGCCATTATCCCCACCCCACCTTCATCACAGCTCTGCTGCTCCCTTGCGCTGTGATCTTTGCTGATCATTATATTTGACGGATATTAGGGGTAATAGCTCTAGCTAAACTTCAAAAAGCATGATTCGTTTACTTTGCGAGTGACGTCTTTCATCGCTAGCCCAGCCGTTGCACTACGTCCATTGGTCTACATGATGCGGAGTTACCGCGACCAAAGGAACCCCCACGAATGACTCGGATATCCCCACGTCGTCCATTCTGGCTAAACTTTGCTGAACAAAAAGAATCTGAAGTTAGACGCATGAAGCTCGGTACTATCTACCCCAGATTGAGCGACCCCATGGGGGCCTTCTCCTCGGCCATCCTCCGAGTGGGACTAACAGTTACACACCCTCGGCTTGCTGCCGGACAGCATACACCCGCCAATCTATTGCCTATTTTGATATCAATGGAGGTTGATGTATAAATGGCGGTGGATGCTGGGGATCTGCACCTGTACGACAGACTGTCATCCTGCATCTTGCACCTCCGAACATTCTTGCGGACTTTATAGACTTGGATTGTGCAAGATGACGGAGTGGTATACTTTGAGTATCGCCCTTTTTGCGGCCATCGGGACATTTCTTTTTGTATGTGTCTGATGAATATGGGCATCTTAGCTGTGCTAATCGCAGATCAGGGCTTTGATACGGGAATCGCCACAACAAGTAAGCAGGGGTTGCGCTACTCGACTGGATATCTTGCAAGGGGCTAACCCTGTATTCTGTCAGCTATTGCCCATGGAAGCTGGATCAACTATATGGGCCACCCGTCGGCTGGCCTCACCGGAGCGGTATGCTTAGATTCGTCGGAATATTCAGAATGCAATCTGACACTGCCAGGTCGTCGCTGTTTACATCGCCGGCGAGGCAGTCGGCGCCCTCACACAGACCGCAATCGGCGATAGACTGGGTCGACTTCGGTTCATGGCCCTGATGTGTGTGGTCGTGACGATCGGAACCACTATCCAAACAGCATCAATCAACATGGGGATGTTCCTGGCCGGTCGTGCCCTTGCTGGATATGCTGTTGGGTAAGAAGACCTTCCATGACTCTGCGTAGATTTTTCTCGACTCACTCAGGTTGCAGAGGAATGGTAGCCACTGTACCCATCTACCTCAGCGAAATCTCGGACCCGCGCCATCGAGGCCTCATAGGAGGTATCTCAGGTTGCGGAATCTCCTTCGGAACCATGGCATCGAACTGGGTGGGCTTCGCCTGTAGCTTTGCGCCCTATGGGCCCGTGCAATGGCGACTGCCGCTGGGCATCCAGATCCCCTGGGGCGTGATCATGTTCGTTGGACTGGTCACATTCATGCCCAACTCGCCGCGGCATCTAATCCGCAAAGGCAAGATCGAGCAGGCGCGCAGCGAGTTCGTGCGGATCCGGAGGGATCTCCACTCGGATGATGTGCATCGGGAGTTTGAGCTTATGCTTGCGCAGATCAACTACGAGAAGGAGCGGGAGATCACTTCCTACCGGGAGATCTTTCGGCTGTTCCGGCACCGTGTGTTGGTGTAAGTGATACTGGTCGAATGAAGGAGCTCCAGCTGATGGATGTAGCTCGATTGCCGTGCAGACGATGACTAGTCTGACTGGCGTGAATGTCATCCAGGTACGTCTGTCATGTCATTTGCCCCAAACCATCGGAGACTCGACTAACATTGGCATACAACTAGTACTACCAAAGTGAGACTCCCTGCCTAACCTGACTTCCTAAGCCGGAACTAACCACATCAAAGCAATCCTCTACAAATCCCTCGGCATCGACTCGCACACCATCCTGGCCCTAGCCGCCGTCTACGGCACAATCGCCTTCCTCACAAACTGCCTCACAACCAAATACCTCACTGACCAATGGGGACGCCGAAAGTAACCACCTCTGCTATCCAAGTCTCCTCATAATCCAAGCTAATCCACATCTGCGTCACAGAATGATCCTCACCGGCCTAGGCGGCATAATCCTCATCGAAATCTACGCCGCAGTCATGCAGCGCGAATTCCAGAACACAAATAACCGCGTCGGAAAGGGCTTCGCCATACTGGGTATCTACCTGTTTGTCGTGATATATTGTACGTCCTTTCTCTCCCCTTCCTAAGCCCCCAATTATCATACCAGAACGAAAGAAAGGAAGAACCGTACTAACGACTCCCAGACGGCATGCTAAACAGCACAACCTGGCTCTACGGCGCCGAGGTCCTCCCCATCGCGCTGCGAAGTAAAGTAATGGGTCTAGCGGCTGCGTCGCATTTCATTGTCAATGTAGCTGGTCTGTTCCCTCGACTCTCCCCGCTGGGTAAAAGGCAATGAAGCTAAGATTATCCGAATGTGCAGTCACCGAAGCAGGGCCCAGTGCATTTGCGAACATCCACGAGAACTACTACTATGTCTTCGTGGCGTGTACGGCGTTCTTTTTCGTGGTGGCCTATTTCTATTTCCCGTGAGTTATGCATTTGTTACTGGCGGTTGCTACCTCGTGGAGATGTACTGATATACTGCTAGTGAGACGAAGCAGAAGACTCTCGAGGAGATTGCCGCGTCTTTTGGTGATAAGGTGATTCTACCTGAGGATCAGGGTGATGAGCAAGGCGAGGATGACGAGGATGAGGATGAGGATGTGAAGAAGGTCAAGCCCAGCTCTCAGCGAATTGAGGTGGCTGTAGCTGGAAGAGATGGTTCGGTCTAATCTTGATGTTTCATGGTGATTATGTCTGATGGTCTGTCGTGAATGATATATGTGTCTACGAAGTAGAGGACTATTATTGTGAAAATGCTTGCCGCACGCTCTTCGTGTATTTCTGAGTCAGATTGATAGAGTCACACCAGTGTATATGCACAATGGTTCCGTCAACGGCTGGCAGTTCCATAAGTGCCTCGTGAGGCTCGAAATGCGGCAAGTCCCAGTAAACATCCTCGTAACTCCCAACAACACGCGCAGGCAACTGTCTTCGCTATACCTCGGACTGACCACTCCAACTCTCTGTATGCGGCCTGAAATCAACCCGAATATGGGCACCATATGAGCCAATGCCTACCACCGGGAATACAAAGCCATGGACACTCGTAAATGCAACTCCTGGACGATCATCAGCCACCATGCAAACGCTGAACACGAATCTCGGAGTGACGCACCAAGCGATCGGCCATTCTTAAGGAACTCTAGATTTCCACTGGACATCTCGAGGCGGCAGCCTATTCTGTCCCCATCTCCGAATTTCTCTGCGTAGGGCTGGCCTTGTGAAGCAGAATGAAATTTCTTTCCATCGTCTCCATGATATCCCCATGACGTGCCTTCCCATCCGGGCATTCGCTCTAGTGCAGAGTTCTCTCTACAGACACCTAATGCTATCGCGCTGTTGAACTATACGGAAATTTAGCACATCCGTTCAAGAATTTCTTAGGGGTAATGGACCAACCAACCCATTGTGACCTGAACTGATTACCTCGATCTCAAAGTAAAAGACATTTTCCAAAGGAGAAATGGGTTTGTTTGCATTCACTGAGCCAAACACAACTGGAGCTGCCATCCCTAGACAGAAAGGAAGTGTCAATTGCACATTCTATGGTCACCACAGCAAAGGGCTCAGATCATAGTCCTCACTTACCTTTATTTAGTGGTCTAACATACCTCACCTCCAATTTCTCACTGTCCAGCTCCAGGACGCCTGACTTTCGAATGTCACTAAAAGATGTCGGAGTGAAGTCCGCGGCAGCGTCAGGGTCATGTGGAAAAAGAAGTCGAACGGTATCAACGCGACCAATGGCAAATGCCGCATCCAAGGGCGTCCAGCCAATATTACTTTTGCCAGTCGGATGGGCGCCTTTAGCGAGAAGCAGTCTGACAACCTGGATATCACCGTTCCAAGATGCTGCATGTAGTGGTATCCAACCGCAGCGATTTGCAGAAGCAGCATTGGCTCCATCTGCAAGAAGATGCTCCACATCCTCTATATTGCCCTTCCATGAGGCTGTTTGTAAGTCGTAACTCATGATGCTCGATTTAAATCTGGCGCCCCAAGTGCCCCAAGAGTAGCGCCATCACTTCCTTCCCTTTCCTTCCATTTCCTGCTGCGGCTTTGACCACGTCTTCAGTGATCTCGATCTGATATCCTCGCTGGTCCAGGAGCAGTTCCATCACTTCCTCCCCATCTTCCCTATTCCCTGCTGCGGCTTGACCACAGCCTCAGTGACCTTGATCTGGTCTCGATTAAATCCTTTGGATGAGACATAGCCTTTGTTTATCAGCCTTCACAGATGTGCTTAGGCACCTTTTCAACATGAATGGCATTATTGCACTGCTCTTTTTCGTATCTGATGCCCTTGGCGCTAAGTGGCTTCATCACGCTTGAACTGGTTAATGGTGTGGGAATATTGAACGGACGACGTGCTGGTAATATGATATAGACTCACGTGTCTGCTGCTAAGTTATGAGTTAAAGCCTTAAAAGGAGATTATTATTCCTCGGCTGATCAATAGAGTCGATACTACGTACTCCATATAAGGTAGTATTTTTATACCATTGATTAGTAATAATGATCTGGCGTATCATACCATCCCTTGACCAGGCGCTAGACCAGGCGTGCGGGACTTGGAGGCATCTCTTGACGCCTCCACGTCCTAGTTTCCATCACGCTATCTACTGGAGACAGCAGTCATATGATTGTTTAATTGAGACTTGCAGACTTATAATCGTACCAAACACCATGCCAAGGCCATACCCTAGTATCCCAGCAAACCCAAGAGCATGTTCGGATCTCAAGGAATTCCTTCGGCCACTTTATACAGAAGTCGATACGCTATATAAGCTATCTTGTCGCCTCTCTTTGTCATATCAGAAGTTAGCTTCAACCTCATTAGACGAGTTTTTCCCCACGGCAATCACATGTCTTCCCACAGGGCACGAAACGGGCCGCTATCTAGCGGTCTATGTTGGTCTATCGTATCTAAGAATCGCCTTTATCGACCTGTTGGGAGATCAACAGGTTGAGGGCCACTCACGCGTAAGGCGAACATTGGAGAAGGCATGGCCTATTGAAGAGCACTTGCGACGAGATCACGCCCTGGACCTGTTCACTTGGATTGGTGACTGTATCGCTGAAGTAGTGGCGGATAGTCTCGCCAATCCAAGAGAGAAGATGCCTAGCGAATTGACTACAGGCATTTCTCTCTGTTTTCCTGTTAAGTATATGATAACCCCTCCGTCTGTTCCAATGTACCATATATCTAATTAGATAACAGGCAAAAATCTCTAGATGAAGCCATCTTAATGCCGACAGGAAAAGGGTTTGCCTTGAATTCAGACCTGAACCTTCGCCAGGCGTTGCTAAGTGGATATGAACGTCACACCCGTCGCCTTGATGAGGACAATGGACCAATGCCAGCTAAGAAACGGAAGCTGTACTGTCTGCCTTCATTAAAAATCGCAGTCATGACCAACGACACCGTGGCGACTCTCGCCTCTCTGGCATACTTTATGCCTTCTTTGCCCAACACGCGCGTGGTCATGGGGCTGATCGTAGGCGCCGGTTGTAATGCTACTGTTCCTTTTAGAATTACTGATCTGCATGAGTTAAAGACTCGTCATATACGTGCTAGGGAGCCTGATGCGATAGAAACGCTAGTTTCTACTGAATGGACACTTTCTAGTGCGACTGCTCCGTTGCATGAGCTTGGCATCACAACTTCGTGGGATACTGAGCTGGATATGCATTCCCAGCGACCAGGGTTTCAACCATTCGAGTATATGGTCGGTGGGCGATATATCGGTGAATTGGTCCGAATCATCTGTTACGACTGGTTCGATCGGTCCCTAGGAATCGCGCGGTCTGCGCTGCCCCTGAAACTAGTCAAGGAATATTCTCTCACAACAGATTTTCTCTCTCTCTTTGTGGCGTCCAATTACTCCAATGAACGCCTAGCAAGCGATCTATCAAAGCATTTACCACCTCCCCCAACGAGCAGTTGGAGTTGGACGCCTGAATTAGCAGGTGATGTTCGTGCCATTGCATCGGCAGTGCAGGACCGAGCTGCTTCTTTGGTGGCTTCTGCAGTTGTTGGCCTTCTCGCCTGCACTCGGGAGATACAGCTGCGGAGTCCGGACTCTCTAAGCGCCAAGATCGATCAGAATTCGCATGTTGCACTGAAGGTTACTGAACAATATGAATTACACAGTAGGTTTTCGTCCAAATCAGGCTGGAAAAACGGACCAGAAGAACTGGCTGTAGCTGTCTCAGGGGGCGTCATCCAACACTATCCTCATTATAAGGAGACTGTTCAGAGATATATCGATCGGCTCATCTTATGTGCTGGACCGCAGGAAGGAGGTAAAAGCGTTTTCCTTCGCGAGGTCAGCGACGGCGGAATAATTGGAATCGGGGTTCTAGCAGGAACAGCCTCAGGAGAGATCGGAGAAATCATTGGTTCCTCGTTACAAAAAGAGAATGCTTCTCATGGCGACCCGAAAACTGAGGATGAGAACAACCCTTGGACGAGATATTGAACCGCTTGGAGAGGTATATGGTCCCATGTTTATGCCCGAGGCATCCTGGCCAGCGCCGAAATCAGCAGATCTGCACCCGTTCAAGTCTCCACGATGCGTTTTCGCCGGCAACAGAACCCTCCGACGGGAATTGTAGATGCCGTACCAGAAAGAACATGGCCGCGTGTCTGGAGGGTCCAAGCCTGGGCGTATATCATATCAGCCGGCATTTTCTTTTAGGCAAAATATCCTACGATGACTTCTATAGACTTGCCAGGATTCCATGATCTGGTTTAGTAATTCTTGAGATACTCAAATGCTCCTTTTGCTCTGGAAATGACACGAGACCCTACCTTTGTTAACAGTCAGCCATAGTGTTACATAGAGAATAATCAGCAGCATTCTAGATCGTAATACGTGTCCCACTCAACGAAGAATGGGACTATCCCACCCTCCTCAAACGCCCTGAACGGCCATGGTGATGTCTGTATCACAACTTCCGACTCGGTTGGTTGTCTTTGTGGCAGCCTTTTTATCCGCATTAGCCTCGAACAAGAGAGGGGTGGCTCATAAATACATATACACTGTCATCAAACAAGTCATCGTCCTAGCAGAAATCTTCTTCAGAATCATACAGTCTGACCATGCCATCGTTTTCTTCATCATCACTGTCCAATAACACATCAAAGGCTGCTGCTGCACCGCTAAGCGATGCCAGCCTCTGAAGCGCCCATTGCAGCCCCAGTAACTTCACACTTGGGAGTGGACGATTAATTGGGTCGTCTGTCTTCATCCAAATCTTGTGGCCAGACGAAATCAACTCGCCCTTTTCAAAATCCTGGAGACGAGCATTCTTACCGCTGCCATCCAGAGACTCTTCGAAAGATGGTTTATCGCTTAGGAGTACAGTTGAAGAAGATTGCGGCACTTGACGCAGCCAGTGGAATTCAAGCTGGAGAGTCTTCTTATCTTCGCTCATAGAAACAGGTTTCAAGGCGAAGAGGCCTTTTCCCCAGTATACATGCGCGTTTGCGGAGAGAGTGATCCTATTGGAGCAGAGTTCAGTGTTTGAGCCCCCGAAAACATCGGCTTTCCATTCCTCAATTGTACTGGGTGGCCACAACATGGAGAGCGTGTCCCAAAATCTAGCACACTTAGGACCAAAGCCTTCATGGAGAGAGTAAGGGTAAATATGGGCGCTTTCTGAGCAACCGCCAACCTTCGTTATGATGCAACGCTCGCCGTCCCTTTCAAAACACTGTGTTGATGGGCTCGCAGGGGACGCAGCACCGCTAACAGGAGTTCCAGGAACAGATGATTCAACATCTCTTCTAGCACGGCCTGTCATCCCTAAAGAGAGTTGAGTAACTGTGAGAATACTTAGTTGCGTAGAAACAGTGAAAACATACAGGGCTTGATAATATCTGTCACCACAACCGTCGTGTAAAGCGAGGTGACAACAAAGGTGTCCGGTCCGTGTTCTATGGCCACAACATACTTTTCCAGCTTCTCTATGGAACAGAGCCACAGAGCGGCCCAGACCCCTTGGGCATACTCTGCGGCTCCACCTAGAGCAAGGTTCAACCGATGCATCAGCGCGGGTCGTGCAGCTCCGCTGATAGACCGCCCGAAATGATCTGCATCATCTCAGACGCCATTCTGTAATTGGCGGGCTGGTAAATAGACTCAAAAGTGGGTAAGAGGGGATGTTGTCCAATAATAGGAGAACCACGATTAGAAGATGGGAGTGGTGGGTAAATTCTTCCGTGAGCTCCACCTCTCTAAAAGAGGATAAAAAGGGAGGTGCAGTCCAATAATAAGAGAACTAAGTGTTGTGGAGAAAATTTTTCATGGGCTGTAACCGAGCCCTAACATAGCCCTAATTAGACCCTAATCGAGCCCTGACAAAGAAAGTACGAAATCACATGATCCATAATGCTCTCGCCAAAGGGAGGGACGGGCCGACGTAACAAAAGTGGAAGAAATAGGACTATACCCAATCATGAGCACAATCAATGCCCATCATATGACATATACAACGATGCCTCGCCCATATATCAATCCTGAGCCATATAAGGCTGAGCTAATCTATACTAGAATAACTCATCAGTTGCTTCTCTCCGAGCATCCATAATCAATTACCACACGTATGATTGAATCATGCCTACAGAAATGGGGTATTCGAAAGTAAAATCGTACAGCAAGCTCTGATACCGTTCTTCATGCACATAGAAGTTTTCCCCCCCTGCACCCCCCAGGGGTTAGACTAGAGATGGCAACATAGGTGCATAGCCAAATCACGCCACTGTTTACACAGTTTGTCTACAGCCACAGAACAACCCCTCAGTTGAAGCTCATTTCGCCATTTTTCTACATCGCCAGAACGCAGCAAACTCCTCCGCCAGATTTCTTTCGCCCACCATGGGTCTTGACGTGGGGAATGGCTACTCTGAGCCGCAACACAATTCATCATCAGGAGAAGAGGTTGTGATTTTCGGCTGCCGGAAATCGGAACTCGCCCTCGTCCAAACACGTTGGGTCACATCCAAGTTGGGCCAAACACTTGATCCCTCTCCCACCTTTCAGATTGCTACCGGCAGTGCCGTTGGCGATGCCGATAAGCAGGCGCCCTTTGCGGTGCTGTCCAAGCTGACCGGTGGCTCCGATATTGGTAAAAGCCTATGGACCAATGAACTGGAGTTGGACTTGGTGGCCGGCAAGGTTCACTGTTTGGTGCACAGTTTGAAGGACATGCCGACCACGCTACCACCGCATTGTCTCCTGGGCGCGGTCCCCGAACGTGAGGACTGTTCCGATGCTGTTTGTATGAGGTCCGATCTGAAGTTCACATCCATCGATCAATTACCTCCTGGTTCCATAGTGGGAACGAGCTCTTCCCGGAGGAAAGCGCTGGTTCGGCGGAATTGGCCTCATTTGGAGGTTGTAGAATGTCGCGGCAATGTGTAAGTGATGAGTTTTTTCTCCTTTTTACCTGAGGGATCGGTTCGTGCTGCTACTCAATGCAATCTCTGCCAGCGCAAAAAGCTTGTTTCTTGATTCTAACGAAGGACCCTTGTATAATTTAGAGATACCCGTCTTGCTAAGCTGGACGCACCTTCTTCCCGGTTCTCATGCATCCTCTTGGCGACCGCAGGACTGTTACGCCTGGGACTCGGCCATCGGATTACGCATCGACTGGATGATAGTATATTCCCTTATGCCGTAGGTCAGGGCGCCCTCGGGCTCGAGGTCAGCACGGACCGTCCAGACATACTCGAGCTGGTCCGCCATGTCGACCATAAGCCGTCGCGATGGCGCGGGATAGCAGAGAGAGCGATGCTTCGAAGCCTCCAGGGAGGATGCTCGTCCCCAATCGGCGTGCAGTCTTCCCTGGAGCCCCTAGGAAAGGAAGAAAACGGATCGACAGAGGACGACTCACAGCGTGGCCGTGATAGTAGCAGCGGCGGCAACCTTAGCTTGCGAGCCATGGTTCTTCATATAGAAGGAACGTCGGAGATTGTTGCTGAGGACATGGCCACCGTCCGGTGCGACGAAGAGGCCGAACTACTCGGTGTCTCCGTCGCGAATATGCTTCTTGCCAAGGGGGCGCGGGGCCTAATGCCCAAACAATTCTAGATTCAACTTTTCACCTGAACAGATCTGCAAGTCTTGACTGACA
Source organism: Aspergillus fischeri NRRL 181 (assembly GCF_000149645.3). Taxonomy (NCBI): domain Eukaryota; kingdom Fungi; phylum Ascomycota; class Eurotiomycetes; order Eurotiales; family Aspergillaceae; genus Aspergillus; species Aspergillus fischeri. The sequence goes on along the minus strand of NW_001509762.1, from coordinate 3,453,400 downwards.
TGGGAATAGTCCTTGGAAACTCTAAAAACATGTACAGTAGAACTGTTTCACCGGGAGGAGCAATATAACGACTTCGCGGGGCCATTCTTCAACTTCGGTTCCAACCAACTCTTACTACGAGAAGCGTTACTTTCCAATCAAACCCTATGTCGCTTTACCCTACTTCACTAATCTCTCAACCTCGGCCGCCACCTCGCTGCGAGGAGTGAGTGAACATCAGGGCCAAGAAATCCTTGGCCTCAGGCAACTGGCTACAGCAAAAGTCAGGCTGGAGCAAGGCGAGGTCATCTACCTGGTAGCTCCCAGTAGCAACGGCAATGACTGAGCAACAAGACTGCTTGGCACATTCAACGTCAAGAGGGGTGTCACCCACAATGATGATATCGTGTGCGTTGATTCCAAGACCATAGCACGCTTGCAGCTTGGCGAACGAGTCTTGAAACAAGGTATGGCGATCAGGGTGAACATCTCCAAAAGAGGAGATCTCCAGATCGAATATGCTGGTATCGATTCCTGCTGCACGTAGCTTGAGCAGAGCGTTTGGTCGCGAATTGCCCGTTAGCAGGCCAATGTGAATAGACGGATAACAATGCTTGTTTCGGTACTCCGTGAGCCATCTTAGCATTTCCTTTGCACCCGGGCAGGGCACTGCCGGTAAGCCTCTTGCGTTAGAGTCTTCCAGATACTGTGGGTGCAGTTGAAAGAATTTCTCCGTAAGCAGGGATTTATCACCCACACCGTGATAACCGAGGATGGCATGGAGCAAGCTTAGGTCAGTTTGACCGTGGAGGTTCACTGGTGTATTGGCATGAGTAATGGTTTTACCCACCACTGCACTGACACAGGAAAAGTACGCGTCAATGCTGAGCTCTTCTGAGCGGCAAAGGGTCCCATCGATGTCAAACAAGACCACCATCTCCCGTCGAGGAGCGTAAGGCTTCACAAGGACTCGCAGCAACTCTCGAGAACCCGAGAAGGAGGCTCGACCGTGCAGATACCGATGATTGTCAAGGATATATCCCTGGCCGGGTTGTAGCGAGACAACAAAGGCATTCTCATAAATGATATCCTGCAATCTGGAAAAGCGAGATACCATTGACGCAGACAGCTGGATGCTATCGTCGAACCTGAAGCGGAGAATACCGTTTTTTCTGTCGAAGATGGCCCTTGGGACGAACACTTCGTCATCAGATCGGAAGCTGGTGTGCTTTGAGTTTGTGATCAACTCGTACAGCTCCTCGTCTTCTCGTTTGAGAGCCTCAAGCACCTGATAGCCATCAGCCAGCAGAGACTCGCCACCGGCTTCTGATCTACTCTTAAGAGTGGACATCAGAATTTGTGGTGGTTCATCCCATCCACTGCGATCCGTGTGAAAGAACAGCTCTGGTGGTTTGTATCTGTCAGTTTAAGGGGTCCCTGCAAGAATGTGTCATCCTAACGGACTGCAAGTGTATTACCCACCTTCAGAGCTGTATCCTTTCCCTGTCAAGTTCGGTGCAAATCGAATATGACTTATGCCACTTCCATGAGTCTTCTCATTTCGGGGTCGAACTATCTCCCCAAGTTGGTTGCCCAGGTGCACAAGGGAGGTTTCATCACACTCTTCGACAAAAGCAATGCCTTTGGTGAAGAGGTCTTGACGGATTCCATCGATGTCAGAAGGCAAGTGGAACTCCGGGCCTAGTTGGCATACATCAGTGGAAATGCATTATCAAAAGACGCACAGAACATACTTTGTGGCCCCAAACCGCAGTGTGTGACATCCATACTGTGCTATCACTCGAGGGATGGATATAGATGACTAGGTTACTCTTCACGCTTGTTCTAAAGCCTGACAGATCAGTAATCGACACGGCGATTTCGACTCTTTATATAGTTTACTCGAGACAGAGGCTTACACCTCATCTACTTGCATGTGCGTGAATTGGACATTTTCTCTGACTGAAATAGTAGTATTTCTCTCTAACCATACCACGCATGCTGATTGACCCATCCATCACATTATCCCTGCATTCGGACTATAACTTCCCATTCAACAAGAAGCACATCTTGCTGGCCTGATTCGCCTTCTCCTTCTGACTACTGTGGTTGACCCTGGTGGTTTCGTTAGTATGGTGGGACCTTGCAAGGTTGCGAACCAAAGTACTGAAATCTATCGCCACTGCCTTCCTAATCAATCATGGAATAGAGCTGCAAGACCGCCCATCATGGTGAGCCTAGTCAGCGGCTATTCTCTAGTAACACCATCACTACCTAACAATGCATATCCCAGAAGCGAGCATCCCCTTCAGCAGATATCCAAGCAGAGGGTACTCTTTACGCCTTGATCGTCATGTTCTAATGTCTAAGATGCGGCTCTATCTATTGACAGATTGCTATCAGCTTCAATCAGACGTTTCTAGGTCCAGTATATCTGCTAAAGCCAGTAAAGGACTCCCAGAGCGGCTCCTGGGCCCCTGGCCAGCCACCAAAGCTCTCTAAAAATGATGTTGGTAATACTATAGTATTGATCTCTTCACTAGGGAAAACTGCCGTACGATTTCATCGACCCTGTCAAGAACGTGGTATACCTATAGGACTAACTGCTCTTACTCCTGCATTATAGAAATGAGGGTATAAGCCCCCTTTATCAGATCATAAGTGGGTATGCCTTGTCTGGGCCTGGAGCATGTGAATTGGATAATATAGTAATGGAATCAGGTCCTTTAGTCTGACGTATAAGGGACTAGGTTACATCGGCCTTCCATTAGTCCCTAAGTAAATTTTGTTACTGGGAAGGCTGATACGGACTAGATGAGACTTGCCTTCACACCTGTCCTCCTAAGGATGCGGATGGATGTTTAGGGCTTATTTTGGCGGACTTCTAAAGGGCTATGTCTGTCGACTCTGTATTGGGAGAAGAATGCGGTTTGATTCGTGCAGACTTGGCATTTTGGAGAGTGATTCCTATAATTAAAATTTATCTTCACCTTGTTAGGTGGCAAGATGTCTGGCTCTAGTTGAAGCATGATGGTGCATTTGGTCATTTTGATGTAAAGTAAAAGACTGTTAATGAGCTTCGAGCACAGTGTAAGAAATAGTGCTCTAGTCTGAATCTATCCAGCTTACTATTATTTGATCTGAGTTCAATTGAGGTGGTATGAATTGGATTGAAGACTCGACTAAGAGGAATGTCCTATGATCACCATCTTACGATGCTCTATGAGAGGTGCTTTGAGGTTTTGAGCTGTCTGGAATGCGGTCCTGAGTATTTCCTTAGGTAATATAAAGTATCAGCTAACCAACCTATATAGCAGCAGAATGGAATGGACTCGTACCTTGCAAGGTCCCACTAGGCTAACAGAACTACCGCTGTCAACCGGTGAACCACAGTACTAGGTAGCTGAGATCCCTGCTCTCGTCTAGGGTTATCTTACATGCATATGCACATTGAGTAATTGAACTTTTAGGAAGAGTTCTAAGCGCTGAAATTTTAATATGTCTCTCTAACTACACCCAGGATGCCGATCAAACCGTCTCATATCCCTACAAGGCTACAGTTTGATATAAGCACTAGTCGGGACTCGGCTGTCCATCTTGTGCCGAGGAAAGTGATACCTACTCCGAGAGACAGTAGAGGGATTAAGACTACCAATGATCTTAATTCATATGCTGTGAAGTTTTCCGGTTGGAAGTGATACTCCTGGTCCTATTATTCAACACTGGGGTTGCAATTGGTAATTTCCCGCAATGCCTGTGCAGCACAATTTTGACCATTGTAGTTAGGTTCAAGTGCCTGTCAGTGCCAATGATTGCTATAGACTTGCTTTCATCCAATCTTCCACTTCTCCTTCTATATATTGATTAGCTGACCGATATCGCCTCTCGATGCTCGATAATATATGGCCCCGCTGTGGTTTCAGAGACACACCGGCGACTCCGGGGGATGTAACTTCACCCCAAGGGTAATCAAAGAAAAGGATAACAGATCAGCAGGGATCAGGAATTAGCTTGTGGGTCGACTTCAAATGGCCAGGAAGTCTGTAATATCACTGTCCCGGACAGTTGGCAGCTCCCAGATCAGTGGACGATGAATGGACTGTCGTCTGTAGCAGTGAGTGTGCACCATTCCACTGAAGAATAAGCCAAACCCATGTCTGTCAAGGCAATATTGACAAGGAAAAAGAGGCTATTTCAGCTAGCCCTATTGAGCTTGCCAATCAAATATTAGACAACCATTACTCCTAAGCGAGAATACATCTTAGGGCTCAGCGACCTGGTCTAGATGTCCACCATGAATACCCCGTCATACGCGTTCTTCAGAAAGTACTGATTTACCTGCCTAAGGCATTCAAGCGGAGTCGAATGGTCAGTTCCAATATTTGATCGCACTTTACTCACAATATGAGTACTAATGAGGATGAGCGGCCTTTATGAAAATGGGCAACCTAACCTAGAATTGGTGTCGGTTCGGGCCGAAAGTCTTGACCGGATATAAAACTCTATCATAGAGCACAGAGGGCCACTTTCACTGACGAGACTCGGGAGGGAGCCACTACTCCGACCATGCTTTCTCTTGAGTTGTCACAGGCTGCAGGTTGCCAGTCCACTGGACGCCTGTAGCGGTCACCGTGAAAAGGGTACCTATGTCTGGGCCAACCGCAAGTGCGGGGTAGATGGTTGATATTATATCCCTAAGACAAAGAGCTTGGTAAAAGCTAAGCAGTTTATTCTGACTTTACTGAATGCGTCTGTTTTATTGGCCTCTCCCAACGTGCCATTTTGTAGTTATGCTAAGGTAGTATCTCCCAGCTTTCTCCTCCATTGTCAGATGTTAGGGCTGAACCTCTCCTTAAGCAGTCACTTCCCTTCTGCTTCACATGTAGTTACTCTCAATACATATCTACCTAAACTGCACTTTCCAGATGATTTCACCAACCAAGAAGATATTCCTCATCGCTAGCCATGTCTCGTTGTCAGGGCTCCTATACGGACTAGACACAGGTCAGTGAAGCATGACCAACACTAAGACGTCGAAAACCATTGAATAAGATGAGCAGGTTCGATCGGTGTCATCACCCAAATGGACCAATTCGCCACGTCTGTCGGTCACTTAACCTCCATGCAACAAGGAATCTATGTCTCCTGCATCCTCCTTTCCTCCTCAGTATCCTCTTTAGCAAGCGGCCATATCTCCGACCGGATTTCGCGAAAATATGGACTCCTCATTGGTAGCATCCTCTCTCTTATCGGGACCGTCATCTCCGCATCTTCGCCCAACTTCGCAGCTCTCATCGTCGGCCGTCTGATCACGGGAATGGGAATGGGCCAAGCCATTTCCGTCGCGACGGTCTATCTCGTGGAGATCGCCACGGCGGATATCCGTGGGGTGACTGCCTGTCTCCTGCAGCTTTTCGTGGTAGTTGGGATCATGACTGGGTATTTTATCGCATATGGATCTCATGAATTATCAGGCAGCATGGCCTGGAGATTGCCGTTCATTGTGCAAGCGGTCATGGCAGCTATCCTCTCCCTCGGGTTGCTGCTCCTGCCTTTCTCGCCCCGGTGGCTCGTCCAGGCCGGCCGAAGCGATGATGCAAGGCGTGTCTTGAGCAAGTTACGGACAGCGACAGCAGTTGACGCCGAGCTACGTGAAATCCAGCAGAGCTTACAGTCAGATAGACACAAATCGGTTGCCAGCTGGGCAGAGATTTTTGGTCGAAAGTATATTAGCCGAACGTCTCTTGGGATCTTCCTAATGTCTTTCCAACAATTGACTGGGGCAAGTATTTTTCATTTTTGGCTTTATTCGTTTGGCCCTATGTGTGAACCAGATATTAATGGGGAGCCAGATCGACGTTGTCTTATACTACGCCCCAATCCTTTTCCGACAAGCGGGTTTCACTTCCGAAAAGGCCTCGTTTCTTTCCTCGGGTGTCACCGGCATCGTGATGTTAGTCTGCACCGTTCCCGCTCAGATCTGGATTGACCGGTGGGGGCGCCGGATGCCCCTTGTTATTGGAGGATTGGTGATGGCGATTTGCTTCATTGTTACAGGGTCACTATATGCCAGATATGGTCACTCCACTGCGGATTCAGTCATTCTCACCTCGACCGCAGCACAGTGGGTAGTCATTGTTTTGATATATGTATTTGTGGCCAACTTTTCCTGGTCGTGGGCCGTGGTAAGTTCTTCAATGCTCTGAGTGAAGAAAAGAACCGGGTATTACAGGTATGGATAATCAATTTGCTAATAACACCGTATAGGTTGGCAAAATCTACGCCTCCGAGATTATCCCTACCAGGCTTCGGGCCAAGGTCTGCGCCTTGGAACTGGTCGCTAACTGGATCATGAATTTCATTGTGACTCTCACGGCTCCTCTGTTCCTACGGTCGTCACCCAGCGGTCCATACTTTCTCTACGGCTTTGCCACCATCGTTTCTGCGGCAGTCTGTTACTTGATGCCGGAGACAAAAGGGCAGAGTCTGGAGAAGATTGAGGGTTTATTTGAAAAGAGGGGAGAACGGGAGGAGCCTCGCGTATAGATGTTATCCAGTCAGTTCCGTAAGACGTAGCACTTCAGACTCTGTCAGACAAGTCTACACCAGCAATTACTACTATACTGGACGGGATTAGATACTACGTGTGGCGATGCTCAGGCTGGAAGCAGAAATTCAGTACATTACACTGTATATACCCAGTATGGAACGTTGAACCATGGAGGGATGTGCATCTGCGGAATGAAAAGTGATCAGACCCTCAAGCCTTATGAGCTATGCCACAGGGGTCCTCCATTTACAAGCATAGCCACTAGCACACGGGCAAGGGAACAGCCGTGACACGGGCACCGGGGCGAACTCAGAGTTCAGATGGCATTGTCAGCAACTGCATTAGTTTGCTCCGCCTGTAGGTGGACGAGGCTGCTACAATTTGCTAAACCTCATAAATAACACTGGCAACTATGCGCATAGAGCCCTGTTGGGAAGTGGTGGTCCTTAGGCGGCAGACCTAGGAATTTAAATACTATGTAGACTAGAGAATTGTTCCAGAAAAGTCGCTCGCCAAGGCAGGGCGGAGTACCCCACCATGAGAATGCCTTCTAGAAGACTGCCAATTGAAGGAATAGAATGCCTGAGAGCTCAACCAAGTCTGAGTGTGACTGGTAGACTACAACAATCTTTTTTTGTTTGATCATGAAATGCATTGTTTGGGAGGGAACCGAAAGCCTTGGAAGAGAGAGAAGGAATGATGAAGAGGTCGATATATAATCCCGAGGAGAGGGGTACTCCTAGAATGTAGACTCACCGATACACATTATTACTTGTGTTCTGTTTCAGACATGAATATGAGACAAGAATATTTCATCCTAGTGGTAAAGGCATGCTTCTGGATAAATAGGCAGAGACCTGCTAGTTTCGAACAGGATTGAGGGTTGTCAACTTCAACGCTGCTAAAAGCAAATGAGGAGCAATAAGCGATGTAGCCGTGGTGGGCAAAATCATCGCTAATGATCAACTGAGAAATACCATAGGACTTTGATTATTAGATGATAAACTGATGAAAGAGTCAATCTGTAGGGGAGGAGGATCTTGCAGATGACAAAAGAATAGATAGTTAAATGGGATGGATGACAGAGAAGGAGAAGACAGCGACCACCTTGAGAAAGGGACAGTCATGTTCAATATTGCCTGCTGCGGATCATTTTCAGGGAGATTGTGAAACTTCCACTTCACCTCGAAGGACCTTCTACGGAGCACCTTAGTAATATTGCCATTTCTGAGTACTGTGTACATCCAGATCCATGGTTTGCTGGCAAAGAAGCTGTGGTAACCTCAGGCACCATCTCCAAGGCAGTAGGGCACCCATGGATCAAATCCGAGATTTCTACTCCACCGGTCCCAGACACTCAACGTATCGAAACATCATGAATGAAACACAATGAATGAGGCTTAAAGAAGCCCGGTGATCATCATTGAACAGTGCCCAATACGAGTTTCCTCATTCAAGATGATGATTGCTAAATCACCAAGGAGAAGGCGGATCTCTCGGGCGCAATCCTCAGCCACTATCTTTGTCAATGATGAAGTCATGCTTAGTGGGGACCTCTCCATCTTCAGAACACAATATAAATACTACTGAGCCGATCTAAGGAAGACTTGAGACTGCCTATCGCATACTATTTATTGTTCTATTGACACTTGCTGTTCTTTTGATTGTTGATAAAAGTTGATTCTCGGATTGACAACGTGAGATCGACTGCGCGTGTCAATCAGCGAGTCACATCGGCTTGTCTCGTCTAGGGACCTCATCACTTGCAGACAGGTTGCAGCACTACTAAGGTAGGTACTAGACCCTACTGTATGTACCTCTAATCGCAGTTGGCTTCGTGTGTTTTCCCTTCCTCACTCTTCCCTTCAACAATATCATCATCATATCATCGTTTTCATCAACTCTACCACCTGCATCGTCAAATCCCCACCACGTCTCACATATCTTATTTTCCATCTTCTTTCAATTCTCGTTGTGCATCAGCCCCCCCGCTTCTTTCATTCATACCCATCAAGAAACCCCTCTTTGTAGCTACCCTACCCAGACTGGCGCTTACCATCCCTCATTCCCTGCTATCATCATACATTGAATCTTAATTCTTTTCATCATCGAATATCCTGTCATACCTTATCCTTGCCCCCCTTGACTCACTGGCACTTGACTCGACGCCCGACAGCCCGGGTCTTCCATCAGCCTTGTCTCACAGCCTGATTGATCATCACTTTCGTCAGCACCGATCTTCCCCACTTCCCTTTCCTCGCCCCCCTCCCTCTTCCAGGCACTTCTATTTCTCTTTTCGTTCTGTTCGATTGACCCATTTTTCTCTCTCTCATTTTTTACCCCGTCTACTCTTACTTCTATTTCCCTTGTCGTCGTGAACGAATTTCATCCTCATGTCATCTTACATTTACAGAGAACGCGAGCGAGATCGTGAGTGGGACGAGCCTCGTTCCTCCAGCGTATCAATCAAGCGTTACGTCATACCTTCAGAGGAGGATCGAGAGCGTGAAACTGTCTACCGTCGCGAAGACCCCGTCACTGGTGATCGAGAATTGGTAGTCCGCCGCTCTACTGAGCGAGAAGAACCCGTCATGGTGCAACGTTACGAGCGAGAGATCGACTATGACACACGCCCGTACGACTACCGCTCTGAAAGAGACTACTATGATGGTGAGTCCCAATGTACGAGTTTAGGTCGAGTAATTCTGACCCTAATTTATGTAGCGCGAGGGCCCCTCATTGTTCACCCCCGTGAATCCGACTACGAGGTTGTCCACCGGTCCGAGGTAGAACGGGAGCCGGCTTACTACTATCATCGCCGGGTCCGCGAATATGACGATGACCGTCGCCTCCGCCGCGAGCTCAGTCCTGGCGACTCCATCTCTCAGACCAGTCGTCGTCGGGACGACCAAGACTACAGCAGTGATGATAGCATGGTCTATATTCGCAAAGAGACCCGTGAATACGACGATCACCCCCATCATCGACGCCACCTTGCGGAGGGTGCGTTGGTCGGTATCGGCGCTGCAGAACTGATTCGCAATCGTCGAAAGAAGGAAGGTGACGACGTGTCTTCGGGCCTCAGCCGTCTCGGTCACGACGTGGGTGCCGGCGCCTTGGGCGCTGTTGCCGTGAGTGCTGCTTCACGTGCTCGCGATTACTACCGCAGCAAGAGCCGTCACCGCTCCCACTCATATGATGATGATCGCAGCTCCCGTCACCATCACCATCATCACCACAGCCATAGCCATAGCCGCCACAGCCGTCGCAGCCGCAGTCGCAGCCGCTCGCACTCTCACTCTCGTGCCAAGACGTTGACGGAGATCGGCCTTGGTGCCGCTGCCATTGCCGGTGCCATGGCTCTGGCTCGTAAGAAGTCGACTAGCGACAGACGAAGCCGCTCCCGACACCGCCGGTCCTCCAGTGCCGTTCGACCCGGGAAAGATGCCGAGAGTGAGAAACGCAGCCAATCCCGGATTCAGAAACATATGGCCGAAGCTGGCTTGGCTGGTGCCGCAGTGGCCGGTCTGGTAGAGAGAGCTCGCAGCCGGTCGCGCTCTCGAAAGGGGTCCCGTTCTCACAGCCGACTCAGACAGGCGCTCCCTGTCGTTGCGGCCGGGCTGGGAACCGCAGCCGTCACTGGCCTGTACGAAAAGAACAAGGAGAAGAAGGAAGAGGACGGAAAGCGAAGGGAGCGACGTCGTTCCAGATCCCGAAGCAGGGCCCCGTCCGAGGCCTACCCGGATCCCGCCCGCGATTCGGCTGGTCTGATCGAGTACGGCCAACATCCGGTTACCGGGAGCATCCCTGCAGCCCATTACTATGGCCGGCCTGCTAGTCAACAGGGTTACTACTCGGATGCTTCTGACCGAGTAGCCCGGGACGCAGCAGGATTCCGTGGTCGCAGTCGTAGCCGCAGTCGCAGCCGAGGCGGTAGGTATAGCACCAGCTCCTCTGATACCGACAGAGACGGCCATCGACGACGAAGAAGCAGCCGGCGTCGCAAGCACCGAAGCCGTTCTCGTGATTTGGCCGAAGCCGCTTTGGCTGCCACTGGAGTCGGCTATGCCGCTCACAAGTACAAGCAGAGCAGGGATCGCAAGAAGGAAGACAGAGAACGGTCAAGTAAGTTTTAGCTCAATAAATACACGAACGATCTGCTGATTCGGGAGACTAACGACCGTTCCTTCTAGAGTACGACGATGACTCGTACCCTTCGTCGTACCCTTCGGACCTTCCATACCCGCCGTCGCCCCTGCCACCAACACAACCTGGAGAGAATCCGTACTATCCCAACTCCAACTACTTCCCTCCACCTCCTGGCTCTACACCAGCTCCCCCCGCTCCCGCCGCGCCATACAATCCGGCCGATTACCCTCCTCCACCAGGAGCAGTCCCTCCAGCGCAACCTTACGGTTATCCCCCCGAGCCAAGACCGGACCGGTACGCACCCCGGCCCCGGAGGGCGGATGAGAATGTGAGTGCTGCATGGAACTCTCCCCCCTCTACTGCCCAGTATCCCATGCATGATGGTGGGTCTAGGGATAGATTAAATCCCTGACATTCAAGAAACTGGTCGCTAATCAGAAACCCCCAGGTGTAGATAAACCTCCGTCGCCGTTGAGAACACCGCGTCCGCATACTCCCAGAGATCGCGCACGCGCAGCCAGTCAACCCCCTCAGCCCAAGTCTGTTGCCTTCGACCTCAACGCGGAGGAGCGCCCAATTGACCCTGGTTATGAAACGGACGATAGCGACACAACCATCGACTCTTTGACTCCTCATCATCATCGCGATCGTCATCGCTCCTCCGACACCTCGTTTTCCCACCGGCGCCGCCACTCTTCCTCCGATCCCTACTTTACCCCCCGCAAACCCCAATTTCAACCCAGCTCGTCCCAAGCAAAGAGTGATCGTCCTGGTCACTCCAAAGACAAGGATACTACCGATCTGCAGGAGCCGGATTCCGACTCCACCATCGACCTGCCTGACCGATTCGACTCGCATGGCCGACTGCTTCCAGAGCGGGACGATGATCCGCTAGTAGATGGGCTCGAGAAATTACTTCGTGGGATCAATCGCGTGTTTGTGTAGGTGTCTTTGTATCCTTGGTTCCTTGTCCTTTCACTGTCATCCTTGCTTTATGCTTTCCATTTTCTGTTACTGTTGGGTGGCTTATTGATTTCGTTTCTGCTGTGATTTTCAATACCTGACGAATTTGCCACGTTATGACCTGATACGATATTGAGACGCCCTGATGACCCTGCTTATGCTTGATGTTATATCATGAGACTTACATAGAATGCCAACCAAACCATATCCTCAAAATAAACCTAGGGATATATGTACCGAGCTGATCTTGATAAGGATTATGTACATAACTACACACATGGACATGGTGGCTTCCGCCCTTCCAAGTGCGAGGAATGCTGAGAAAATAAAGAAAACGACAACCCACCGACCAAGTTTTTTAAACCTATCTTTTTCTAATCAAACAATCTTCCTGCCGGACGCAATGTGCCAAGGAATCAAGCCAAAAGTCATATCAAAGCGCCGCGCTGATGCAACCCATATTCGATGTTTCTGTTCTCACAATCGAAAATAGACAATATGAAGGGGAAAAAAAAAGTCCATGCTCTTTGCTCTTTTCCATGTTGCTGTCGTTCCATGAGGTGAATATATCAAAAGTCATCACACGTGAAGCTGAACCAACAGACCAAAAAAGGGTCCTGTCAGATCAAAATGAGGATGTGGGAAATCATTTGACAAAGGAAAGGAAAGGGTATATCTCAAAAGGAGTGACATCAAACGGATCCAGAGTCAGGACTGACGGTCCCTGATTCAGGGACGAGATCCAAGTGAGGAAAGAGATATATCACGGTCCATGAGAAGATAAAAAAGGCGTACGTTTACACAGCCAGTGACATCCCAGTGGCCGTTTCCTGGTCCAAACTCAGGGATTATACAACTGAAAAGAGGCCGAGGACAACTATCCAGAGCTCATACCAACGGGATTATACAGGATAATGAGACGAATCTGTGGGCAATCATTTGAGGACGGGCATCCGTCCGACTCGGAACTATTATCAGGCTGTGAAGGCTCGCGCCACTAGTTCAAGTGTCTTTCTGATACCTCCCGAGGATCGGATGTCTGGGGATTTCAAGCCGCGACGGTATAACCTTAATGCGGATATTGAAGCCGTGTCATTCTTTCCAGAACCAGGGTCGGGCGTATCATCGTTGTCATCATTGGGTACCACCTTTACGCTAGAGCTCACAGGCGACGAGTAATACCTAGAGCTCAAGGGTAGCTGATACTTGATGACTCCGCGAACAATCAGCTCAAAAGGATGCTGAAGCACCCGCTCCCACCGCTCCGTGCCGCCTTCTTCGGTTTTGTTGCCAGGTCGAGCGAGGCGGATCTGGCCTTTGGATGTGGTGGGTACGTGGTTCCAGGGAGACGGCTCGAACGCGAGGGGCGAATCAAAGTGGAAAACACGGCCTAGCAGCATGGTCTGAGGATCACCAGCAGGGTCGGTCGGTATAGGATCAGTGCCCTTGTCGACGCCTCCAGTGATATTGAGGGACTCTCTGGCAAGAACATCAGGCGTGCATTCGGTATCCCTGCCACAGCGCGCAAGTCGAGCCATTTCCGCACGTTTCCTGCTTTGTTCGACGCGGGGAAACCCGTCCGGATCTGAGCTGTGATCGCGCCAGAGCTTGTCTGCTCCTACAAATCTGCTTTTGGCGAAGATGTTCACGTCCATATCATCGACAGCCACGGAGAAAAGATTGGGATTCACGGCCTGGACTCTGAGGTCTAACATAATCTCCTGCTCCGAAGCGAGCACGTTCTGGATGGCAAGCACTTGCACGTCCACCAGAGGCTTTGTAATCCCGATAATGAACGAGGTGGCGCCTCCAATGACCAAAAGTAGCAAGAAGCCAATGATGAGACAGATACCGTAGCGTGAAAAATAGCTGCGTTGCCGCTGTTGCATATACTCCATTTGACGCAAACTGGCACTGCCGGGGCGTCGACCGCCATGCCGGCTTCGTGACACACGTGTCGACCCGACCAGAGGCGTACGCTCATCATCCGCACCTTCTGCATCAAAATCGTAATGATACATATCGCCCGCCTTCTTTGACCCATTGATCGTGCGATAATTCGGAAGTGTACGTGAGTTCGCATGCCTTGACTGTCGAAGTCCACTGCCAATGAAATGCCGGGGCGACTTGGCATGTGCCTGGGACTGCGGGAACGGCGAGTCATTGTCAAACAGTGACGGATATACGTTGCTGTTGCGTCCATATCGCCCGATATGGTGGTGTCGAGGAGTGTGCGTGCCGCTGCCATCTACCCTCGAAAGAGGACGGCCGCTTTCATCCCCAGCATCGCCATCCACACTGCTGTTGTATGTATTATTTGTGAATTTCATGCTGCGTTTGCCGGTAATGCTGTGCGTTGAGTCTCTCATGCTATGTCGCGCCCGACCTGCCAGCTGGTCGACTTGGCTTGCCATAGACGTTGCACTGGGCGTGCGGGAATGATACCGGTTCTGCCGGACCGGATATGGGTCTGGAGGATTGGACTCATAGACAAACGTTTCATCAGAGTCCGAGACGTCGGCCTCATCGACTGCGCTGGCCACTTTCGCTTCAAAGATATCAGCTTTGGAAGATGCGGCGCCGCTGGAAAGGGCAGCAGGTTTGCGAGTTTTCCGTTTTTCCTTTCTCGGACGAATGGTCTCCGTACTCGGCTTCATCCGTAAAGTGCCGCTGTCTACCCGGCCTGAAATGCCTCGTTCGCCCGGTACCACGCCAAGAGAGACCTGAGGAATCGAGGTCACCGTCTCCGTCTCGACAATCATGTTGCGGACGGACCCTTCTGCCGGTTTCCCGCGAGCGCCGCTCAATGAGGTAGTGGAGCGCTTCGGCATGAGGGAATCGGACCCTCTGGTACCCGTGGATACCCAACGACGAGTGTCTTCCATGCGCTCTGAGCTTTTGTTTCCGCCACTGTCACTTCCACTCTCGACATTGTTATTATGTCTGGACGCCTTTGGTGTTGTGTCTTCATCGATCTTTTGCAGCTTCGGCTCCTCCGACAGAGGCTGATTCAGAATGGTATCGGCCGACGGTGTCGAGGGATCGCTGGTCATCTCCTCCACGGTTTCAAGGGCAGAACCCGGCGCACTGATACGGCTGCTCACGTTGCGAGGTGCACTCCGATCTCCCCTGGCGGCAAGGTCGTCGGACGGCGGCAAGGACCGCTTGCTCGAGGTATTCGGAGGGGTAGAGCCCCATAATGGCATGTTGTTAGATTTTTCTGGGCTGGGAACATTGAAGGATGGTTCGACATTCGGGGAAGCGCTCAGCACAAGAGGCTTGCTGGGCTGGGAGAGCGCTCTTTGCACAGCACTCGCGGTAGGAACTGGTATGGACCGTTGCGGACTGCGATCTTGACTGTTCCGGCGCGATCTGGAACTGCGAGGCGCCGACGTCGGGTTGCGTGCTCGACGGGAGGAACGAACGGGGGAGGATTCGCGCGAGGATCGGGCGGAATTCGTAGTAGAGGGAGGGGCCGAAATGCCGGGAACTGCGGAGGATAGTTTTGGTAGCTGGGCCAGAACGGATGCCTGTGTTTGAGATTTAAATGCGGAACGTGGCAGTTCTACCATGTCGCTTTCACTCGCAGACCGCCGGGATGTAAATGAAGCAGCCTCATCATCGTCTTGGGCCACGCTGGGTCCATCAGAGGAACCATTGGGGTAGGGCGACCTCTCGGACTCCGCTGCCATGGTCTCCGTCGAGTCAGAAATTTGCTGACGCGGTATTGACAAGTCAGGAGATCCGAGAGGGTACCACTAAGCCAGGGGCAAGCCAGAAAAAAAAAGGTTAAAAAGAGAAAGGGGAAAAAAGGCGTGGGATGTCCGAACGAAAATCCAAGTAATGTTGACCAAGCGGATAGACGCAGCTCGGGGTTCGGACAGTCGGAAAAGTGAATGGGATCGAATAATGGTGACCGCCTGCCGTACAGAAGAGAAAGAAGACACGTTACACAGTAGATGAAATCAAAAGACGAATAGACGAAGACCACATGCTGACGGAGAATGTACCAAGAAGAGGAGTGAACGCAGAGAGGTCAAAATAGTTACTGCATGCGATAAACCCGGCCGTTCAGGGAGACGAATGATTGTACGGAGCAAGTCGTAGGCACATAACCTGATCAGAAGACAGGTTGGATGGAACGTCTAGAACAAGCTCTGTGCTTGTTTAGGCGATGGCGGTGTTGATTAGAAGCCCACCACGAGTTGTCATAACGGTTTGGCGCAACTCAGCCAAGGATCGTGAGTCGGTTGTTGAGTGTGGTGGACTGATCTCGCCAAGGCAGAGCTCGCCAGTAGCAGGTGAACAAGTGCAGAGGGAACGCAAGGAATCCAGTCTTCGCAGTGGCAATACTCTAATCCGGTGTGGAAAAGGGAGTTAGGTTAGGTTGAAAGGGAAAGAGGCAAACGGCGGACGTTGAAATTCGATCAATAGAAGTGAAGGTAAAAGCCGGTAGCGCACCCGTCCACGATCGTCCAGTCAGGGGAGCGAGGAAACGAGATCCAATAGTAGCCGCCCACGTCAAGGAACAATGGCTGAAGGGAGTCTAGTGTGTAAGGTAGGTAGGTAGGCTTAGGGTAGGTAGCGTGGGAAAGGCCGGAGGTCCCGTCTTCTCGTCACCGATCGGAATGGGGTGAGACAAGGGGAGCGTATGCACTGATGAGGAGATCTGGAAAGGGACAACTGAGATAGAGAGATAGAGCGAGGAGAATTAGACGGATTCAAAGGTTCGGAATATGATGAAAGAGGCAATGAACGATGATGACGAAGCCTCCAAGAGATGACTACGACGGACGGAAAGGTACGAAAACAAACGCAACATCCCATCGTGAAAACAACGCAGTCAGTGGAGGGGGAGAGAGGGTCCAGCCCCTGGGGTCTGTTACAATGATGTGACACTATTATGTAATATTATCTAAGGAATTAGGGGGAATAATGGCAAAGCGATGGTATTATGATTACCATGTTACAACCACTCATCATGAGGTCATCTCCCTCCAACTGCCCAGTTTTCCAGAACTTTACCTAAGGCACAAAGGAGAAAGATTGATTTCGGTAAATCCATACGACTATGAAAGTGGTGGAAATTGCTAATAGCAGACTTGCTCATGCTCAAGTGATGCAGGTTCGACGTATCAAGCAATATTGCGATCTGCAGAGGACGTTGTTGCCAGCATGGACAATGACCATATTGATGGAATAGATTCTGATCTGGCCGAGTAGGTAGGCAGCAATATTAATTGTCTTGATCTGTATACAAACTTCTGTTGGACTAGAGGTAGCTGGATAATGAAGCAATCATTTTTCCAAACATGGAAACATGGAACCCAACAGACAACGGAGAGCCCTTCTATACAGAGTACACACCCATCTATCCAACAGTGACCTGTGCAACCCGTGATGAATACCAGAATATCTCTTCAGAGAACAATATACACATTTCAGGGTATCATGTTTCATTGTCATAGCTCTGCGCCGAGCCAGTCGTAACATCGCCACCTAGACGATCTTGTAGACTCGCTTTGCAGTCAGGAAGGAAGCAAAGGCGAAGAATATCAAGCCTCCAGTAACTATTCAAGGCATTGTCAGTTCACATGACCATCTCATTGTAGAATCCCCCGGAAAGAGAGCATGATGCAAGGAGTCCTTACTTGACCAAAACCACCACAAATTATCGACGTCTTGACCGGGAACCTTGACGTTCATCCCCCACATACCGCAGATGATGTTCATGGGAAGCACGATCGTTCCGAGAACAGTAAGCTTCCCAAGAACATCTGCTGTCTGCTCTTGTCGCTCATTCATCAGGATGTTGATTTGGGCTAGATAGTTCGAATGCGCTCGTGACAGCAGCCTGTGGGACTGATTAGCTGGCCCCGTCTCCCGAATGTAATGCACTCGCTGGGAAGAACTCACGTCTCGTAGTAGGTCAAGCTGCTGGTCATAGTCAGGATGTGATCTTGGATATCTCCCAAATACAGCCCAATCTCGGATTTCGGCGCCACTTCCCAATGCTCATTGCACCGCTTAGCGAACCCCTTCACAACGTCTGCCTTGTTGCTCAGCAATCGGTACATCCCCATGACCTTCTTACGGCATTCTCCCACGCGTCGCAGCATCTCGCCGGGAGCCGGTGGTTCTGGCTCATCGTCCCCATCCTCTCGGCGGTTGGCAGGGTTATCGCTGGAATTTATGCGCCCAGGAGAGTGCATCTTCATGACCTTCTCATCGATCTCGTCCACTTCGTCCTCAATAGACTGGATCAGCGGACCAAAAACATCCGTGATGTCATCAATCAGCGCATACGAGATCCAGTCAGAGCTGAGGATCAAGTAATCCATCAACTGGCGGATGCGCCGGCGAACGTTCGCCGGGTGCGGCGTCTGCGAGAAATGGAAGCTCAAGATCCCCTCTCGGAAAACAACGATGTACATGTTCACAGGCTGCAAGTAATTCTCGCTGTTGGGGTCCTGCTCAAAGGTCCGATAGTTGACAAAGTAGTAGCTTCGAAATAGCTCGACCTTCTCACGCGCCTCCTGCATCATGATATCCTCGGCCGTCAGGGCGTGGATCCCAAATGCCTTAGCAATCACGCGCATTTCCGCATCTGTCGGAGAGAGAACATCCAGCCAGAAAGTCGGACGAGGTCCAAATTTCTTAGGCTTCGGTGGTGAGATCTTGCGCGCTGGTGAGGCTTCAACTGATGTGCGTGCTTCGGACACGCCTTCGCTGGTTACGGACATATTATGCTGCACCTTTGAGCCATTCGCAGCGTTCACATTGTGGCCACCGGCCTGTACCGCCCTGGGTTCTTCCGCCCTGACATTGTCCTGGCCGTTGTGGTTGGAGTCAGTGAAATGGTCACTGTGAACGTGTTCATCCTCAAAGTCCTCCTCATCAGACGAATCCTCCAGTTCCGGGGGATCGGGGATGAATAACTCCCGGAAACTACCACCAGGCTGCACCAGCTCGGATATGCTTTGGGCATGAATGGTACTCTGAAACTCCTCGTTGAAATAAGTGAATCGATATGGCGCCTCGTCTTCCTCGCGCCGCCACACTCGATACTGAGGTCTCAGTCGACCTTCAATCAGCACGGGCTCGCTGATCTTTTTGGCGCGAAGCACACCATTTCGTTCCTCCTTCTCCTCCCGACTCCATTCTTCCAAAACAGACAGGTCCGGCCATTCCTTAGTCCTCCGCCTCCGCCGCCCGTCCTCGCGGGATGTTCTCCGTGCATCCTCCTCGGCGAGCTCTGAGGCCTCTTCGATGGGAAAGCAAACATCCTCCTCTACCGGTAATGCGACAGTGCGGCGCCGACGAAGAGCCTCGTGAGGCGGAAGGTGTGGTGAACTGGGCGAGGACTGAGTAGAAGGCTTCGGTTGAGTGGAACGACCGTCCACGTCAATTACCATGTCATTGGGCCGAGAGCCCGCCTGATTGCGATTATCAATCGATTTGGCGAGAGCAAAGTCAAAGTCTGCACCCGTTACCACCGCGTCGTCGTAGTTCATCTCACCTCCCAGCTTCGGTGAGCTCGGGATGGAAGGAGGGTTATTGATATCATAATCTCGATCAGGGTCAGACGTCGCGAGACCGCGAGGAGAACACCGGGAGGAAGCTGACTGCACAGAGGCACGTCGCTGGCGCGATGCAAAGGGGCTTGCCTTGGCATCTGTTCCATACCAGGATTTGTTGTTAAGGTGGCCTGAAGTTGGTCGTATCAACGGCGTATGATCATCTGCTCCGTCTGATCCATCGCTATCGTCTCCGGCATGAAAGGCCCTGGTACCGGAGGGTGTACCGCGAGAAACTAAATCGGTAAAACGAGACGGAATCGTCATAGATCCAGGTCGAAAGGACTGTGCCAGCCGGCTTTCTCTCCGAGGTCGCATCGTGGGTTGATTTCTGCATAGATTTACGAAGGCGCATATTAGCAATGCGAAAGATAACGAGGCGATATCCTCTCAAAAGGAACCTAAACATACCTATGATCCAGCAGAGCCTCACTCTCCAAGCTTGTACTGCTCAAATCCCTTCCCAGATTATAGAATGGAAGTGCCGGCCGAGAATGGGGCTGATCCCCCGCAATCATGGCCTCCGCGTCAGCACCCGAGACCGCAGCCGCATTATGGGATTCTTCAGGGGTAAGGAAGGACTGCCGGCGATTGCGACGCTTCCGATGACGGTTCTTCCTCCGCTTCGGCTTGTTCGTCGCAGGTCGACCCTCTGATGCGGTGTCGTGATGGGTCTGTGGGGCTGGCGTCTCGTAGCCCCCAGTGCTACGATAAGCTCCTGTCGCCGCAGCCGTCTCGGTCTGAGAACCATTGCTTCGCGACGACTTGCCGGAAGCCATGGTGAGTCAAGGGATCTCTTTCAATATAATATTATGGCGGCGGGAAAACCCTTGGTTGGAATCCCAGGTGTAATGGTCAATGATGGCGGGAATAGGAAGGAAACCGAAATCTGGCTAGATCCACGGAGTTGCATGCAGTTTTATCGTTGCAGCAACCTACATGCCTTCTGATAGCTCATCGGGGCTCTCTGAACAAGAATTCACGAGAGGAGTTGTACTGTACCGAAGCCGTAGGGGATGACGCCTGTGGCGCAGTGCAGTGAAACATGGAGCGGCACAAAGTTAAAGGGTCTTTTCCATTAAGGACACAAAATTGAGACAGTAGGAGAGTAATGCTAAATAACCCAAGGGTCACAAAAAGCGACAAGTGTACGAGAGAGGGCGACGATTGAGAGAAAAGCAAGTAGGGAGGTACAGCAGGCGGCGGCGGTTGAGATGGCGGAGTGCCTCAGGCCGGCGATGACGATGAGATCATTCGAGCGATTTGATTGGCGGCCTTGCAACCTTTTACCTACCTAGGTACAGTCTGTATGTCCCTCGTTCCAACAATAACCTGCTCGATTCTACAGCTAAAACTTGCATTTCATTCTTGTGGAGCATGTCGCCCGTATACCCTCGAAGATCTACGCGTTGAGTAACAAGGAATCTTGTGCTGGTCAATGATCTCAACGCGTTCATCCACGAACTTTATGAATAGTCATCAGTCATCATAGTCATCTATGTAGATACATACACACAGAGATCTTCTTTTGAATAAGATCCGAGAAGATAGCAACAAATCAAGAATAGCATGTACATCATTAACAAAACCTGAAGCTAGAGGCCGTTGCATCGTAAGCATATTCGTAAAACAGAACACAAGGGAACCAAGCCTCCATGATTATCCATTACCATTTCATAAGGGATCTTGTATAGATCCAATTCTTTTGACCCTGACGCCTCCGGATATCATTGCCAATTACCATACCAGAACTGAAAGAAAAAATATGAAGATTAGCCGAGAGCCTTCAACTTACATCAACCCATGGAGCTCAGCATCAACAGTTCGTGACCAGAGTGTGACGCCTCAGATCACGTTGCTGATATCCATGGTCGATGATGGAGCGACGCTGTGAACAGACTTGGTTCCATCCAGGGACATGCGGTCGCTGCTGAAGATTTTGCTGGCCCTTGGATCCTTGTCGGGTCGAGCGACAAGCACCTGAGCAGGGCAGACAACTACTTCATCTTCACCCTCGCCTGTGTCGTTGCCCTTCTTTACCACTAGCGGGAACAAGACGACCCGGACGACTGCTTGCTGCGACTCCAGCTCCTCATTCGACGTTGTCTCCCCGCTGCGTTCGTTCATCAACGAAGCGTTAAAATAGACCTGCCGTGCTAGGTCTCCATTTGTGTCGTATTCAGGTTGGAGTGGCGGCAGCATAATGTATTCGGCCAGCTGCGTGCGCATCTCAATTGACAGGTTGACTGCAACCCGTAGAACCTTGCGTAAAGACTCCAAGAGCTGCGCTTCGACATGGCTTGGGGGTGGGAGGAGACGCGACAGAGTCTCAAATATTTCCAGTGCAACCGCTTCCGTGTCGCTTTCACGCTGACGAGCAAATGCCGGTCGCTTCGACAGGAGAGTAAGAGTAATTGCGCGCCAACGATGAACAGCGCTCCGTGGACCAACCTCGCTCAGTTGCTTTTCCAGGGACTTGAGCTTTTGGCGTTGCTCACGATCCATGCCAAACAAATACCGTGTGAATACAAACTCCCACACCATAGTCATCACCACGGACATGAAGACATCACGGCGACGAACACGGTCGGCGAGGTAGGTATCTGTATCGTAGCCGTCCAGGATGGCATTGTCGAAACGGTCCGCAATCTTTTCATCTTGTATCTCAGCAAGTTTGCGGCAGCGTCGATGGTCGGAGTGTTTGGAGAACCGCAACACCCATTGTTGCACATGTCCACACAGTTTTTGGCATGCAGCATCGAAGTAATCCTCATCGCGGAAAATGAGAACGTTGTCATGCAAGGATGCCGCAATTTGTTGTTGTAACTGCGACACCTTATCCCGAGCGGTCTCAAGCTCTTCCCTCAGTCGTCGCAGTTCGTTATCCTTTCGCGCCAGCGCAGTCTCAATTTCGTGCCGCACTGTGTTCTGCACTTCCATAGAGAGCTGCTCATATCTTGAGCGCAAGTCGTCCAATTGGCGAGATGACGATTCGCGCACCGACTCAATTTCCTTGGCATGGGCGGCTGTCAGGTTGGAGTTCGTCGTAGCAAGCCCTTCGTTCTCTTCTGTCAGGCGGGTCACTTCCTTTTGAAGCCATTCCACGGAATTTTTGAGATTTTCCACCTCGGCTTCTCTGTCCCGTAGGTCGGCACTGCGCTCGTTGAGTGTATGGTCGCTCTTCCGACGGGCGACACTAGCATTCCGAAGTTTATCCTCGGCGGCTTCACGAGCGGCAATGAGGAGTCGATTTTCGGAGATGAGTTGATCGAGACGAGTTTCAAGTTCTTGGAGGTGTTGCATACTTCGACGATGACGGATACTGGGCGGTCGGCTCGGCGACCGAGGCGAGCTGGGCGTCTCTCCCCATCCCTCCTAGACGGGGACCAGTTAGTATTGGAAGACCAACAATAATCGCATTTATTACAAGAGATAACAAAATTGAATTGAGAAACACTTACATAGACGTCCGTCATGGCTCGTATGGGGCGCTTGCCCTTGTCCGTGACGGGGTCGTAGGAGGAAGACGAAGCGATGCGCTCGATGTTGAGATCGGAGGGTGGGGGCTGAGGAGGCTGGGGCGTAGCGTGTGGCTGGGGGCTGTGGCTTTCCTGTGCCTGGCTAGCAGCCCGCAAATCCCCGCTGGTGTTGCGACTAGTGCGTCGTAGCGATCTCTGCCCGCCAGTCACACTGTGATTGCTCTGCACGCTTTTGATGCTGCTCACGCTGCTGGGCCTAAGGATGGGCATTCCTTGGTCGGGAGTTTTGAGTACTTCTGCAGGCCATTTGTTACCTGGCCGTCGTTTCTTGACAACGAGAGCCGCATCCTCGTCTTCTGAGCTTTTGAACATATCGTTGTCCGCCACAGGCCATGTCTGACGTGCCAATGCATTATCTGTAAACTTCCTGATCGGAGTTTCGGGACGTGGAAGGACATGTTCGGGCTTCATTTCCAGACGGGGCGTCCCGTGTTCGGAAACCATGGATCTGAATCCGCTCGCTTGCTCCACTCGAACCTCTGGTTCTTGTTCCGCGATGGGCTGTAATGGAGTACGTGGAGGTGAGCTCATGTCTGCAGTGGCCCCTGCTGGTCCCCCAAATAGAGGTGGTGTCACTGTCTTGGTGATTGGTGGATCTTCCAGCGACCATGTTCGCGGTGGGTGATTATGTCGCCCATGAATTGACGGGCTGCGACGAAGCCCACAGGAAGAATCGTTTCTCGGAATCCGCTCGTCCCGGTCCATGTCAACGGGAGAAGTTTGGCTGACAAGGGACGACTTCTGTTCATGCACAGGCAATGGTGCGTACAATGGTGTTTCAACTTCTTGGGTCCGTTTATCGCCGTCGTCCTTCCATTCGATTTCAATGGATTTGCTTTCGTTTCCCAGACCGTCGGATATCACAGAAACATTGTATGAGGGGTCAACCTCAACGTCGACAGCAAGGTTAACTGGGGTGCTGCTTGTGTCCTGCATCTTCGTAGGCTCTTCCAGAGATAGATCTCGTGTAGAAACCGTAGTCGTGGGCTCTAGGCCCTTCGCATCTTGCTGGCCCTGTAAATGGCTCTCTTCCGGCTCGCCGGCCGGGATAGGCGCCTCCGAGACCTTGATTGCGCTGTTGTCATCCGCATTTTGATCAATAGTCTCATCCTCAGCCCTATCTTTTACCGGCATCAATACTTGGCCCGGAGCAGGTCGTCGAAATGATCCGCGCTCAAGATTTGGGAAGATGCTCCCAACTTTGCTTTGCTTAGACGGCACCACTTCCGTCGCGCTCTTTGCTTGATCCCGTGCCAATCTGTTCTCGGGATGCTGCACATCTTCCTGAAGTGTCTTAGGAGCCACTTGCGAACTTACAGATTCCGCTTTCAGTCCGGCAGACTGCTCCGTCTCGGCCACGGCAGAAGGCTCTATCATCGCCGCACCTTCTTGCGGAGCAGCTTTTGTTTCATCGGCCCCAGTATGCTGTGAACTTCCGTCCTTGCCTCCCGCTAGTTGCTCTTCACGCGATAGACTTTGTCGTCTAAGCAATCCCTCTGGGATGGCAGTCTCGTCGAATTCTGCAATGGCTGGCTCAAAAGGAACTGCATGAGCCTCAGGTGATGATAGTGGCGTCTGTTCTTTGATTTCGACTTTACCTTTCTCCCAGTCTATTGCAGGCCAGTCATTTTCGTCAGCTGCACCTTGGTGCACCTCCGTAGCCCCAGGCTCGACCTCAAGCGGTTGTGGAACCTCCTCGACCATTTGCTTGTCGGAGGCAACTGTCAAAAATTGATCTTGGTCAGTCTTGGCTTGGTCCGCGGTAGAAACGGATGCCCCGATAGATTCTGTTGGATTTCGCAGCTCCGGCTCGTCTGAAGGCTCGATGGCATCCTTGGCAGATTTCTTCTTGGCTTTTCTTTTCTCTTTCTTGGACGACTTTCTCGCAACAGCTGCTGTGGGTTCAGGCTGGCTCTCGATGGGATCCTCTGGCTCGTTTCTAATATCAAGGTCTTGGCTTGGTTCAGCCTGGAAAGTGCCCTCTTTTTCCTGCTCCATCGATAGCACATTATCGGTTTGATTGTCCATATTCGGAGTCTGCTCAAGAGTCTCTTGAGGTCGAGCGGCGCCCGATGGAACCAACTGCTCAGAATGTTCAAGTTGTGTCACCTGCTCTTCCGAAACGTTCGCCTCAGGACCATCACCAGAATTCTCCGCTGGACCGGGCGTGCTTGGTATGGCGGTTGTAGTCTCCGCAATGCTGTCTTCTCCAGGCTCAGCAGGAGTGGGAGTTGCGTTCCTTTCTTGCTGTTCTTGAGCTTGCTTCTTCGCTTTCTTCGCCTTCTTTTTGGAGTTCTTACGACTCAGGGCTGCTTCTTCGATTATTGGTTCCGTAGCTGTCTCATCAGCGGCTGACTTCTCCACAGCAGGTAGTTCCTCTGGAGCCGTTGCTGCATAATCATTCAGCAAAATATTCCGCTCCAATGGCTGTTCGGGAGCCTCTAGTGTTCGGAAGCTTTCAACTGTCTGAGCTCCAGAGGTTTCTATGGCCTTTATGTTGTCTTCCACCGGAACAGGGGATTGAACGGCGCTCGAATGCAGTTCCCTTTCGCCAGCGTCTACCGTGGTCTCGGTAGGTGTCTCTAGTGCTTGGGTATATACAGGACTCGCGAGCTCGGTTGTTTGAGCATCCGAAGGTGGAATGAGGTGCTCTTCAGTCGCCAGTTGTTCCTCCTTGGATTCATTCTCGCGTGGCTCAAGAGCAGCCTTTTGAGCAAGGCGCTCCCTCTTCTTGTCCTTCTTGCTCTTCTTCCGCGACAGGGCCGGTGCGTCCTGAAAAACGTCCTCCGCGGGCGTTACGTCTTGTTTTACCTCTAGGGTCTCCTCCATGTTTTTGTCCTCAACCGCGGTCTCAACTGCTTTCTGTGGTTCGGGAAGCTCGTGCGAGGGCTCAGCAACTGGATCTGCCTGAGACTCGGCAACAGGTAAAGCGGTATCCGTCATCTTACGGCTTGTTGGTGATTCTTCTTGCACGGCATCTACCAGATCATCCTGCAACGTCTCATCAATCTTTGTCTCCTGTTGCGCCTTCTTTTTCTTCTTGTCTTTCTTCTTTTTCTTTCCTGAGATTGGTAATGGCAACTCTTCGTTCTCTGGCTCGAGGATGTCCTCCGACTTTGAAGGATCGTTTACCTCAATATCAGTGAACTGATCCTTAGTCGTGGCATCTCCGCCATCTGGCACGGATTCTGGAGCGTGTTCCCGACTCATGGAATCTTCAGCTGTTCCTTCAACGGTTGCTTTCACCGACTCCTCCACTTGTGCATCGCTTTTGACCTGAATGGTATCTTCTCCTTGGCTCGATATCTCTGCCATTTCTTCTCGTGGAATCTCAAGTAGACCCTCATACCGCATCTCGGGTTTTTCGGACACAATCTCGTTCTTGACTCTCGTACCTTCTTCACCAGATCGCTCTAACCCATCGTCAACAGCCGGCGAAGCATCGTCTGCGTTGTTTTCAAGTTGTTCAACATCAATAGATGTTGCTGCTTCGCGTGTGGAAATTGGTTCGGTTTCAAGCGCGGGTTGGGACGGACGATCGGAAGGCGTTGCTTGTTGTTGCTCTACCTGCGAAGATACCATGTGATCAGTCCAAGTCAGATCTTTATCGTTGCCGCCGTGTGGTTCGGTGTCGTGGGACTGATTTTCTTTACCGTCATCTTCAGCAGGCGTGAGTGCCGTCTCAGGCGATGGCTCCGAGAACTTCGCTTCGGTAGAGACGGCTTCACTCGTTTCTTGAGAGAAATTCACATCTGGGCCATCCGCTTCGCCGCTTGGCGTGTCCAATGGCGCCTGTTCCGAGATATCTGGGGCGATTTCGGCGGTGTTGGTGGCGTCGTTTGCGCTGTCAAGAATCTTGGACTGGCGCTTCTTGTCTTTCTTCGCCTTTTTCTTTGCTTTTGCCGACAGAAACCCGCCGGACTCCTCTTCCGGTTTCTCCGCTTCGTGCACAATTTCAGACACTGTGGTGTCAGGCTCGGCAATGTCGTGGGCCTTTTCCGTTTCAAGGACCGGTGTCGATTCGAGCAGCTCAACGTTTGAGGGCTCAGGCGGTGTCACTGGCACGTCTTCGGTTGACTCCAGAGTGGTCCTCTTCTTCTTTTTCTTGTTTTTCTTTGACTTAGAGGGGCCGACTCCTTGCTCACCATCGTCAATCGGCGTTTGCGGCTCGAACTCTGCTTGTTCCGCCAACGCCTCTGGCTTCGTACCCTCGTTGTCTTCTAGCGAAGGCGAGACAGCAGGCTCTCCTTTTTTCTCGTTTAACGATTCAGCGTCCTGGGCACTCTTGACACCGTCCTCCTGTGTTTCAGACCAGAGAGCCTCCGACGAGACTTTCTGTTCTTGTAATTGGGACGCTTCATCAACCACCGGCGGAGCTGCAGTTTCTTCCACAACAGCCTGTTCCTCTGTGAGTGAACCTGGAGAAGGCTCTGTCACCTGCTTGTGTTGCTCTATGACTTCTGTAGCCTCGGCGGTTGGCTCAGGTTGCTCAGGTTGAGTAACAATATCTGCGCCATCTTGAGTGGTCTCAGGGACTGCTTCTCCAGGCTGAAACTCCTCAGAAGGATCTTTCTGGGAGGTAGGTCCGCCCTCAGGCTTTGGATCCTCAAGTGGGGTTACTGTTTCGCCAGAAGTCGCAGTAGGGTGGCCAGGCTCGCTCTGCTGAGTCGATGGCTCTCCAATCTCAAAGGAGACAGACTTTCGTTTCTTTTTGTCTTTCTTTGCTTTCTTCTTGGACTTTGCTGTTTGAGCTTCCTCTGTAGACTCCGCGGTCCGAGTTTCCTCTGCAGCGGGCTCTTGTGTAGCTTCATTGGAAGGCGCTTCTGCAATGTTCTCTGGTTCTTCTGAAGCGGAAGGTGGTGCTGGCTCAGCAGCTGTTTCTGTAACAGTCTCAGTGACGTCCGTCTCAGGCTTCTGCTGCTCTTCAGAGGCGGAAGGAATAGGCGCCGACTCATCAACGGCCGACGACTCTGGAACACGGTCGGACGAAGCTTCAGCTGTTAGTTCTTCCTTGGTAGAGGGACTTTCCTTATCGTCTAGGGTAAGCGACTGGCGCTTCTTCTTTTTCTTTTTGTCCTTTTTCTTCGAGGAAGCGGAAGGCTGATCATCCCGAATCAAGCCTTCAGAGCCAGCTTCGACGTCCAGCACTGCATCGCCTTGGTCACTGACTACTTCGGTTTCAGCCTCTTTTGCTGTCAAGCTATCGTCGGGAGTATCATTGTGCTCGATTGTCTTGTCTGGAAAACCTTCAGGTATGTCCTTTTCCGCGGCCTCTAGTTCTTCGACGGCAGCACCACCCTCCATTGCTGGCGTAGGGCTGGATTCTTCTTGGACAGGTTGGTCAGCAGCAGAAGGTGTTTCAGCGGGAGTGGCCTCGTTTGCATCCAACACGCCTTCCTGGGTCGATGGCTGTTTTTCCAGTTCACTGTTCACTTGTGTGACATCGAACTCCATGGAACCAGATTGTGGTGTATTTTCACCATTGGATCCGTACGGCACATGTTCTGGTACCAGCACGAACTCTCCATCAGAGTTGGGGCTGCGATCCGTGTGCAAAGCCACATCCTCCTTGGCTTGTTCCTGCGAGTGCTTAGCTGTCGCTTCCGCGTGCTCAGTAGCATCCAAAGTAGGCTCGGATGATTGCGGTTCAGATAGCACTTCTGGAGGCATCTGAGCACCTCCAGAAGTAACATCCTCGGCATCAGCTTCTTCAATCGACTCAGATGCAGGTGGCTCATCCAGTAAAGCAGATTGGCGTTTCTTCTTCTTTTCTTTCTTTGCCTTCTTCTTCTGCGCGGCCGTCATGGGGACAGCTTTCTCCGCCATGTTTAGATCTGGTGTTTCAGCAACTGACTCAACGATTGGCTGGCTGGCAGTTGGCTCCTCTCGCATTGGCTCTTGATCTGTTTTCAAGGAGGAATCTTGGGATGCGACAGGCAAATCAGCGTTCCCATCTGCAGCGTCTGCGGGAGTTGACGACTCGCAGACTGGCGTTTCATCGGGTGCAAAAGACAGGCTCTGTTTTTTGTTCTTGTTCTTCTTGCTCTTTTTGCCAGACGGTGCAATTTCCCCCGCTTCGGGCACAGGTTCGGGGTCCAGTTCAGGGCCAGGCACAGTCTCATTATTTGGCTGCTCGCTGGGCTCGGTCACATGTGGTTCTCCGCCATTGGCCTCGTCTTTCTCCACAGGTAAATTCAGTTCAACTGCCTCCGCTGCGGGAATGGGGGCAACTTCTTCAATCCCTGCAGGTACTTCTGAGACACTCGACTCTGCCGGTACCTGACTGTGGCCCGCTACCTCACCGCTTATTTGAGGCTGCGGGGTCTCCACAGGTTCAACTGATCGGAGCTCTTCAGTCTTGGCTACTAACTCAGACTCGGGCAGGGACTCGGAGACATTGACTGATTTGCGATTCTTCTTTTTCTTGCGTTCCTTTTTAGGCTGCTCGTCAACAGGCTCTTCCGGTGCTGTGTTCAGGACGTCTTGAGGTGCAGCGGGCTGGGATTCGCTCATGATCTCAGCTAACACGTCTGGCGCGGACTGTTCCGCTTCTGTCTGATGGTTTTCTTCAACTGTAGTTGGCTGGGATTCGTTTGCTATTTCGGCCGTGTTTTCGGGTAAGGGTTCCTCTTTGACGGCTTGAACGTCCCGAGCTTCTCCCTTATTTTCATCGACAGCCTCATCCGGCAACGTTACTCGAGGTTCCTCCACAGCAGTGGTTGTAGCCTCAGGCCCAGGTTCAGGCACGCCTTCAACTGAAGAAATAGGCTCTGCAGGATCAACAGCCTCATTCTGAACTGGCGTTTCAGCAGTGTTCTTCCGCTTGTTCTTCTTCTTGTTCTTCTTGCTGTTTTTGCGTGATAAGGGAGTTTCCGATTCCGTAGTAGTGGGAGTGGGCTCTTCGTTCTGTACGCCAGAATCTGCTGTTTCGACCTGATCTGTAGAGGGGGAATCGACAACATGGGTGACGGCAGGAGTATCCACCTCGGCAGGCTTTTCTGAGATCTCAGAAAGTTCTTTGTCAAGTGCCTGTATCTCAGACACTGGTGCCTTCTCCTCGTTCTGTGGCGCATCAGACATAAGGTCTGCTTGCTCGGTTTCGGCGCTCTTATCCTCGGGAGAGGAAGCCAATGCGTCATGCCAAACCTCAGGAGAGGCCGTCTCATTCACCATGTCACTCCCTGCTTGTCCCGAAGGATCTATGCCTGAACTCAAGTCGTCAGTTTTGTTGGTGATCTCGGTATTCTCTGGCAGTTCTTGAGCGCGAGTAGCCTCAGCTTGGAACTCTTCTCTAGAGTGCGGCAACTCTTTGGCCTGATTATCGGCTTCTACCGGCGAGCCTTGAGATTCTCCCGGTATTGGAATATCGTGAAATGTAGGGTCTTCAGGAGCTTCCATTTCCTTGGGCACCGGTTCGGGCTCGACGGTATTCTCAGCCACAGCAATGGTACTCTCCTCGGTAGGCTTTGGTTCTCCCTCTGCAGGCTGTGTAGTTTCCACGGTAGGTTCTACCTGCTCTTCCGCGATGACCCGCGAAGTTGCAGCGGATGCTTCCGGAGTCTCTGTAGAAGTGGGGTCCTCCGTGTTGTCCTCAGGAGCAGAGCCCTTGTTCTTCTTCTTTTTCTTCTTTTTAGACTTCTTGGAAGATGATGTCTCGGCTTGATCCTCAGCTGGTGTTTCAGCAGTTGACTCGGCAGGCGTATCCTCGGGTGCAGCAGGTGCCGGTTCTTCTTCAAGTGCTTTGCTGACGTCCGGTGCTTCGGTGGCCTTTTCTACAGCAACTGTAGCCTCTGTAGGCTCCTGCTCGGGTGCAGGTGTAGGTTCAGCACCGGCAGGCTGTTCAGCAAGAACTTGCTCCTTTGGCGCAGGCTCGGAAGTCTCGACGGCATCAGTCCGTGCATCTTCAACAGTAGATATCCCCGCCTCCCCCTGATCGACGGTCGAGTCATCGACAGGTGTAGTTGGCTCCTGAGTGCTTGAGTCCATGCTCTGACGCTTCTTCTTATTCTTCTTCTTCTTTTTCTTGGCAGAAGACGAAGATGGCTCGTCAGTATCGACCGGTGGCTGCTCTGTTTGAGCCTGATCATTATCGTTCGCGTTCTCAATTTTTGTCTCGGACGGAAGCTCCTTGTTTTCCCCGGTTAGGTCTGGGATGACCGCACTGGCGTCCAGTTTCTCCTTTTCATCGGATGCTTCTTCCGCTAGGGGAACCACTGTATCCACCGAATCCCTTCTCTTGTCATCTCGCGGGACACTGTCGTCGTTCCCGGTCGGATGTGATGTCTCTTGCTCGTCCGGGTGTGGGGTTTGGGGTATGGGCTCGGATATCTTAGGCGACTGCTCAATTTTAGCAGCCTCGGGCTGCCCGCCAATAGAGCCGGCGGCTGCAGCAACCGCAGCATCGACAACGGCTGCAAAGTCCAGGGGTGCGCCGGGGGCGGGAAAGGAGGTTGTTGCGAGTTCATGGTCGGCAATTGACTTATCAGTTCTGTCCGCATCATAAGGAAGATCCACTGGGCCTTCTTTGTCGGAGATTGCAACATCCGGCTGCGTGCTGAGACAACCGCTCACGGCTGCTGCAACAGCAGCATCCACCACCCCAGCGAATCCTGGACCTTCGAAAGCATTCACAGTCCTGGTTTGAGTGGGGGTGGTCTCCGTGTCTTCAGAGGCCGCGGTGATATTATTTTGCGGAGTAGACGGCCGGGAGGGCAAGGCCTCAGGTGCGAGTTCTACATTGTCTTCATTCTCAGCACTTGCATCCTTGACACCCACGGCCGAGCCCTCCGCGGAAGGGAGATCTCCCATGTCAAAGGTCTGTACGTCTCCGTACGGGCTCGGATCCTGAAGGAGTTCCGAGGGAGAATGGAACTCGTATTTCAACTTCTCTTTCCGTGAAGAAGGATGTGGGTGTATCTGCTCGAAAGTTGTTGCCGTAGGTGTTACCTGCTGAGAACCTAGGGCATCATGCTCGAACCCTCTGCTCTGAGACACGTCGATGCCGCTTAGTCGCCGAGGGACATGGACATGATGGCTCAGATCAACCGCTTCCCAGCTTCTCTCGTCCTGAAGGGCTGTGAGGTCTTCGACGGAGGTATTCGCGGATGAAGTCTTGCTTGATGGCAGCGATGGTAACAGTTCCTCAGGCTCATGCTCCCCGTGTCCAGGACCGTGACGCTCTACTAACCACAGGGGCCGGATCTCGCGCGAATTCTTGAACTCTGTAGAGTTTGGTCGGCGTTTAGGGGCTGTTGGAGACCCTGGAGACGGTGCAGTAGGGGTGCCGACGGAAACCGAACGGTTTGTCCCGGGCGAGACTGGGGGGCGACGGAAGTGCAAAGGCACTGCGGTAGGAGAGTCCTTCGACCGCAATATGGATGATCGTCGTGACGACTGGCTCTGATTGTCTCCCTCTTGCCGATCCGGCTCGGGCGAGGCAGGCCTACTCCGGGACCTGGGGGCTGGGTCCATGATCCTCTCTGAAGCTTCAGGAGGTGTCGAGCGCCCTCTTGGCCGCCGTTCTTGTACGGCTATACCCAACCCTGTGACGGCCCCCTCTGCCAAACGAACGCGCCCCGAAGCACCACTCTCTCTATCGCCGTCGCCTATCTGGGCTGGCATTTCGGGGCCTTCTGCTAAAAAAGGCTGGTTCTCGTCGTTGTCTTCCGATATTTTGCGATCCTATACGTGGAGGAAACGAGGAGTAGATCATTTAGCAAATGTGCGTTAAGACTGACTTGCTTGATCGGTCCATCTTCGGGCCATAAACCGAGCACAAGACACGTTACAGTAGATGAGATCAAAACAGTTAAAAGATGACTATACCTTCTCATACTCCCCCGGTCTTCCCGAATCCACAATATCCTCGTATCTTCGTCGCCGTCTCTCTTCCCTCCGTTGCCTGCTAGACTTGTAGTTCTCAATGTCAATACCATCCTTGTCTCTAGCCTTACTGTTCTCCTTGTCGGAACCGCTCTCCTCATCTCGCCGGGAGGACTTTTCCTCCTTCCTCCGGCGGCGAGACTCCTCGTACTCTCGACGCCCGACCTCGGAGTGAACGTCACGCGACGAAGGTCTATCTGCAGAGGACGACCTCTTGCTGTCTACCGGCTCTGAAACTCTCGAGCCAAAGATACTGCTGAAGAAACCTCCCGCTTTTTTCTCTTTATCCTTGTCATCCATGCTCTTGAGTTTCTCACTGGACTGCCCCATTCTGGCGGGTGATGACGTTACAGAGGCAGAGTCAGTAAAGGTGTCACTGTCACGCTTGGAGCGCCTCTTCCGTCGCTTTTTCTTCCCCTCGCTGCCATCCTGTTCAACTGGCGCAGATGCGGCATCTTCGCCATCGTCAAAGTAACCGCTGTCTTGTGTGAATTTTCTTGGTCTTGTTGAGGAATCGTATTCACCAGATACAGGTGCAGAAGCAACGGACCGGCGGTCTACATCACCGTCGTCACGCGAGTCCACGTCACGCTTTGATTCCGAGCGGGACTCTTCCGTTTCAAATCCACCGGGCATTGAAAACGAATCTTGAGCAGGAACCTCAGATTCGTCGCGTTCCTTGCCAGAGATTGGACTCTTTTCTGTATCGCATGGAGCTTTACGTGAGCCGTCCCGCTCATCTTGCTTTTCACTGAGCCGGTCAATTACCTCCTGAGGGATCGAAGTCCGAGTTTGAGGCTCAGACGAATCTTGATTGTCAGGTTCACGTGAAACAGGCTCGGGTTCAGAGTACAGTGGCTGCTCCTCGACGACTCTATTGGATGGGGCTTTTTCATCTTCTGGGGTCTCAACCTCGCCTTCGACAAAACCATGCGGAATCCGAGACTCTGACTCGGTCTCAACCCATGGATCCCTGTATTCGACCCCGCCGTGAGAGCCAGGAGGCGAAGACCGGGTATGATATGTTGGATCCTCCGTCACGAGGGCAGGATCAAAGCCTGCTGCTGCAGTGGCAGCAGCCAAGGCAGCCGCAAATTCAATGTCCGCACCCACATCATCCGCGACGTTTTTGGGGGATACGTCCCGTTGTTGGAGCACCGGCGAATGAGGGTACTGTCGCTCTCTAGTGGTTTCATGGTCCACTGATTCAAGTTCGGAGGATGTGGACGGAACTTCGTACTCATGCGTTTCATGTTCTCCCCAGGAGACACGGGAACCGGTCGTTTGTCGTGCAGCCGGCTTCACATCTTCCTCTTCTTCGTGAGGAGGCAAATCCCGAGGATTACCCACAGGTGAAGCAGCATCTCTGACGGATCCACTCAGACTTTGAGGAGGAGTGGGCTCGATAAGTTTTAGAACAGGCACCGGCCATGGCAGATCTCGGTACCCGGGATGTGACTCCTCTGCTGGGAGCAGCGCTTCTCGAGACTGTCTCTCACTTGCAGGTTCGATCTCTACGATAGTAGGCATCGAGGTAGGCGCGCGCCGCTTGTAGGTATCCGGGCTATACCGCAACTCCTCAGGAGCGAAGAACTCAGCGTAATCGTCGTATTTATGGGGACTACGACTGGGACTCGGCGGCTTGGTAGGCTCCGGCTGTCGTTCCTCGGGCAGATGATCATTCGTTTCATGGACAGGCTCAGAGTTACTACGGCTGGACACTGTTGACTCCGGCTCGGATCCACGGCGACGTTCCGCTCGGCGCTGCTGTCGACGTTCCTCGTGGCGGCGTTGGCTTGTTTCGGACGATTCGTCAACCGAACTTCTTCCAGATAGCACGGTAGCTGCGGCTGCGGCGCCTATTGCACCCGCGGCGACAGCACCGACCCGCGAGAACGAATCTTTGCCCTTTCCAGAATCCATGGCGTAGCGATCCTCTCTAGGCTCGTCTTGTCTGCGATCATCGTATCCACGATCTTCGTAGCGTCCTGAACGACGGTCATCATCGCGGACGGTGGGTTCATATTCTCTATCAATGAGTTGCACGCCGCTGGCCCGCTCCACGTCGCGCTTCAACTGCTCAAGGCGATCCGCACGTCGCTCCTTATCAGCTTGCTCCTTGGTCAGATCAAACTGAACCGAGCTCTGGTCTTTGACGGTCGAGCGACGCTTCAGTCCGGGTGCTGGCACACCTTCCAGAGGTTCTGTATGGAACACAGGGGAAGAGTCGCTTCTGTGGTGTGGCCGATTGAAGCCTAGAGCTACGTTCTGAATTTGTTCTGGTCTGTAGGGGATGTAGGAGGCCGGGGGGAAGGCAGGTGGGATCATGGGAGCAGCGTATGCCGGAATCGACTCGCCCTGGGTGGCATAAACCGCCTGGGAGACTGGCGTCATGGGTTGCGGTTGCTGCAATGGAATCGGACCAGGTCGAACGAATGCGGGTTCAGCATGTGGCAGAGACGCCACCCTGACCGCATCCACGAGGGTGGGATCGCTAGTTGGCACGGGGGCCACATGCTGCAAGCTTCCGGAGCTGCTTGACGCAGGCTGCCTGGGTAATCTGGAGTCTCTGTCCTGAGTCGACGCCAACGCAGCCGTTCCTAGAGCACCTGCAGCGAGAGCAGCACCCGTAGGAAATTTGTCCTGAGGGGAGCTAGCCCGCTTCTTCTTCTTCTTATTCTTTTTGCTTCCCCATCTCCAACCCCATTTCGAAGTGCCAGAGTCAGACGACTGTGATTCATCGCTACCGAACAAACCGGTATCACCGAACGCGAGCGCCGAACTGACACTGGAGGAAGACTGGTCCCCTGAGTCCAGATCCTCCCAGCCCTCATCGTTAGTGACCGACGATGCGTAATCTGAGTGTCGCGACCGTGTCTCCTTCGCTGCGAGAATCTCTCCAGCCCGCCGACTTCGTCGGTGAGAAGTAGCAGCTAATGCGGTGGCCGCAGCGCCTAATCCCAGCAAAGCTGCATCTACGTCACGGTCCTTCTTCTTACTGCTCTTCTTGTCCGACTTGCGAGCGGGTTTTCGCGCGAATCCGGTACCAAATGCCAAGTCCGCATCAAGCGAAGAAGAGGATGAGTTGTTGAACGAAAAGATACTCCTGCGTTTCTTGACTCGGCGCTTTCCGCGGTTGTCAGAAGAAGCCGTGAAGAAAGAAGCAATGCCACCGCCAACAGACTTTCGAGCAGGTTGGGAGATATCAAGAAAAGAGGAAGAGCCAGAGGTTGACGACTTCCTCCCCTTTGACTTTCTTGGGGATCGACTGCGGCTGCGACTGCGGCTTCGATCACGAGACTTGGCCAAAGCCAAAGCTCCTGAACCCACAGCCGCACCTACGGCTGCATCCCTGAGCGCCGAATGGCGGCCAATTCGGGAGGACGAATGGGATCGGGACCGAGAACGGTGTCGCTTATCATCCTCATATTGACTTTTCGAGTCTGAGTAAATGATGCGGGACTCACGGTCTCGAGACGGACTCCGACGCCTGTAGACGCCACGCGAGGTCTGGCTCCGCCGTGTTGTTGAGACGCTTTCAGTGTCGTTGACGGTCATTACTCGGCCCGAACGGACGCTATAGGTGTCTTCAAAATCCTTGTTATTGAAAAGAGCTTTGGCCGCAATTCCACCCAAGAGTCCAGGCAGCAGCCAGGAACTCCGTGATGACTTTTTCCGTCGGCGACCTTCATCCTCAGAGGATGTATAACGACTTGCCTTTCCCACCCGCGACCCACCAACGTAGCGCTCGCCGGACGAACGGCGTGGGCGGTAGTGATGTTTACGAGGTGCGTCACGCGAGGAAGTGCCCGGTTCGAAGCAGTATTTGCAGACGCCTATGGCTTCGGTATACTCTTCAAACATACCAACACCCTCAGGATCACGCCAAAAGTCGATGAACTTATCAAGCGGACCACGCTGGCGCTGCTGAAATGCCAAGCTTCCTGAGGGGAAGGGAGCCCCGTGGTGGACAGCAGCATGGTGGGGATGCAGAGGGCTTGCAGCATACGGCACGGCTGCTCCTGTCCCAGCAGCGTGCCACCCTGGATTGGCCGGTACATTGTGGACTGTCGGACCTGGGATTCCGAACCCATGCTGGGAAGACTCGTCGTAATTCTGCATGGTGTACTGGGATAGATGGTCGGTGCTCGACATTGAATGGTGCTGGTGGTGTCCAAGCATGTAACCTGCTGCAGCACCCGCTGCTGCCGCTCCAACCGAGGCTCCGATACCATGGGCATGGGGCGGTTTGGTAGTGTTGGATGTCACAGGAGGGGCATATGGAGCAGTGGTTGGGACAGGTTCCGGAGGCGATATCGGGCTGGCCGGCAAGGGAAAGCTGCTTCCTGCTCCATAGGCAGCAGCTCCAGCGGCCATCCCCGAAATGCCGAATGTAGCGTTAGATGGCTTGGGAGGTTTGGACGTTGTTCCAGCAGTTGGACGATCCGGTCGTCCTGGCGCTGGATCCACCGCGAGCTCGGGGTCGTCTGCAAAGTACGCAGCGGCTGCGCCCACCTGGCCCATGCTGCTGGGCTCCGGTGGTGGATTGGCGACAGGCGACGCAGTCATGAGATGCGCCTGGCTGTTGGGAATAATAGATGGAGGTTTCGGACGCACACCTGGCTGGTCCGCAACAGACTGTCCCTGATCGCCATAATAATCGGCTGCTTCGCCGGCGGGATTCGGAGGCCGATATGGCTCGGCAACATAAGCAGGGAACTGACCGGGGAACTGCTGCTGGACATGAGGGTCATAGACCAAGGGGGAATTTGGCTGAATGGGCATCGATGTGGAAACAGGCGGCAAGTAGGTATCGCCGGACTGAGTCCGCGACCGTTCCCGACGACGGTCGCGAGACTCTACAGCGTCGTCTTCCAATTGTGCCCGCTCGATCCTCTCCGACCTGGGCCGTTCACGCTCACGACTCTGCGATCGGTCCCGGTCGCGTCTGCGAGAACTGCGCCCATCCCTGTCGCGAATATCAGAGTATCGATCGCGACCGCTTTCTTCATCAGTATCTCTGCGTTTGGGTGTCCGTTCAATAATAATCCGATCGTGCTCGACCGATATGCCCGGTTCTGCCGTCGCATAGCTCGAAGCGACCGAATCGCCCGCTGCGCTGGGAGCGTATCGCTTGCTGCGGCTGCCTGAAGAAGAGTACGCCGACAGATCGCCCAAGCCTCGATCACGGTCGTCACCCCGTGAGGACTTGCGGCTGACCGTCGAAGAAGCCTTGGAATTGGTTCGGCGGCGGCTACTGCTCTTGGAGTTCGAGGTTGTGCTGCGGCTATCGGAGGAACGGCCCCCCATCAGAGCCCTGAACATGGTGGGCTGAAAAGAGCGATCAAGATGATGCTCCGTGCGGCTCAGACAACCATGTGGGAATCGGAATGTTGAGCCTGGGAATTCTTCGATGGTTCAAGGCGGAGCTGGTGGCTGGTTGACTGTCGAGAGAGGAAAGGAACAACAATCGTCGTAATGATGCCCTGTCAGTCAATCCAAGTCGTAAATTAAATCAATAGATTAATTAGGTGGTCGAGTGAGGGACCAAAAGCAAAATCGTAACTCGTGATGCTAAAGGACGATGGCACGAACAGGGTGGAAATATTCAGCTCAGCTCGAGAGGAGAACCTATCGAACGGATAATGGATTGTTGTTTTCCGCAAGGTAAACAAGGACAACAACGGAGCTGAGCCGTGGTTCTTTTTCGTCGGCAGCCCCAGCCTGAACCGCTCAGATGATAGCGCTGGGTCAGCTTTGCTGCTAAGGGTGGTTGGTTGCTCCAGACAATCCGCTGCCAAGGCGATCCAGTGGGCGGTTAGCGCCTAAGGCCGCGAGGGCACGGTTCAGATCTGTACTAGTTTAGAGTATCCGAGGAGGAACAATAATAACGATGATGATGATGTTGAAGTCAGACAGAACGATGATGAAAGTAAGAATGTGGGGAGTCGAGTTGATGCATATGATAATTAGAATCCATCCAAGATGATGACTGGACGATAATTCCCCTGAACGTGTATACGTCTGAGATGGCAGAGAATGCCTGCAGGACTGAATCGAAAGGTGAGTGAGAACGACGAAATCGCGGTGAGGCTGGGGAGGCTGGTTGGCTGCACGTGCCGAGCAACAACGAGGACCACGAGAAGAATATGGGTAGCCTTAGGCCAGAAGGCTGGTTGTAGAGGACTGGATAGGACGATTTATTTACTGATTGGAGATTGCTATGGTTGAACCTAATCAATCCTTCTGTGCGTCATTTCTCTGCCCTATTCAGTACAATCCTCATAATTACACGAGGTTTGTGGCTACCTGAACTTAGGAAACGTAGATTCTGCCTCAGGTGTCCATTTAAGGCCTCTCCCATAGCTGAACAACCTGGCCACAGACTGGCTCCCAAAAAAAGCACAATGCTAGAGTACTACCTATCCAGCCAGTAGTCCCACACTGATTACTAAAAGTCTCACTCGGGTCTAGACAGCGTCAGCGTGACAAGCGAAGCAAACAGTCCAAGCACCAACCAAGCTCAACCAAGTCATAAAGTAACACAGCTTCTAATCAGCACGCATCAATCTCTCCAACCAGGACCTCAGCGAATGCTGGAACCAAGGCGGAAAGCTCCTCAGGTTCCGAGCAAGCCACCCTGAGGAACCCGGCACAACAACATGCCCACTATTCCCCTTGAGGATCTGTCTCACCAACTGCTCCGCGACCGTCTCCGGCTGCTGCAGCGGATTAAACCACGTATCCTCCGGAGTTAACTGCCCGATGAGCGCTGTCTGCGTGAATCCAGGCGTGAGCAGCACCGTCCGCACCCGCGGGGCATGGTACCTCGTCACCAGCTCCGCCGCCAGCCCCTCGTGGAACGAAATCGCCGCAGCCTTGGTGGCGGAGTAATCGACCATATTGGGGGTGGTGGTATATCCCGCCAGCGAGGCAACGGTGGCCACCATGCCGTGGTTGCGTTTGACCATGTGCGGCAGGAACTCGCGCGCAAGCCAGTAGTGCGCGAGGGTGTTGACCTCGAACTGGATGCGGGTGTCCGCCTCCGTGCCGCCGAGTATGGTCTTGCCGCTGCAGACGCCAGCGTTGTTGATGAGGACGGTGGGCTCGCCCAGAGTTGCGCGGATGTCGGCAGCGGCGGCCGCGATGGCCGAGGGCGAGGTGATGTCGCATTTGTGGAAGCGGACGGTGGGCGGGAGGCGGCCCTGGTCCTCCTGTGGTGAGTGGATGTCAAGGATGGCGACCTTGATGCCGCTGTCGCCGAGCAGCTGCGCGATTCGTCTGCCTATCCCGTTGCTGCCACCTGTCAGCACAACCACCTCGCGATTCCAGTCGTACCGGTCCGAGACGCCATTGTTCAGGGTCCGGGTATTGAGCCAGGCGTTAACATGGCGGAGGACGGCGAGCAAAGTGAGGAGCTGGAGGGCCTGGAAGGATCGCGGGTGCTCGAGGGCGAGTTGGTGGCCCTTCGCGGTATACTGGGCCGCCAGCAGGAGAGGGAGCGTCTTCCAGGGACTCAGAAGCGTGTTCTGAATCCATTTTCCGAAGACATCGGCAGTGAACCCTATCCTCCGAGAGAACACGCTCCTTTAAAACCAATAGCCTAGCAAACAGTGGACATGTGGGATGGGAAGCAATTAACCAACCTTCGCGTGAAAGCCAATTCCTTTGCGTCACCATGGTAGAAATCAATAAAAGTGTATTCCTGCAATTCTAAGATGCAGACCATCTAATAATCAGGTTATGCTGGACGATAGCCCCTTGGACCCTTTAATCTCAAGCATGACCTCCTTAATGAGTGACCTGCATATATAGGCGAGCCGGAGCATGATGGTTGTTGCTGATCGTCCAAGCAAGGGACTGCAGGGAAAAGCTTCAGAAGCAGCCGAGGCGGGCTCGACGTCCCTCGCCAATGCTGCCCTGTCCAATGGCATGCTACTGCTCATGCTAGATATTCAGCGTTCATTGAATGATTGTCCTACAATTGTCAGTTATAATTGGTGTAATTCGCTGGTCACGGGTACTTTTCTCCTTGCCGAATCATGCGTTGTACAAAACCTGGATCGCCTCCGAGCAGGAACATGTCTCTCCATCATCTCTACAGTCACACCGCTGTCCCTGTTGTGCATCACGCACGGCGAGTGCTCCTGAGATGCAAGATTTTATTTGAGTAACACAGGCTATTCGACAAACAAGTCCTATCCTGAACTCTTATAATGAAAACAATGACCCATTGACTCCAAAATATGGTAGAAAGTCGCACACCATCACTTCCATCCCCAGCCATTGGCGACAATCATCTGTTAGACTTTGAGCAATCCCGCATGTGATATTCGGCCGTCCAACTGTCCAAGAATGCAGGTAGCCAGGTCAGTTGGCAACCATTAACCCTGCTTCGCTGAAAATGCAACGACTCGATCCCTCCCAGAGGTACCCAATTCCAGTCACAATGGTAGGGTGTAACCAGCGCCGTTTGAACAACAAGGAGGAACAAGGTATCAAACCAAACAAAAAAGGTCCGAGGCTAGATAATGCCGGTATGATCAGAATAATTTCACGTAGCCACCCATCCATTCCCAATGCGCAGCAAATTAATCAAAAAGAATAAGCCAAGATCTTGAAGCCCTGCCCAAGAATGACTGATGATAAAACAAAGAACCGCCGTGCAAGACACCTATGTATGTATGTTATATATGAACCGTGCCATGTCAGGCATCAGTATATGCAAGGGAGCCAAGGGTCGAAGAAAAGAGCATGGACCAAAGAGGGGAAGAGAGGCTCGAGTCGAGTTATGTCCTAAAAAAGAAATAGATTCG
The DNA here is from genome assembly GCF_000149645.3 of Aspergillus fischeri NRRL 181. NCBI lineage: Eukaryota > Fungi > Ascomycota > Eurotiomycetes > Eurotiales > Aspergillaceae > Aspergillus > Aspergillus fischeri. The sequence continues at coordinate 3,411,945 of NW_001509762.1, read as the reverse complement.
AAGGATCGGTATAGATTGGATAGTTGGTGTTTGTAGAAGCCCCATTCTGGCGACGAGGTCTACCTTTTCAGGCGACCCGCGGAAATATCGTGCAGGCGATTTTCTGAGGCGGTCTCCCCTAGGGGCAGCGAGACGGGAAGCGGTATGAACCTAGCTATAGGCGGATGAGAAACTCGTGGCGGGCTCTCCGAAAATCTTCTCATAGATTTCGGTGAGAATCCGCGCATCAGCTCGAAGACTGGGGGAGATGTATCGGCTCTGCAACAGGAATTTAATTGTTCGCTTGAGAAGTTTTTCAAGCACATTCCGGTCCACCAGCTCTGACAGACAGGACATGTAGGTTGCAGACAGCACGAGCATATTGCCGAATTGGGCATGAGCAGTTCCAAAAATATTTGTCACGATCGGACGACCTTCAATTCCATCAAAGGCCTCTGTACTCAAGATTGCAGAGTCGATGCATACTTTGCAGGCTCGTCGTAGCTTAGGCGGTAGATCTCGGTATGCAATGGTGCCCATCGAGCCTCCTTGAAAGGAAGAAGGAGCGCTATGGACTCCTATGCCCATATCACTCGACAGACGCACCACGTTTGAAGCCCGTTGACTGTGTGGTAATGAGGGCGAAACCTGCTGAGATTTCGAGCCAGAGAGAACGGACCCGGCGGGTGACTCGACTGATGCGGCAGTTGGATTGGGATTGGGGAGTCCAGCAAAATGCAGAGCATGGTATAGGAGAGGACGGTGGATGATGTATCGTGCACCGTAATATTTGGCCCGCATACGAGCAACGTTTATGTCGTTCGAGGGGGGATCAGTGTCTTTCCATTTCATGATCTCTGGAAGACTATTTCGCCACAGTTCGAGATTCATGCTAAGAATTTCTTGCACGTTTGAGGTCCACCGGTTGTTACTCGAGCTGCTCGTGGTTGTAGTATTGCTGGAAGGATTAGCTGTGATTGCGGCGATTGCAGCGTTGACAGCGCTCGCAGAACCAGCAGCATTAGTGGCACTGCCCGGGTTTGCATTGTTAGAGCCTTGTTGTCCTATAGAAGTATAAATAGCGGTTTTCCTGGTGACATGGTCTTAGGTGCCTTACTCTCAACTTTGTACAGATCAGTGTGGACACGGTTAAGGACTTTCCGGAGGTGGATTTGGGCAGAATAGAAAAACATCATCATGGTACTGGGCGCGCAGATTTCATTTGGCAAAGCAAGTGTGAAGCGTCCCTTTGGTAGACCTATACGTGACTCTGCACGAGAAATGCCACTGGCGGGGAGATCAAGTTCTGCAAGAATATCACTACATTCGGAGTTAGTTGGGCCCGCAGGCTAAATCTGACAGCGACCATCACAAACATACCTCTCAAGCTGAAGACATGTCCAATACGCAAAATCGTAGAGGTCTTTCATAGGCCCGTCCTGCATCTGGTCATAGCGTTTCCTGGTACTGCAGTCAGCAAGTCACCTAGGTTGAGGGCTCAGTTCGGCTTTAGACAAAGGCTTACGATCGGATGAGTACTTGACAAGCGCGAGCGGCTTGGTATATCCATCCATGACTCTGGAAAGGATGCGCTAGTTGGCCGGCGTAAAGTCCTGCGAGCAAAGCCGCTTGAACATGAAGCAAGCCATTGGCCCCTTGAAGGCCTCCCAGGATCTGCGTGGCATATGCATAATAAGATAAACCCGGAATGACATCGACGTTTCTGAGATGTCGATTGGCAGGCACGTCTCGACCTGATGACGCCGACCGCCCTCCGACACTTCTCCGACCGTCAACAGGTGAGGGAGACGGGACAGCGTGCGGTGCGTAGAAGCTCCCCTGCGCTGGAATAATCATGTCAGATCCAGCGGGAGATAGGACGCTCCGGGTAGGCGGGCCAGGGATCCACTCTTTGCGAAAATCCGGGGGGTTATCTGTGACAGGACCGGGGACTGGTGCTCCCACTTCGCAGATACTGCCCAGCGCAAGCACGAGAAGGAGAACAGCATTGTCAATTGACTTTTCAATGCGACGGCTCGTCGCTTCTGTCCTAACGCCCGCGGAAGTTGGAAAATCGCACGCTGCACCTTGCAAAGTATCACATGACCTTTTTCTTTTTGCACCTCGGGGCATGTCGCCTGTCCCTGTAGGCGTCGATCCAGATGTCTTCGGTAAGCAATGGAACTTGATGAACATTTCGATCTTCTTGTCCAGGTCGCTCTGGTCGAGGAAGGGATGAAGTTTGTGGATGTGCTCCAGGTAACTGCGATGATAGCGACGGATGGTGTCTGGATCGGCCCACAGAGTACCAAACTCGTCAACCCCCTTGTCTCGAAGCTTCTGCGGGAAACCGCTGGGATGAGAGCTTTGCGTCCAAGGGCTACTCGGCGATGCTCGGTGCGTGTGACTATCATCCCATCCGCTGCTGGAATTCGAGCTAGTTAATGGGGTTGGCGACATGCGATCCTCACTTGTGTCGTCGCCCTCACCGCAGCCGTAGACGCGAATCAAGCCACGTTGCTCTTCAAGCATCATCACATAATCCTCGTCGTACTCGCGGGGATAGAGCAGGTTCCTAATCGATGGCCAGGAGAGCAACTTGTGGGCAGCTGTTGTATGTTCCACCGGGATGGACAGCTCACCGTCCTCCCTCTCCGCATAACTCTGCCCTGGAGGATCATTCGAATCCAACTGCTGCATTCCATCTCCATTCTTGGATTCTGACTCAAGCAAAATATCAGTAGCACTTGGTTTCAGCAATCTATCGAGTGTCTGCTTGGGTGGCATTGATCGGGTGGCATCTTTGACAGCCAAAAGTTTCGGCTCTTTCAATCCGACCTCGTTTGAAATCTTACTTAGCGTCATCCCATGTTCCATCTGTACCGTTTGAAAATGCGTCAGACGCTCGTCGAGCTTATCTTCCAGATACTGTATCTTGTCCAAGATCTGCTGGGTGGCCTTTTCCTGTCTAGCTTGAGGGTCAGTATCTGACAACCAACCAACTGAAAGACAGAAGTCAGGCAGGTCACGCACTTGTGGGGGGGAACTTCTTTATAGACACATATCAAATTGTTCTCCTTGCAGTGGCTGCAGGCGGGCCGCCCTTCATCGCACTTTGCTTTTCTTGCTCTACACTGATCGCAGGCCTTTTAGACAATGGAACGAATGTAAAGTTAGTCTATTTTCTTTGTACCCCGCGCAGTCTCGTTTCTCTGCGCCATGGAAAAAGACAGTCATTACCTGTTGAGCCCGGGCAGCCTTGCGCTGACGCATACCAAAGGCTTGATTCTGGTAATAATTCGGCTCATAGGGAGCAGGAGTATGCGAAATATGCGGGACCGGTGTCGGAAACTGAGCTGGAGGCATCGTGTGCGGGGCTGGAGGAGGGGGAGGGGGGGGATCGCCATTACTGCTCTGTTCTTGAGGGGGATATGTCATCCGCGGACGAAAGTCGGGGGGCGCCGAATGAGGAGGAGGACCTGGATGCGTCGGTGCTGAATGGGGGATGGAATCGTGCGAAGCTCCATTCATAGGACGAAAAGTCGGCGCATGCGACTCTGTCGGGGTGAGACTGGGAGCAGGCAAACTATTTGGCCGGCCATACGGCCCTTCGGGAGGTAGCTGAGGCAACTCTCGATTCGGTATGACAGGATACCCGTGAGAGGGCAGGGAAGGTTGAGGGGGGTTGGAGGCCCGTCGCTGCTCGGCGTGATGATGCTCGAAGGACGGTGGGTAGGGGCGCCATGGCTGATCGTATGCTCCCGGCGCATTTGCCAGGCCATGCGCCGCCTCAGGAGGAATGCGATGATGCATTTGACGGGGGGGAGGGCCGGAGTAAGGAGGGAGCGCCTGTGGCTTATCGTCCGTTCCAATCATTTCGACAATGGTAGGTCCGCACCTCCGGCCGGTGACTCCAGGTTGCCGTAATTCCGCTACGAACGGTCTGTTCAGTGCGACAGTCATACAGTCATGAGGACATGTTGCAGTCCCGCAGAAATCACAATGTGCAATGTCAAGTGAGCGAGTGGGGTGGAGGGACAGCGAGAGTTGGACAAAGCTCAAGAGCTTCCCGAAAGAGGTAATTCAGCCGGTCAATTCTTTTAGCTCTCGATAGTCTGCGTTGCGCGTTTCACTCTTCTATTTTTCTCTCCATCCCTCTTCTCGGATCGATATCTTCCTTTGAAACGTTTGCGACCAGTAGCTCCGAACGATGCAGTCGAACGGTTAGAGGCGCAGTTTGGGGGAAGTATTGATTGACGAGCGACGGCAGTTACGAACGCGTAAAGGCACGGTGGAATAGCTTTCCGATAGCTATCCAGGAAGAGCCAGCAATCCGTTAACTAGGAGAGAGAATTAAGAAATGATGCAAGAAATAGACAAAGAAAATAATCGAAGCAATGACAAGTGAGCGGCCAGAGGACGAAGGAAGGCTAATGCAACGGGATACCCAAGGAGATGGGTAAGGATAGCAGGATGGAGAGCAAAAGCAAAGCGGATGCACAATAGCCGGACCGTTCAAAGGTACCAAGCCTGTTATAGTGCAACGGGGGGAAGAGGGAAGAGCAACAGATCTGCGGCCACACTAATTACAGTGGGCACTTGACCCTGGTAAGCTGTTGGCAGGGGAAGAAGGTACTTTTTTAGTAGCTTCAGATGGAGCTGACCAGGGTGGAGGGTTGAGGGTACATGTGGTGGCATCATTAATATAAGAAATCATACTGACTCGGCTTGGAGAGGCAAAAGACGGGGGAAAGAAGAAAAGGTACACATCGGTAACTTCATAGATCCATCTGGCACAGTCCAAAAGCCAGTAAGGACTGAAAGATGGTAAGGTAGTACGATGGTGATAACGACAGAAACAACCCACCTTGGTGAATGAAATGCAGTGCGAATGAAGAGGAAATGCAGTGCGAATGAAGAGGAAATTGAAGAGAAGCAACCAGGCAAAAAGGATGGGAAGATGGAAAACAAATGATGATGGAATCATGGGACACTTACACAAGAATACGGAGTAGGCTAGGTATCAACCCAGAAAGGATAATTCAAAGAGAATGGAGACGCCAGAGGTTGCCTTTTTCACACTCCGATCCTTCGGGAGATGGATAGCTGTTTAGCTAGGTAGGTAAGCCAAGCTGTCGGGTCGCCCTGGGTGTGTCAAGAATCGATCGAGCAAATGGTGGCAGAGCTTGAGGTGTCGGGAAGGGTGAGCTCCAGGAAAAATAATAATAATAATAATAATGTAGTAAAAATAATGATAATACCGGATAATAATAATAACAATCACCTCAGATTTTTATCAAATGGTAATGGTAACGGTATTAATTCCCAAGAAACGCGGAGATGGCCCCAAAAGGGCAGGCCGGTTTGGATGGAGCAGGAGTTGGAGACTCGAGGGGCGGAAATATGATTATTAAGGTGGAAAATGGAAGTGAGGATGAAGGATCGATAATCCCCGTGATCAAGATAGAAGGAGGGGTTGGAAATGTAGGCTGCGTTGTTGACAGTTCAATAGTTCCACACTGTCACCATGGAATCTCAGTAACAGCCTGTTTACTGTAAGGTGAATATCGTAGATTTGCGACGCGGAGAAGATCGAAAGAAAGCGATCAGAGAAAGTAGTTTGGCCGTCGAGATGCTGTTGGTGCTCTTGGTACTGACAAGACTGATGAGGAGATGGCATAGAAGGATGCACAGAAAATGCCCCTCTTTGATAGCAGTAGCCTTAGTAGCTGTGCTTCTCTCCTTTGATTCGGTTGGCTCAGGATCTCTTTTGAGTGGAGGGAATGTCAGTAAGTAGTAGTAGTAGTTACCTTAGGTACCTGAGGTGAATAGATAATAATCAAGGTAATGAACCTCCGACTCTAAAGAAATACGGAGAAGTAGAAAGGCACACTTTTCTCTGCGTCTCTTGTTTCTTTGATCTTCTTTTGTTTTTCTTTCTTTTGTTTTTGACGCGCGCGTCCTTCTGACTGACTGGGTCTTGTTACTTGTAACCTGAGCCAGGATCCTGGTTCGCATGTATTAACACAAGCCACCGGAATTGACAGATCGTTTTTGGTCCTTGTTGGGGTTCCTCATTATTTTACGCCTCCGGGTCTGGGAGCTGTCTCGGTTTTTGGTCCCCTGAGGTGTTTGACTGCTACACTGGGGGGAAAAAGAAATAAAATAAAATGAAATAAAACATAGAATAATCATGATAATAAGGAAAATAAATAGTGTGGAAATGCACATACTACTACGTACCTACTTCTACGGAGTGGAGCCTAACGAAACTAATATTAATGGAATAACCGAAGCTATGGAGCAAAGCTGTCTGCTGATGTGCGGGATCATGGGCGGGCTGAAGGACGAAATAATAATAACAATAATTCTAATTCATTTCCACCCAAAGCATTGGAGAACCTCCGAACTCCGTTCTCCATATCGATCTACTTCTTTTGAGTCTCCTGAATAGCCTGCAAATAGATAACGATTAGCGTTTACGGGACGTTTTCTGAATCTGAGTTTCTTTCAATTTCCTATTTTGTAGCTGAGGGTCCGCCACTATTTACGGCGTAGCTCTTGAGCCGTCTGAAATATGCCACATGGAGAGTAGGTAGGAAAGATATGGAGTAAAGAGGACGGGAGGACTGGAGGGGACATGTTCCCGCACCGTTTGAGGACAGCTTTTCATCTTTGGCATCCTTGATACAAGACTATAGTCGGCATTGAGTTTGCAGAGCAAATCTTATTCCTAACCGACTGTCTGGGATGAGGTCTGTTAGAGGGAAATTAGTATAGACTAGAGTGTAGGTAGACACCTAAGGACCCAAGGTAAACGGGTTCTGTTGATACCCAAGTTTCGGAGGGCGCGGAATCCATTAATGGGCGCTAGGCACACCCTTGGGTTCCCGAATATACTCCGTGAATATCCATGACTTGCTCATCATTGCCTTTAAACATTTTTATTCTTGATCAGCAAGTATGACCATCAGCCAAAATCAAACATTGTTTAAGAGATCAGACCAAGAATGGAGAGGTCTCGAGGGTAGACTACGTACCCAGACACTGATGGAGCCACGGATTGAACGGTTGGCATCCTCCTCCCAAGTGTGCTACTGGATGATGATCTGACTGGACAGCAAAACTGCCAATTGCCATTCAAATCAAATGATCATTACTACCATCCTTAGCAACTTCGGTTTCGTGTCATTTTGCGGTCAGTCACTTTGACCATTATTTAGCAAGGGGCGCCCTGTAAAACTCAATCTTGAAGTCTAAACTACAGCTTCATGGAGCGATTGCTTCAGAAACCGGAGGTGGATATCCACAGCCATCTCCGGTATTCTGAGAAGCATTCGACTTGATAGGCAGGTGATTCTGATGGATACTCATACTGATACTGATCGAGCCAAGGGGGAGGGGCCCTTCCCACAATAGAAGAGAAGAAGGAATGCATGATGCGACCCTGAAAGTGTGCTGCATAAATGCCCCACGCAGAAGACGGTGAGAATCATCAGGTTGCTCCGTGGCTGCTGCAGTAGGGTTCTGATGTTGTTGTATGGAGAGCCAAGTACCTTCACAGCATCGGTTTTCCAGATCCATACCACCATCTAAGGTATACTTGCCATACAGAGCAGAATCATCCCCTCCATTTATGATTTGACGCGCTGCAACCAGGCCAAAATAAAATTGCCAGCTGTCCCCTGGTTCCGTCCGCATTTTCAGGCACAACCACTCTTTGCCAACCACAGGGAAAGAAGAGACGGTAAGTTACGGGAACGGGTGTCACGCGTTCTGACAGTGGTTGTTGGTTGTGGTTCACCGCGGGATTGGCTTTACGCTCGGCAAACAACATCTGGAAGTGGAACTCAGGCTAGGACCAGGGGTGTTCCTCTCTATTCACAAGGCAGATGTAGATTTCGAATGTTGTGCTCATAGCAGCAAGTATTTGCAGAGTTTATTCAACATCACTTGACAGGTAAATATTTTGCGCCTCCGTAGTGCAATGAATGCCGCCCCTCGCTTAACGAGCAATGATAGCCTGGTCAAAGCTCTACAGCGCACTCAAAAGTGTTGGGCGCCATATTGAAGAGACAACACAATTGAGCACATAAAGTCAAACCGGTGTTCTACGGAGTTTGGGTCTGAATGCTTTGAGAATTCCCTAGTCCATGAGACTGGTGAGAAAAGGAACATCTCGTCTTCGGGAAAAAGGAGAGGCGCGAAGTCTACGACATGTTGATAGATCAACAGGTCTCAAAGACAGGGTCTGATTGCGTTTGCCACTTCTCCTTTGTCCGCTGCTAAAGTGGTTCTGTGTGATCACGGGAGAACGTAGAACACCAGAAACAAGTTTCATTCCTACGATGTTATTCTACAATGCTACATATCCTTATCGTCATCAAACGTCCAACAATGGTCGATCCCTCGAGCTAATTAGTCTACCCAAGGAAATGATTTCCTGAATCAATCTATATTCTCATATGACATTCTACGCTCTACCTGTGTCTGCCTCCAGTTGTTATGATGTAGTCTAGTTATCATCAAGTCCCGATGAAATTGCCTACCGATCGAATTGTGTGGATCGTCTGCCTAAAATTCCATAATCCCGTCCCCTGGAACCTCCGTCGGTTGGCAGCATCATATCTGTTGGTTGGATCATCCAGCCGAAACAGGCGGTCCACAACTTTCTAACACTCAATCAAGTGCGTATTCAGCAATGTACACAGTACAGGCGACTTGACGCAAATTTACTGCAAATGATGAATGCTATCAAATTCTACCCAAACAGAGTACGTAGTACAGCCCTCGTTCAGGCCTCTTTCTCTGTAAGGATGAAAACTAAAACTCCCCACAGGACAAAGATCTACAGTATCCACCCGAACGGCGGACAAGGCATCGGTTCAGAATGAAGGAAATGGAAGCGTCCGCCGTCCGCCGTCCGACGTCCATGTTGCGGATGATGTACATGCATACTGCAATGTATGTCTGTATGACAGAACCGGAGGATGGTCAGGTGCCTGAAGCAAGGGATAGCCCTGTCCTGTTCAGAACCCCAGTGTGGCGGACTGCTGGCTCGGATCTGCATGGGGTAAACCAACAGTGCAACCAGGTAGAGAGCTCTCTCTAACTCTACTCATGCTTCCATGCCTAGTTGTCCTTGTCGGTGGCTCTTGCTCCGGTGTTACGAGTCTCCTACCTCGCGGACTGAGATTGCAAGAAGGAGAGGCTAGCATGCTGTTGTTCAACCTAAGATCTCTGCTGCTACCACTACCGCAACCACTACAGCTACCGCGTTTGCGATACCGACTTGGTTTAATGCTACAGCAACTCAAACTGACTCCCATTTTATGGGATGCAAACGTCTTTGGAAAGGTGCATATTCATCAAGTCGCTTCCCTCACTGCTTACCGGCTAATCGCACATCAACGAGAGAAATGCGGCTATTGCTTAACCGGAGCCTTTATTCTGGGTCTCCAGACTCAGGAACAAGACTTGCGCCGTCATTGGACACTGGAGCCGCTTCCCATCAGTCCTGGTCATGTATCGGATAACTCTCGAGACTGACGCGGGCCAGCGAGTCAAGGACCGAGACAGGATGCTCAGTTGAGCCTTGGACAAGCTGACGTATTGATTGTTTGGAGTAGCTGAAGGAGGACATCCGGTCCAGCCTTGATTCATCCCCAGTTTTGGATATTCATCAGCAACTCTATTTAGGAGAGCCACAATTTCCCCGTACCAAATCTGAGGAAGCGGGACAGCCCGCTGCCCGTCTACAAGTTGGGCCCTGTTACATAGCGTGCTCATCCATGGCTTGGCGCAGAAGGATTTGCTTCTATCAATTTCGACCATGGACGTCCGAATTGTGGCCCGAGGAGAAGGCCTGATCTTTTAAGCCTAACATTGACACAGATACCCTGGCGATAATCATATAAGAGTACTGCTACGATAATAAGAGAAACAGTCAGCATCTTCTCTTCAACACCGTGAACATGCCTAGCTGCATATGGAAGTAAAACCCGACACGTGGATGGCGTACATCTATCTCAAATGCGCAACAGACTCAACACTATGAGATGGGGTATTCTAGCATACTCCGCAATCACCCTATATGACCGATCGACTCCTATGGAGAATGAACTACCAGATTGACTGATGAATGTAACCCCTCGTAATGATTAACTCCCCACAAGCCTACTTTCCATTTTCTAGGTGAACCTTACTGTCATCCTGACTCGATCAATCACCTGCTCTAGTCCCATCCTGACCATTTGCATGTTCTTACAGAGTGCACAAACGCAACCACAAAACGACCGATCAGACTGATGAACCATGGTTTGCGACATCTGAGAGGTTGATCGGTAGTCGAGACAAGAGCTCGGATCGCTTGATCATGCCGCTGCATGTGCATAGTCTGCATGGGATGTCAGATATGTATGTCTCTCTGGAGAGCGTCAAGTTGTGGCCCTTGAGGCTCTGGTGGAAGCGCAGCAGGTGAAGCAGTCTATCATTCTCACAGTTCTAGATAATCAACACCTATATTTATCAGAGATTTAGAGCGTCTTGATGCGCGATATATTATCATCAATTACGAAGTTCGTTCTTGATATGGTAGATGCCACTAGCTGTATATGTAGACATGCATATGGTCTAACCTGAATGGTTATGGCCAAGGTTTCCGATGACCATGTATCTAAATACTGTCTCTTCTAGGGGAGGCCAGTGGGCGCAACAGTTCTCCGTAATTGCTCACCTGAAACTGAGTAGGTTTTCCTGCTGACCGAGAGGAAATTTGATTATCTGGTGGGATGTATAAACTGACCAGCGGCGCAGTACGGAGTCCTCTGCAGCTGGCTTGCGCATGGACTACGCAGCTGTGAACTAACCACAGCCCATTGCGGATTCAACTACTCTAGATACCTTGGTAGCCCAGGGTAGATAATATTAATACCTTGCAGTTGCAGTAATGGAGTAAATTCCCCCCGAATCCTCACGTCAGTCATCGATCCACCGACCTGGTTGACGGGCTCGGGAGGCTTCAACATGCTTTCGCGGGTAACCCATTCCCTATGACTGTAACGGCATCGGTGGAAGAGGCCAGAATCAATGATCGTCATATCCGCACTCCCTCTGTACGGTAGTTTTGACGATTGTCATTTGTCGTACTGATCATCTGGTACAGAGTATTAAAGATTTTATCCTTAGCCGCAAGAACCCCCAATACTTACCGGTCAGCCCCGGACCCCAAGCGCGGTCCCTCAAGCCACTCGATCTATCACATTTCCATCACTCTAATGGAGTTTTTGTCACTTTCCAGTGTTCACTGTTCAATGAGACAGGCGTGAGGGGTTTGTGGCCCGAATATAACCGTATTGACATGTTCATTTTACAGAAAGCACGGTGTACTTTGGCTGTACCTATGTAACTATGCAGTATTCAGTAATGAAATACTGTTCCGGTGTTTGTCCGTCCTTGCTTGCTATAATATATGAGGTGCATGTCTAGATATGATATACATGATTCCGAGGCCATTCATCTATGCTATCTTACGGCGACATGGCAAGGTGATACCCTGGTCCTTACACTATCTACCATAACCATGGAACATGTCAGTATGGAGATAAGCTCAATTTGATACTTCTTGCGCACTGTGCACCACCAATGGCCCAAGCGTACTCTTACCATCCTCACTTTGATCAGCAGATGGACCAAGCACTCTAGCCTTACCACCCAGCGTCAGGACCAGCTGCATAGAGCATAGGCATAGGCCATACGCTGGTGAAATCAATCATGAAATCGAAAGGCTGAAACTTCTTCAGCGAGGACCAAGACAGTAGTCTAGCTCCGAGCCGGAGCAAATCCATAGGTGCAATGCACAGATGGACTGGTCTGGATCACCGCGCAGAAGTACGGTGCTACCATGTTGCCATTTATATTGACTTTCTTCGGATGCTATGACTGCAAAGATTGGCCAGATAGACCCTCAGTGCAGGGTATAAAGTACAGGAAATGCATGCTCCAGCCCCTGATCGCCACCATGTGTCCTGGAATCGGCCAAAACTGACCTGCGATGGCCTCGTAATTCGTACCACTCTTTTCTTGCTCTCGTCTCATCGTCATGATTGACTAGACTAGAACTATTTTATCAGAGCTCACAGGAACGAAGTCGATAATCATAGGGAGGTACAGGCGACGACCATCACAAGGCAACCCCGCACAAACCCCCGAGGACATAAAACACTCCAATGTGATCGGACCGGATATCATTTCCCCCTCCTTAGGTTGGATAGCTCAAGCCACGCAATTGCAACTATAGGACCAAGATAGACGCCGGACACGAGAAACCGAGGCGAAGGCGATGATCGTCGGGGCCTCACTTTTTCCTGCATGGTGACTGATTTGGAGAATCCCGGAGAGGCATGATATCATATTCAGGGATTGTAATCTCAAGTCTCGACTCTCAAGACTTGGGTCTTGAGTGTCTGGGTATTGAATTCGAATATTCTGCACAATCACGAATGTGATGTGAGTGTGGTGTGCTGGGGCGACCACATGGCTTCGTCTGTCTTTGGTTCGGGTTCGAGGGGGGTGGCCCTGCGTGCTCCTATTCGACTTCAGGGGGGATTTTAATCATAGCCGCAGTCATGCCAATCATTACTTCCTTGCTCCGGCAGGACGTAGAGCAAGTACAAGTTGTGTGCTGCAAAGCTGCACATAGACATAGCTGACTGCACTGTCTATATCTCTACATGTGTTGAGTACAGGAGATATTTGGAATGACTGCGTACTGCACGCAACCTTCATCTATGGTATACCATATGTAAGGGAATATGACTTGCAGATATATTGTGGTTGATGGTCTCTCGGTCCTCCCTTGCGTCAGGTTAATTAGCTTGATTTGATTTCATCTAAACATGCAGAAGGAGGATGAACGCGTGTGCTCTATGTAGATATCGTGTTCGCATACTGGTAAATGTGGTGATGCTCAACTCGCATCTGGATTCTCGCTAGAAGTAAGTCTAAGGGCTGGTCATAGACGGTCATTGCCTGCGCAAAAGATAGTGGAACATTGTCCACAAGCCCTGAAACACCTCGAGGCGTTCCTGCGCGTCAAACAAGTCATACCATTTCGTTCGCCGAAGCTTGAGAACCTGCCAGGGCTGATCAAGCGTGTCGGTCTCCGGGGGATAGTCACTCTCGCCTGTTGTGAGTAGGTCCAGATACCGACGGTGGATTCGAAGGTGAAGAATGGCAACGTGATGATTGATGGAGGAGAGCATATAGATCTAGGACAGGATTAGCATAAGTTCGCACATGCCATTGGTGATCCAGCATACATCGTCGAATGGACTGTCCTTGTCTTTCCCAATCTGAATGTACCTCATCCGTCTGTCCCAAAGACTTGGCCCTGGCTGCACAATCTTCCACTTCTCGGCATTGCTAAGCTTCCGCCCGGAGCCCGCGCGACGGGATGCGAGAAATGGATGCTCGTACTTAGAGCGCTTGCGGTCATTGCCATCCCTCGCAGGCTGGTCCTCGCAATTGCTGTTGTCCTGCGTGTCCTGGGTCGCTCCGCCCCATCGGGGTTTGGTTGCCCACCACTTGCCCTCACCGGCTTTCACTTCCGTCGTCCCTTGCCTCGCGCGTTCCTGCGCGGCCAAAAGCATGGCACCGAGCTCCCGAAACAGGTCGCATACCTCCCCAACGCCGGACCCTGGTGCGTCTTCAGGTCCTCGGAACGAGGTCTCCGGCCTGCATTGGGCAACAAAGACAGGGCCTTCCATGACACCGCTACGGGCCAATTGGCGGTCTTTGGGCGATCGCGCAGCCTGGAAGGACTGTCGGATGGGGAAGAGGATTTTCTTGACGGTGAGTCGCGGTGGGAGCATCGGGACAGTTACTTGGCAACCAAATGGCCAGGCGGCCATCTCAGCCAGCGCTCGCACCGTCTCCTCCCGAACATCCTCTGGCATTTCCTGTCCGCTACCTATCCGGCGGCCGGTATATCTTTGAACAGTCGGTTGCTGCCCCTCTTCCCGGTCCGACGACGGTTCGTCGACGGTCTGTGTCGTTGGTGGGTTGTCGAACTCCATTGGCGTAGTTGTTGAGTCCTGTAGCTCTGACGGCTGCGGTTCGCCATCTGTCTGCATCTTGTCTTCGTCGGACGCTACTTCAGGAGTGGCGGGGCGCTCGAAGTAATTGTCCAGGCTTGAATCCCACCACTGCGACATTCGCTCCAGCCCCATCCAAAATTTTCGTGCATTAGCCACTCGAACCCGCTGACGGCCCTCCTTGGGCGGTAGCCGTGTAACTTCTCGGAAAGCATCATCATTATCCAAGAGCAGTTCCTTCTTAAGGATCTCGAATCGGTCCGCCGCGGGGTATGGGTTACCATTGTCCATCAAAATCGGCTCGCCATCTTCGGTCTCATTACAGATACGAGCCTCCCAAGGGAGCGGAGGAAAGAGTTTTGAGCCCTGGGGGACAATGCGATCTGCAGTAATATTTGTTTCCATTCTGAGATTGAAGGCTTTCAACTTCTCTGTCGAGAGGTCCTGCGGCTGGCGGATCGACGCTAGAAGGTCGGCTATCTCCCTTAGAGACGATTCCGATGCGTTGTCCGGGACATCTAACAGGTCATAGACTGGAAAGTCGATTTTTGTTGGAGGCGGCGGGGGTGGTTTTTCTTGTTCAGGCGGCGAGCCTATCGTGGGCAACCCTATGCGTCATTAGCACTATGGTCAATGCCAGTTATTATATGTCAGGAGAGTCTATGCATTCAAGCAATGCCGAAGCCCAAAGTCAGGGAGCTCAGAATGTAGTGATTGCTTGACACGCAGACATAGCAGCCATTGGTTTTGAGCATTGACGGCACCATTGTCATGGCGGCATTCATCGATGAAGCTTTTATCATAAGGTATACTTGAATATACCACACCGATTTCTGTGTGACAACTGGTGAGGGGAAATCTTACCCAACCCACCGGTCCAACCGATCATCATAATGGTCAGGCCTGCGCTTGGTATTTCCTGTCAAGGGGACGTGTGAATATCCAGCTCCAACAAGACAGATTGTATCCAAGTATTTAGAAGAGAAGATAATGATCAAGATGAAGAATCAATCACATGCTCTCCTCTGTATATGGGAATATCGCGGGATATCGAACGAAAATGCGGCAGCTTCAATTGACCGAGTAGAATTACCATGACCGAAATCAATGATGGAATTCTTTCGGTGACAGTCAGTTCATTGACTGAGGTGGTTGATGTTGAGATCCACCACACAACACAACGATAAGGGGAATCGCAAGAATGATTGTTGTCGAAGTTGGATTGTGGTTGCGGAGAGAGCGGAATTAGTAGCATGTCCAACTGGGCCAAGGAAGAAAAAGGTACGAAAACAAGCCACTGTCAGGACTCAAGAGGGGAAGTGATAATCTTTGTCCTTGGTGGGTCGAATTAGCATCAGCATTAGTTCATGCTTTCGACCGTTATTATCCTTCTTTTATTATCACCATTCTCGAGATTGGAAGCGAGCGAGCCATCAATGTGACCGGTAGAGAAGGAAGTCAGTATATGATACCTCTGAGATATGGCATCCAGACTCCGTACTTGATAGAGGTACCAGGGGTACTTTTGAGCCCTCTCACGCGCTTTATAACAGTCACTAATCCAGCAGACTTAGAGAGACATCTAGTAGATACTATGCAATTGTATGTGACCATTCATAACCCCTATATATTGACCGCCTCTCCACATCAGGTTGCAAGTGCTCTACTCCGTATGGCTTCCACCTGGGGATGTATCGACTGCCCCGCTTTGAGGGGCAGGAGCACACAGTGTTATTTATGCCTTGGGAAGAAATGATATTTTTAACATGTACAAAGTAGGTATGTAGAGTGATTCACGAGAATAACACAGTTTATGTTATTTCGCCCGCCACTCAGGGTACCTAGGTACGCTTGCTTCATACGAAGTACAGATGACAAGCCAACGCACCAAAGCTGCCTGAGGCTGTCATATAGGATGATAGTCGGACCGTTGACTAAATCACATGATGCGTAAAGAGAAACTAATCCACACACAGACTAGTAAACAACTAATGTTTATGGCCCAATCAGGAAATATGTCATTTTCTCCGTGTAGGTAAAGTTCCCCGGCTTCAACAAGTGAAACGTCCATCGCTTGATTGATCATGGCTCAATGGATCGGCAGCAGGAGTTCTTGCTCATCATGTTCGCCAATTTTAATGGGGTTCGGTCTAGTCCCTCGGTCTTCAGGAAGAGGACCCCAACATGCTATGAAACCACTTCCCTTCTGCAGCTGCTACTCTCCCTTGAATCATGGTTAAATGAAGATACGAATCTCCAGCGACTGAGCGTCGTGTGAGGGGCTGGGGAGGGGCCTCTCGCTTCCATCCCATGCGACAGACTAATGCCCTACCAATTTATGGTCACAGTGATCACTGCATAGTTCCTCATAGGATTGGACATGCTTGTTGAACTCTGTCTCACTCAATCTCTTCCGGATGAATTTCCTCGAGTCAGGGACCACTTATCCCCTGCTTAGGTCGTTCTTCAATTGAACTCTCCCGTCTTGGGTACTACGAACTACTAATAACTAATAAGCCCTAGACTAGATCTCGGTTCCTCTCAACTCTATCCTCGTCGCTGTTCGCTCCCATAAGCCGCCCGGTCGATACCAAATACACGCGGTTGAGCTGAGCGAACCCTTATTTTCCAGGCTTTTGGTATTGACTGCTGTTCTCCGTCCTTTCGTGAGCTCATAATATCAATCTACTCGGAATCGATCTATATACTACGAAGTGGGCTAGAATGCTACGCTGAACTTCCGTGTACCACCTGTGCTTCACTGTTGAATCCTGAAACAGCAGGGCACAACGCGAATGCAGCCCCTCCGAGTCCGGACTGCTATGACCAATGCGTTCGTCTCCTGGCACGGGGCATAGTGAAACGTCAATCATGAACATATAGCGCATTTACATTTCCTATACATTCCTTCTCTCGCTCTGGACTAGAGTCACTACACTGTTCTTTTGATTTGTTGACCTCTGGTCGCTGTTGGCATTCTACGCGCCGTGACTCTATCACACTGGTCTTCATTCATCATTTCAGCGCTATCGATTCATGCATGCCAGCAATTACCGCTCTTAGCCTTCCATTCTAGCAGAGCGACCGTCGCATCCGTCCAGCCTGTGGGCTTGGCGCAATGTCGATGTCCAGTCCTTCTATCATCTTATATCAGGGCTTGAGATGTACCAAAGTGCCCAGAAGTTCAATTGCAGCGGCAACATTGCCTGCCGTCGTGCCAGAGCCTACACCATTCCTGCCAGTCTCAGTACAAGGCCCAGAACCCGTGACGACCACTCTACCATCCAGTACGGAAACCGCCCATGCAGTGTCGCTATCATCCCATATCGTCGTCGCTCCTTCAGATGTCCAATTACCCCCCCTCCCAACTACTTCCTCTCTCTCAGACTCTCCACCAGATCACGAGAGCAACACAGACATTCGCAAATCCATCCCATCTCTTACCTCTTATAATCAGACATCTGGCCTCTCGTCGACTGAGCTGTCGACTACACCGTCGAGATCGGAAGTCGTGACGACTCCTACGGCAGAGACCGGGTTTATGGTCGAGACACCCACATCGAATACAGTTACCGCAGCATTTCCTTCCGCAACGAACCCTCTGCAGAACTTTTCGGATCACGGGTCTGAAGACGTGCGCAACCGTCATACACTTCGTACGATTTTGGGCAGCATCTTCGGTACTGTGGGCTTGATCGCCGTCATACTCCTCATGTGCTTTCTGATTTATCGTTATAGACGGCGAAAACCGCGCGACGGTCGAAGTCTCGGCGGGAGCGAGAAACTGCTGCGCGATGGTCGGCACTCTGCAGACTCCTGGGCAAGCTCGCAGCATGCCTTTTTATCCAGAACATCATCTCTTTCGGATGCTCCTTCTGCTCCAGACCATGTGCCGGGTCCGAACATGGGTTATGCTCATGTCAGAAAGGGATCATCTCATCTCTCGCAGCCCAATCCAAACCCATCAGACGTATCTCTTAACATGCGGCCACGCATACGCGACGCTATTGGTGGAACTCAAGTTCACTCGACACCAGGCGACAAACCTTTTTGTCCCGAGGCTTCAACTCTCGCAGGGCCACATTCGCCTTCATACGAGAAACCAATCTCGCCAGGCATCCAAATAAACCAGGACCAGCACTCCATTTACAGCAGTGAACGCAGTCTAGGAAGTACCATCATTCTCCCAGGGCGAAGTAGCTTTGGCAGTAGCGTGCAAAGAGCGAGCTATCCGATATCCATATCGGATCTCGGGCCACCTGGACCAAATGATTCCGTGACAAGAGTCAGTACCCGGAGCGACCCGTTTGACCTGGAAGTCCCTCCAAACGCGATACACAAGCGCAGCTCTGGCCCACTTGCCAGGGGTTGATTGGCGCGAGCACTCAAGTGCTCGAGCCCAGTCAATGCGATACGTGACATGAGACACGAATGTTATCTACAGGACGAGCAGGGCTGCAGAGATTTCTTGCTTTTGTACATCATCTTTGATTCTAGTAGGTATCATTTCAGAGGATTGTATTATCATGATGTAAATGTACATCGGTTAAACTTAATCTCCATTGTTATACATTGCAGCGATTGCAGTCGCTATGCACCTCTTAAAAACATGTAGTTCGAGAGGCCGAGGCCGTGACTCCTGGCTCATACCTTATTTATACAAGACATGCTACACTTCGCTCCGCAATGAACTTTTTGAGTCCACCTCAGAAATATATATTCGCCGCAACTCCACAGACAACCCAGCTTAACTTTCCAATGCTGCAAATATCGAATTGAACCACTTCCAACTCTTACATTTCATACGATATAATAATTAAGTAAATGTGAAACCCCACAGCTACCAATTTACACAACGGTACAGGAAGGTAAGGGTTTTATAAGGCTACGCGGAAACCACAGAGACCCGACCACCTAGATAGAAGAAAAGAATTTGGATGGTCGCGATATGGGATACGGGGTAAGGGATACGTGATGATACTACAGACGAATAAACACCAGCTTTATCTCAGACGTCTCAAGAGTAGTATAGTAGACCGAACCGGGAATCTGATATTCAGGTAACGTTACGACATTAGATAAACAGCTTTGATCGGACTGAGGCTGAACCGAAGGGTATGGGGAGAAGGGAATCAGGGACATCCGGACAGTCTTCTGGTCAGAATGCAGGGGAGCAGTTGGATGCGATATGATGATGGAGAGAGAAAGAGGACTCCGTAGAGCAGTGGTAAAAAAGAGAAAAAAGAATTTCAGACTCATATCACACAAAAGCGCCATGCCATTTGTTTTCCTTTAAATGAAGAAAAAGAAAGCTTTGTTTTCCTTTTTTGTTTCTCTCTCTCATTCTTTGCTCTTTTTCCTTGGGAGAGAAAAAAGAGGAATAGCATTTTACTGCTTCCCGATTCCAGGTATCAAATATCTTCCAGGTTTCCCCTGATCAATTGTCCCGGACAGAGAATCAAACCACCGAGCCCAGACCTGAGAGACATAAAACAAACATGGCCGACCTGATTCCCGTTGGCTATTGGATTTCCCCCCAGTTCAACCTCCGCACCGCCAAAAAAAGTCAGATGGCTTTTTTGGTTTACTCCTGTTGCTCCTCGCCGGCCAGAGCGTTACGCTTGGCCTCGATACGCTCCTGTCGTCTCTCACGGAGGGCCTTGTTCTTGGCACGCTTGGCGTCCATCTCTTCCTTGAGCAGGCGCTCACGCTGTCTCTCAGCCTTGGCCTTCTGGATCTGTAGGGGTCGAAAAACAATTTGTCAGCCTCTTTATCTCTATTCGCCCCGTAGTCGCTATCTTGCATCCCACTGAGAAGGACATGAATTGAGAGGAAGACTTACGTGCTCAATCAGAGCGCGCTTGTGCTTGAAGGTGTTACCCTTGCTCAGGTGGTAGAGCTCGTGGTAAAGGTGCTTGTCGATCTTGCCGGCGGCACGGTAGCGGACGAGGAGGCGACGGAGAACACGCATGCGGCGCATCCAGAGGAGCTGGCTGTAATACGCAGACGTCCATCAGTAAAGGCTCTTTGCTTCATTCTCTTCCCCCCAGATGACTGGCAGGAAGTGTGGCAACCGATCGAAGATCCTCCTCAACCGTTGACAGAGGCAGAGTGTGCATACCTGGGCATACGAGCGTCCTTGGTACCCTTACGCTTACCCAGACCGCGGTGTCTGCCGATTCTGCGGGCAGCGTTGAGCTCACGGGCACGGGCGCGGGAGTGCATGGTGACGGGCTTGCGGATGATGAGGCCATCGCTGACGAGCTTGCGGATAGTCTGGCGGGAGTTGGCGTTGGAGATCTCATTCATCTCATTGGGATCGAGCCAAATCTTGCGCTTGCCGCAGCCCACCACGGAGGCGGCGAGGCGCTTCTGGGTGCGAAGGTTGACCCTGTAAAGCGAGAAACCACACGGTCAGCCTTTCTGTTGTACAGAACCGGTCGAGGGGAGAGTCCCCAGCAGTGAGAGAAATTTCCCGGAAATGGGCCATTTTCAAGCGCTGATCGAGGGAAAAAATTCCATCAAATGACAGTATCTCCCCATGAAAGGACAATATCAGATTATGAAGATGGAACTCACATCTTGATGTCGGCGTATCGACGGTCGTTGGCGGATGATGTTCGTTGCACTCGTCGACGGGTAGAATTCCCAGGTGAGGAGTTTGAGATACGCGCGGTTGATTAGCTAAGCGACTGTGCTGCTAAGCGAGAGGGTCCACCTTAGGGTTTGTGCCCCGGACGCTTGTCCCGACCGGGGAAGCGGATTGAGCCTCAACGTCCCGCAGCCTATGATACGATGGTATCTGACTGGAAAGATATCTGGAACATGGTATTCTGGATCACATTGAAAAGGCCTGAAAGGCTTATTCGGATTGATGACTTTTTCTCGAATCTCCTTGTATTCGCACGTCATGTACGGGCTCTCCCGGATAGATCACGTGACCCTCTTCGACATCGCTGTATGAGTGAGTACTCCTTAAGCGAGGGTTCAACGAGGGAGAAAGAAAATCATCGTTCATATCATTCGCTACTTTTGTAATCTAGTCTGCTCTATACTATACACTCGAATGAAGAGGGTATAGATCTCGCTCATGCCAACGTTTGTAGAAAGTAAACCGCGCTCAACTACTCATCAGCAAATGAGCCTTCCCCAAGATCGACCTTTCCGACGCTCCACAGTTCCTTCTCATCCTCAGCTTCGTCATTGGACAGACCCAGTCCTCCCTGTCCACCTTCAGCCTCCTTGCGTTCTCTAGCCTGGCCGGCGAGACGTAGCGCAACTCGCTTGAAGTAGTCCGACATACTCCGCTTAGGTCCAGGGGGAAGTTCAGCCCCGGGTCCAGCCATATACTTGTCGAAAACAGCACTTTCAGATTCCTCAACCGAGAAGAGTGACAGGAACGCAGCTTCAGCAGCGAGCTTGATGGGAATAATGACATCACGAACACAGCTGAAAATCGGTGGTGCAAGCAGAGCCAGATGAGGCCGGGTCAGTTCGGGGTGAAGTCGGCTCACCGTTCTCAAGACCACCAAAGTGAGACGGCGAACATCAGGAGGCACGCCCGCCTGTATGCAGGGCGCTAGTGCTTCAAAGATGGCCTTGTTTGTCTCGAAATTGCGACTCTCATCCTCGATCAAAAGGAACTTCCCAGCAGCGAGGACGCTGTTCTCGGCAATGAAAGGCTGTCACAGAAATCAGAACCACGAAGCTTGAAAGGCCAGTGAGTAACTTACATCCTTGTTCGAGACGCCCTGACATATGATCGATTGAGTCTCGGCAGCGTAAGTCTCAGTCAGGGACGACGGTGAGTCAACCAGCAAGGCGTTCAGGCCTAGAATGGATGCGTGTGTCATATGGCTTGTGAGCACACGGTTCCTTGAATTACCATGTCAGCACTGCTCCTAAAGTTGAACGGTATAGTACGATAGACCTACTTGATCAGTGGGCTGGCGGTAGACGCGGGAAGGACCTTCACCAGCGCACCAAGCAATTTGGCATTCGTAATAGCAACACCATCTACTGAATAGTCAGCTCTGCAACGTTGACCTGGTCAGGCTTAAATCTCAACTTACCGGTCTGATCGCTGGCATCATCGTCAATGAGTGCAAGGATAGCATTCTTCGAAGCCTCGCTCATATTCGCGCCAGCTTTGCCGACGACTTCTTGTAGTGCCTTCATCATCGCATTCTTGACGCCCATATCATCTGTCTTTGTACCCGTAATCAATTCTGGTCAAGGATTAGTATCAAGGCTGCTATCAAATTATCGCACAATCTAATTGACCTACCTGCAATGAGGGGATCCACCCTTGGAGTCAAGGTAATCAAGATTCCAAGACCCTTGGCAGCCCTGTTGCGCAGTGTCTCACTGGTAGAATCGGCTAGACCTCGCGCAAACGTACGTTGCAGCTGAGGCAGGAATGGCTTGACTGCCATCGGGATCTTCTCAAGAAGCTTGTTAAGTGTGAAGAAGATAGCACCTAGTCCTGGTCAGTCCTATGAACGATACAGAAAGCAAGCCTCATATCAACCTACATTTGATATCCACTGAACGTTCAGAAACCACTCTGATCAAAGGACCAGTGATTTGAGTAACGAAAAGCTTCAGGGAGTTTGCATTGGTACGGTCGATAATATCGCCAATGGCCAGAGCTGCTTGCGTACGCTGTTCCACATTGCCGTTGAGAAGACCCTGCAAGAAGATTGGCAGAATGGCAGTGATACCCTTCGGCAAGCTGAAACCTGGCAGATCGGCTCCAGGCACACCCACTTGTCGTAGGACCTGGCGTGTTGGAATAGTGAGGACTTCCATTTCCTCTTTGCGCATGTGAGACGTGAGCCCACTGAGTGCTGTCCAAGCTGCCTTGACAACTTCCTTATCGCTATCGTCGAAGGAAATGAGCAGGACGCGAATCAGATCCTGGTAGTATCTAGAGTAGTCGATCTCGGCTTCAGAGAAGAACTTGTTAAGATGGAGCGCAGCGCTGGCGCGGCGTCTGTGGTCATCGTGTTTCAGAAGAGTCATCATGACGTTCATCACGACATTCAGACCATCGAACTCATCCACAGATACCAAGACGGCATCGAAGGCGCTGTTCAGTTCTTCCCGATGCTCCTCGTCCGTAGTGGAAAGAATGTTGTCCATCAAGGAGTTGAGAATCGCGGGTAATCTGCGCGTCAAGGCCGAACCTGCCACCTCAGCCAAGGAAGCGATTGCCCTAGCATTAAAGGCAGAGATGGGCGAAGTGATCAGGGTCGGGATCAGGTTGGGTAAAATGATGTTAGCCCTTGTTTGCTCGGTAAGGAGCGTCAGTAGTGCTGACAGCGCTTGCTCAGCATCCTCGTTGTTTCTCAAAAGCATCAGGAGATGGGGCAGAACCTGGTCAACAGCCTTCTTGCCAAGAATCTGCTGCAGTGCATCGAAGGCTTCTGCTGCCGCTTCACGGACGTCTTCGTCGCTATCGACAAGGGCAACCCGAACGGTCGAGATGAGGATCTTTTCGTAGTCCTCCAGGGCTTCAGGAGACGCAGAGGTAATGAGCTCTCTCAGGGCAATGCAGATACCTTGCTTGACATCCACATCGGGTGACGTACGGAGGCCTTCCTCGAGAGATGGCAGCAAAGTAGCGAGCACGGACTCGCCAGCCTTCTTGATAAGGTCTCCAAGAGCATTGCTGGCGATAACCTTGTGCTCCATGTTTGCTGAACCAAGACGCCGAATGATAAACTGCGACAAAGTAGGCACCATCTCTTTGAGCGTTTTGGGTGAAGCGACAAGCGACTTCCAAACAGCCATCGCTGCGCTCTTGACAAGACCAGAAGTATCGCAGCGACAAATGAACAGAGCGGACAAGACCTTGTTTCTCCTCTCCTCGCCGAGGACCTCGAGCAAGGACTGTCCGGCTTGAGCAGCCTCTTCCTCTTCCTCTTCCGCATCTGCCTTGGCTGTGATACCCGTGATGCTAAAGAGCAGGTCACCCACCAGTTCAACAGAGCTCAATCTGATACGGTAGCTATCGTCCGCAAGACCGCGTTCAAGCTCAGGAAGAAGCAAGTCGATAGCCTTGGAAGAGAAGTTCTTGACCAGCAGACGACCAGCCTTGAGAGATGTCTCCCGAATGGAGTCGACGTCATCTGCCAATCCTGCGAGAATGGGAGGAATAATCTTGCTAAGATATGGCGCAAAGCTGTTTCCAAAGCAGGCAGGCAGGAAAATAAAGAGCGTCATGAAGCCTTCCCGAACAGCCGGCTTGGAGCTTGAGACGTTCTGCAAGATTGTTGGCAGTGTCTCTTCCAGTCTTGTCGTTCCCAGACCTGCCAGAACCTCCGCAAGAGCCTGTGCGGATCCCAAACGATCGCCGGCGCCAGTATCCGACTTGAGCGTAGTCATGAGGTTGGGAATGAGATCGGGTAGTGCATCCTCTCCGAGCTTCTCGATAAGTGAGCCGAGAGCTTTGGACGCGGTGGCACGGGTAGTAGGCACTGGATCGACGATGGCTAAGTGCAATCCAGAAACGATAATGGGCAGGTGAGAGATAAGATCCTTCCGCTCAGTAAGGTGAGCCAAGCTGCCAATGATCTGTGCGGACTTCCTCTTGGTATTTGATCTGTCGCCAAGACCGCGCTCAAGGATACGGACAACAAGCGCCAAAGAGGGAGCATCCAAATAATGAACGAAAGAGACCTTGATAAGTGCATCCAGAGCCTCATCTGTGTATTTGGTCGGATCACTCAGGGCCTTGAGAAGGACATTGACCAAGCCCTTCACTTCGGGGTTGCTGATGACCTCACCGAATCGCTGCAGACTGCGATTTGCGGCGTTGCGCACCTCCTTGTGAGTATCATTGAGCACCACGGTAAGTGGAGGGATGATGTCGGGCAAGCTTGCTGCCAATTGCTGGGGGTCGAGATAAGCCATTGCTCCAAGGAGATCGCAGGCTCCCTTTTGACTGCGCCATTGCGTGTCGTCAAGACCATCGAGGAGAGTAGGGAGAATCTTCTTCACACCGTAGGAGCTGAGATTAGAGAAGCAAGCCTTTGCTGCGTCGAGGCAAGCATCGCGGACGTCGATGCTAGGGTCACCGAAACCGGCAAGGAGCTGCGGCACGATCTGAATGACATATGGTTCAAATGTGCGCCCGAGGATGGTGGCGAAGAGTTCAAACGCTAACAGAGCACCCAGTCGCTGATGTGCCTCTTTCTTATTCTCAGTTGCGTCCTTCAGGTGAGACATGACCTGGTACTCCCGCAGAGTGAAGATGCCCCTTCCACGAACGATACCAGCCAGACCGTAAGCCGCTCCACGCTGGGTAGCATAGTTCTTGGTCTGCAACAGTTGATCCAGCATCTCTTGTACATACTCTCCGCTCTTTGGCCCGCAGAGACGAATGAGTGGTGGAAGGCATCCCGAGACGGCCGATTGTACAGTTTCCGACGGAGTCGGGAGTGTCGCCAGAAGTCGCTTGATTACTGTTTGCAACCGCGGATCGTCCGACTTGAGATGCTGAGCCAGAGAACCGTAGAGAACAACCACTGCTTCATTGAGAAGATCGGATGTCTCGCTTCCTTTGTCTGAAGTTTCCAGAGTGGTTTCCAGTATTTCCATCAACTCCTCAACCCGCTGCTGGCCGCGCGACGCGACGACGGATCTGCCGCTGTCAGCCATTTGGGATCTCACCATAGAGTTTCTGTCAATCAAGGGTCCTCTTTCAATCAGAAAGCGAAGGAACGAAACAATCTGATCGCCTTCGAAACTATTTGTCATCGCACCAAAAGCGAGGGCAATGCCACTGCGGCATTCCCAGTGGTCGGTCGTATCCACCTTGAGCGGCATTCCGTACTTGTCCTTCGCAGGCTCTTTGGGCTTCACTTCCTCCTCGTACATTGACTGCAATTGCTGGACAATGTCCCCGAAAACCGACGGATTGAGCTCCACTGCATGGCCCAACGCGCGGGCAGCAGCGCCTCGGAGTTGGGAGTCCTTGGAAGAGAGGTATGGGATTATTTTCCCGTAGGAAGTCTCGTCGACCTCGAGGGCATTTTCCTCCCAGATATTTTCAGCAATTTCCGCGTTCTCCTCCACCTGATCGTGACAGCCCAACCAGATGTGCTCAGAGAAGTCCAGGTCAGTCAGATCAATTTCAGACTCAATAACCTGGAGCACCGAGGTTCGGACGGATGTATCTGGAATGATGGTGCCTTGTAGAAGGACATTAAGCTCCTCATTGGTGATGTTGGACGAAATGCATCTACAGAAATCGAAGAGAGTATCCTTGATCAGCTTGTAGTGCTGGGTAAACTTCTGCATGGCAGTAAGCAGATGATTCAGAACCTCAACGCGTGGAAGACGGTTGTCAGTGACTGTGCATAAAGTGTTAGCGATTCTCAGTCCTAGTCATGCTCCTTGAGAGATGGCAGAACTCACATGAACCGGAATGGAATGACAGGAACTCCAGCGCCAGAAGCAACTGCTCTCCTTCTTCTTCCCCTTTGACTTCTTCGATGCCATTGCGGCTCAGAACCATGAATATCAAGGGAAGTATATATGCCAAGGATGTCATGTCGAATGGGCGCTGCTCAGACGCAAAACGAAGGCGATAAAGAATTCTTGTAACAAGCCCTGTAACATGGTCAATAGATGCCTGAACTGCTAATGATATGTGAAAACTCACCACCGAGTGGCTCGGCTTCCATCTCAGGCGGCAGATGGGACCTGCCAATTGC
Source organism: Aspergillus fischeri NRRL 181 (assembly GCF_000149645.3). Taxonomy (NCBI): domain Eukaryota; kingdom Fungi; phylum Ascomycota; class Eurotiomycetes; order Eurotiales; family Aspergillaceae; genus Aspergillus; species Aspergillus fischeri. The sequence goes on along the minus strand of NW_001509762.1, from coordinate 3,385,151 downwards.
TCGTAGTGTCGCAACACCAACGAAGGGGCGAAGAGGACCTAGGCGCGAGGAGACTTTCTCAGCGCATTTCACGTACGCTTTGGAAACGACGTCACCCGCGAACAAGCCCACGCCAGCTCGGGCCAGAGACAGCAATGAGCTTACAGCCGGGTTGATCCATCCATCAGCATCAACGGCGGGCCCGCTCGCAAGCCCCTGAATAATGCCGGCGCCTCTTTCGACTCTCTTCACTTCCTGTAGGACCTCCTCACGGATCTTAGATTCCTTGGCAAGTTGAGCTTTGACCTTCGCTTGTTCATCCGCGCTAAGCTTCTTCTGCGTTTGACCTTTCTTCTGAGCTAATTGCGCCCGCAGCTCTTCTTCCCATTTGAGGGTGTCGTAGTCTTTGGTGTTCTTGTCGAATGCTGGCTGCATCGACTTGGTGTTGAGGACATCAACGAACATGGTCCCCTCTGGAGTGCGGGCAATGGCTGCATCGGTTGGTGTGAACCTAGAAAGACGCGATGCATCCAAATCGTCTCTGATCTGCCGAATCAGGCGAGGGACCATAGTGTCTGGTGCGACAAATGCCAGGTCCCCTGCAGCATTCCAGATAGCTACATCAATCGCAGGGACTTTCGATTGGATGGGGTCCTGCGCCAAATTAGCATGTTGTTTTCTACACTGGATGACAACTGAAGACCAACCTCATGCACCTGCGTCAATTGCTTCATAAAATCATCCGGATATTCACGGACAAGATCACCAGGATCTGTACCAGTCCTTAAGCACAGTGCGATCCATGAAATATTGGGAATCAGTTCTGGCCTGCAAAGTACAAGAAGCTGAACGAGTTGACGCTTCAGATCAGATCGAATCTTATCGGACTGTATATCGGCGGCAGAAGGACAGATGGCCTTCGCTACGAGGTGAAGGAGCTTCTCACTCGCCGGTCCTGCAGACGATGCAGCAGAATCTTTCTCCGCCGTTCTCAAGGCGAGAATCCACGTCCACAGAGCTTCAGTGACCACGCGACCCATCAGTTCCGACCTGCGCAGATAAATCCCCATAAGAGCGTGAGCAGCTTCCTCACGCAAGTTTGTGCGAAGTCCGGGAGCCGTGACAGCGTAAATGAATGCCTGAGCCCATGCAACCTTGGCTGCATCTTCGGTGCTCTCGAACTTGGATCCAGACGAGACAGCCACAAGGGCGCGAACCATCCACTGGATCTCTGCTGGAGACGTCAATTTGGTATAAGCCTTAGGGTTCAGAAGAAAAGAAGGCTTTGGGGTGAGGAGCATCGACTGTGCCACAGTGGTTTCCCAGTCCGCCTTATCTAATCCCTGGGCTGTAGATACCCTTTCGTAGAGGGCAAGGTATACAAATGCTGCGGATAAAGAGCCATTCTGAGCTGAAGGTAGAGGATTTGAAGTTACCTCCTTGAACAAATCCTTCATCTTGTCGAGGAACTTGGTGACAAATGGTCCAACCTCGGAGGTAGCCAGTGTTGGTGCTTCAATACGCCAGAAGACGTCTCCAACAATCAGTTGCCAAAGCTTCCTGAACGGGATACGCTTATCTGCAATTCCTTTGACGACGGCATTGATGACATCGTCACTAACTTTCACCTTGGTTTGAAGGAGGAAAGTGAGGTGCTTGCAGAGGGCCTTGATTTCTTGTTCCAATGCTACTTCGTTAGATTCCCGCGAGAAGACAGGAGCAAACCCTTGCACTATGTCTTTGGAGACACTCCCACTAGGCAGGATAGCACAGACCGCTTGAGCATACACAGCACGATGTTCTGGGCTAGTGATCTTCTGGGTCTTTAGGGGCCCGATGATCTCACCAGCGATCTTGACAAGCCAATCCTCATTTTTAGACTTTGAGAGGATGTACTCAAGAGACTGCACAGCACCTTGCCTAATAGTCGCATTGTTTGATTTCATGCTGGAGAGAAGGTGCTTCAGGAGCCGAGAGAACAGAATCTCGGACAGGTCAAAGTCCTCTGGTAGAGAAGAGCATAGTGAAGGCACCAATCCACCCAATACCACCTCTGGAGCACGCAAGAGCGATTTCTCAAGAGGAGGTACTAGCTCCGACGTGAAATCCTCATAGGTAATAAAAGAGGCGAAGAAGTCAGATAAGCCACTTGCGATGTGGTTTGGCACTGCAGCTTTTGAGCCGATCAATTCTTTGACATAGTATGCGAGGATCAATTTCTTTTCATTCTCCAGGACGGCCTTCCTGTTCGGTAAGTGGGCGCATACACCAGAGACGACACCGAGGAAGGGCGCATTCTTCTGCCCCGCCGAGTCACCAGTCAGCCGAGCGACTGACTGGCGGACAGCATCCTCGCCCCAATTGTCTGACGAGAAAACGGCGCGTAGAGCACGTCTCGTAACAGTAAGGGCAGACTGTTTCACCGTTGGTCTGGGACGAGCAGCAAGGCAGGTTTCGAGAGCCTTTGCATCCACAGCGACAATGTCCAGGACGATCGAGAGAGGGGTGTCCGGGTCATTTTTCAATATCTGCAGCAGAAGGGAGCACCATTCCAGCAGGACAAACGCGGAAGAAGGAGCCAATCCGGGTTTAGAAGCCTCTGCGAGCAGATTCTGGGTAAGGTATTTCAGATCTTCGGTCGGAACGGGCGCCTTGAGGATCGTACGCAGACATTGCTGGACAGCTTGTCGAGAGGGTCGATCGACGTAGAGCGGATAGGTCGTAAAAAGGAGTCCTATAAGAGACTGACGGATTTCTTGGGGTAATTCAGAGCCTAATAAGTCGAAAGAGAACAGAGCGCGTGAGCAATGTCCATGCTGAAGGGCTGACTCCCGAGGGGTGAGCGACAACCAACTTACCAACTCTATCGCGGAGCTCCTGGAGAGCATGAGTTCTGCGAGTAGTCGAGCTCGAAAAGAGAGCGTCTCGCAGGCTCTCCAGGTCTCCTGATTTCACCTGTTCCCATGGAAAGTCGTCCATGTTAGGTGGACTGGAGCATGTCGGCGTTCGCTAGAAGCCTTCCCGCAATGCTGTCATAAGAGTTTTCGACGTTGTGGGGGAGGAGCTCCGTCAACCGCAGCCGACATCATCGGCCCTCTCTCGCGCCCATGGAGACTTTTTCATCATTCAACGCTCGCATTCACACTCCAAAAACCCTACGGGCCCAAGAACCTCCGTCGATATCTCAACGCCAATTTTCGTGCGGCTCGTGGGGTTGAATCGGTCTTAGCTGCGCTTTCTTAGGACCCCTCTGAGCGAGGCGGACCTTGGTCTTGAGAGTCATGCCCTCCAACAACAAACGAAAGAAGAAACCTGCCTCTAATCCCGCTAGGGGCTTCGCGACTGTTTCTGTACCCTCGAAACCAAAGTCGGTGGACTCAACGACCCCTGCATCGACCGTTGATTCCCGATCAGTCACTGAGAGTGACCGGCCAACACCGGCAGAACCGAGCCAGCCACCTTCGGAGAAGCGAGAGCCTTCCTCCCTACAGAACTACTCGCCGGAGGAACTTGAGAAACATTTGGAGAACGCAGAGTTGCAGCTGCTGGTTGAAAAGCTTGCTGCCAAATGCAAGAACGATGCCGCCCGCCAAGTCACAAAGCTCGAAACCGAGCGGAGGGTCTTGCGGCAACAGGCTGTATCTCTGAATCTCTTGGAGTGGCTTCCTAAAGAAGTGCAGGAATTAATTCTCAGCCTTGCCGAAGCGGAAGAACGCGAAATCAGCCCTCCGTCTAGCTTGAAGAAGTCGAGCTCTGAGGAAGAGTTGTACATGAGACTTTGGACATTGCGGGAGACGCTCATGAAACTTGGGTTCCCCGAAGTGAAAGTTGAGGAGGCGTTGAAACATGTGCTGCTTTACTTGCCCGGTACATCTACAAGTTCTAATAGAGACGTGGTCCCGAACCTGGATGAGTCTTTGGACTGGCTTGCCATGCACTGCCTTCCCGCGGAACTACCATCTTATACACAGTCGAGCGCTCAAACACGCAATGAGTCGGAACGACTCATTTCTTTTATCTCTGGTAAATTTAAGCTGTGACCATCTACGGAGTGTAAGAGGCTAACGCCCAATAGAGAGTCAGCCGACGGAATCCTCGCCGTCAAAGGCAACGAATGTTGACAACAAGCCGAAGAAGACGAGGAATGTAAAGATGATCACTCCTGTCGCCTTAAGTCCCTACGACTCTGATAGCTCTCTGGACCCTGACACGTTGCTTCCAAAATTCCTGGAATTGCAGACGAAGCTGTACGACCTGCGACCAGAATTGTTCGATCAGCCAAAGAAGGGCAAAAAATCTGGTCATGAGCAGGCAAATGTCACCACAGAGGATCCCCAAGTTGCGAGACTCCAGCGTAAACTTGCAAGCATTGAGAATGACGTGTTGTTTGACCGCGATGAGGCCGAGTACCGGTGGAGGGAGAAGCTTGATGACCTGAGGAGGGAAGCAGCATTTTCCAGACGTGTTGCTCGCGACGAAGGAAATGGTGCGCCTGTGGAACCCGAGGTCAGGAAGCCGGATGAGACTGAGGCTGAGAATGGCGCCGGGTTCATGGACGACAACGGAGATACAGCAGATCTTCTTGGAGATATGTTCGACACTGAGGAGCCAATCTTGGAGACTGGTATTATTACAGAAGAGCTCAAGAAAGCCTCCGTCACGATGCGTGACTTCGGTAAATGGACCGGGCTTAGTCCTCGACGGGTCCTGGAAGAGACGTGCAAGTCCAGGTATGAACCTGTAGGCGCTCCTTTTGTGGTAGACCAAAAAACTCATGGCGCTTTAGGGATACCGGATGTACGATTACTTATAAAGACTTCTCACCCTCATCACATACGAATCGAAAGGCCGTTGAAGTCAGGTGGTCGAAACCTCAAGACGTGCCTTTTCCCTTGGAAGTGGATATGGTCACACATAAATCGAACTCTTACACGACATTTGTATCAATGGAGTCCGTAGCTACATCCACCTCTCAACAGGCAGAGGCTTTCGTGTCTACGATAGCTCTTTTCATTCTATTCCCGCAAAACTCGAAAGAAGGAAAAGCCTATCTGCGACTGCCGGCCGTCTGGCGGGATCTGTGGACTGAGTTGGCAGACGTCAAAAAGCTTCAGGAGGAGGAAGGTGACAAAAAGGTTGTCAAGGGCCTTAGGACGCTGATTCAAGAGAACCAAGGTACCTTTGAAGACGATGTTGTATTGTCGGATAATTTCCGGCGGAGGAATGGCGCAGCTGGCAAAGCAGAGTCGTCCGGGAGGGTCGGCTCCAGAGTCCAGGTGTCTGATGAACAGCTGAAGAGAATATGGGCGGAGAAATCCTCCACACCATCCTTCCAACACATGGTTCAGGGACGGATGAACCTGCCGATCTGGGAGTTCAAGGACGAAATTCTCAACACGCTCGACACGCATCGTGCCCTTATTATCTGCAGTGAGACAGGAAGTGGAAAAAGCACGCAGATACCTTCGTTCATCCTTGAGCATGAATTGAAACAAGGTCGTCCTTGCAAGATCTATGTGACGGAGCCTAGGAGGATCTCTGCTATATCCCTGGCGCGCAGAGTCAGTGAGGAGCTTGGGGAGAGTAAGGCAGACGTTGGGACGGCCCGGTCTCTGATTGGTTTTGCTGTTAGGCTGGAAAGCAAAGTTAGCCAATCCACGAGACTGGTATTTGCGTATGTATCATGCCCTGAGTTTCAGAAGTCATACTGATCTGATGCAGTACAACCGGAGTGGTAGTACGGATGTTGGAGCGTCCCGACGACTTCCAGGACATTACTCATGTTGTTCTTGACGAGGTTCATGAACGGTCCATTGACAGCGATTTTCTTCTGATTGTGCTTCGGCGACTAATGCAGAAACGGCCAGACTTGAAGTTGATACTGATGTCCGCTACTCTCGAGGCTCAACGTTTCTCTTCATACCTCGGTGGCGTTCCTGTGCTGAATATACCTGGACGGACCTTCCCTGTCGAGATGAAGTTCTTGGAGGATGCGATCGAGCTGACCAACTACCGCCTACTGGAAAACGAGGCGAACACTGTGATTGATGAAGATGTGGACGATACGCCGTCGGACAACGGGGAAGGCGATACCGCTGGCGGCCTGCTAGCCAGTCTTGAAGGATATTCCAAGCAAACTCGCGAAACAGTACTCAGTTTCGACGAGTACCGCCTCGACTACCAGCTCATCAAAAATTTGCTAGTGAAACTCGCGTCGGCACCGGAGATGGCACCCTACAGTAGAGCCATCCTGGTGTTCATGCCTGGCATGGCGGAAATTCGTCGTCTGAATGATGAGATTCTCTCAGATCCAATTTTCCAGACAGGCTGGATCGTACATGCACTTCACTCTTCCATTGCCAGCGAAGACCAGGAAAAGGCGTTTGTTGTGCCTCCCGAGGGCATGAGAAAAATTGTCATTGCCACAAACATTGCAGAAACAGGTATGTTTGCAAGGCTGCCACGATAATCAGATGCTGACTTCTCAGGTATCACCATCCCGGATATCACAGCAGTCATCGACGCTGGCAAGGAAAAGACGATGCGGTGGGTATCATGCAGTGGTTTCATGCAAGACCCTGCTGACACATTTTAGGTTTGACGAAAGACGACAACTTTCAAGGCTCGTGGAGGCCTTTATCTCGCGTGCCAATGCAAAGCAACGCCGAGGAAGAGCTGGACGAGTGCAGAGCGGTATCTGTTTCCACTTGTTCACCAAGCATCGACATGATAAACTGGTATGTCCAAATTCCTGTCATTATTCCTTTGATACTAACAATCACACAGCTCGCAGAGCAGCAGACGCCGGAGATGCTTCGGCTATCCTTGCAAGATCTTGTACTGCGTGTCAAGATCTGTAAACTCGGCGAAGTGGAGCAGACTCTCCTCGAAGGATTGGATCCACCATCGTCCAAGAACATACGCCGTGCGATTGACTCGCTGAAAGAAGTCAAAGCTCTCACCAACTCGGAGAGCTTGACACCTCTGGGCATGCAACTTGCCAAATTGCCCCTGGATGTCTTCCTCGGAAAGTTGATCATCCACGGCGTGTTCTTCAAGTGCCTAGACGCTTGCATTAGCATTGCCGCCATTCTCTCATCCAAATCGCCGTTTGTCAATACTATGGGATCCAACAACCAGAAAGATCTTGCGAGGCTATCATTCAAGAAGGGTAGGTAAATTCTTGATAAAGCGAGGTCTATGCTAATATAGGTCAGGCGATTCCGACCTCCTGACTGTGTACAATGCGTACTGCGCCTGGAGGCGCACGAGAAGTACGCCGGGGGCCAACGAGTATGCCTTTTGCCGGAAGAACTTTCTCAGTTCGCAGACGCTTTTGAACATCGAAGACATCAAGATGCAGCTCATAGTCTCCCTTGCAGATGCAGGGCTTCTCACTCTGGATCCGACCCAAAAGACTATGCTGAACAGGTATTCACACACCTACCCTATATTTATCTTAAACTCACACAACGCAGAGCCCGATCCGGCGGCCGCCAACGGCAATTCTTCACCATCCCCGAGGACTACGACACAAACAGCAGCAACGACGTCGTCGTCAACTCGGTCATCGCCTGGAGCTTCTACCCGAAACTACTCACCCGCGAAGGCAAAGGCTGGCGCAACGTCGCCAACAACCAATCCGTCACTCTGCACCCAACCTCCGTCAACAAGCACGCCGACGCCTCCCTGAAATGGCTCTCCTACTACCACATCATGCAGGCCCGCAACAGGAACTACAACGCCTTTGAGACAAACGCCGTCGACGACTTTGCCATTGCGCTGCTGTGCGGAGAGGCCGAGTTCAAGGTACGTACCCACTGCCACCTTTCTACAGCTTGCAAAGAGATACGAAATTCTGATTGAATGCAGATGTACTCTGGGATTGTCTCCATCGACGCAAACCGCATCCGCTTCGCGGTCCGCGACTGGAAGGCCATGCTCGCGCTGAAGATCCTCAGTGCGCGGATCCGGGAGATCCTGGCGGGCACGGTCCGCGACCCGCAGAAGGTGCTGTCGTATAAACAGCAGCAATGGGTCGGGATCTGGCAGCAGATTTTCTCCCAGGCGGGGAAACGGATGGCTGAGAAGCGGTAATCACTTACGTGCTAGTAAATAAACGATTATGGACGATATGATTACAAGCTGGCTGGCTAGGGTAGAAATAAAAGTTCTTTGTAAAATATCAATAGGACAAAAATTTTCTAGACGGCACGCAACTATGACAGAAAAACTATCCCCATACATCCTCCTGCCACTTATTCTTCCTCTTGATTGCCTTACTCCACTCGTTTAGTTCGGTCTCGCTCCACCTCCTGGCCGCTCGCATCGCCTCCCCAACTGTCTTTTCCACCTCGCGGGCCATCCCCGCCCGGCCGCAGATGTACACGTTCGCGCCCTCGTCGATCAGCCGGATCACCTCGGCGGCATGCTCCGCGATCCGATCCTGAACGTAGACTTTCTGGCTGCGGACTTCCCGCGAGAACGCAGTGATGACGCGGAGCTTATCGCCAAGAGCTGCCTGCATCTCCTCCAGTTCCTCCTTGTAGATGAAATCCTGCGTCGGGGCCCGGCACCCGAAAAAAAGGATCATCTCGCCGGTTTCTTTGCCGATGAGGCTCAGCTGGCGGCGCTCGGCGATGAAGGCGCGGAAGGGGGCCAGCCCCGTGCCGGCTGCGACCATGACAAGCGGGCATTTACTCATGAGCGGGAGTTTGAAGCGGCTGCGGCGGAGGTGGGCGTGGATTTTGCCGCCAGTCAGGCTGGCGTTGGGACCGGCGAGCGGGTAGGTGAGGCCGGTGGGGTGGGCGGACGAGGCGAGGGATGCGGAGAGGGCGAGGAGGTAGTTGGATGTTAGGCCGTAAATGGATTGGGTTGGGTTCGCTGGGAGCGGGGCGCAGGAGACGAGGACGGTGATGGATGGTTTGCGTGGGGCGAGGACACTGCTGGAGGAGATGGAGTAGTAGCGGGGTTGGATTGGGGTGAGCGTCTCGATGAGATAGGAGAGTGGGAGGGTTGTCCACGGGGTATCGGGGCAGGCGAGCTGCAGAAGCCGACCAAGGGTGAGGTGGGTGTGGTTGAGGAAGCTGGCGTAGGCGGTCTTGTCCTGCCCGAGCTGGAGAAGGAAGTCCTTGGCTGCTGGCGTGGGGGAGAACTGGGCGAGTCCGAGGAGAGTGTCGCGGTTGACAGGGGCACAGATCTCCAGATAGTAGCGGAAGAGGGCAATGGGGGTCGTGGGAGTGGGGACTCTCACTTTAGTTGCTGGGTCGAGCGATGTGATGCTGATGGGTACTTCGTGGCGAGACGGAGGAAGCCCCAGGGCGTTGACGAGGATGTCCACTTCGGCATCTGGATTGCCCGGCCAGACGGCCAGATGATCACCGGTTTTGTATGTGAACTCGGGTTGACTGCTGAGATCTAGTTCGATGTGAAGACAGTGGCTATCGGAGGAAGCGAAGAGTTCCCTTGAGCTGCTGATGTCGACTGCCCGTACGGGAGAGCATTGAGCAGCGGATCTGAACGAGTCGCGGCGGATGTCCGGTTCTCCATGGTGAAGGTCGATGGGCTCAAGCGACTCGTCTTCCTGGACGGACAGTGTCGGCATATACTTGACCTCGGCTTCCTGAAAACCCAGCTGCTGTTTGAACGTGGCAAACAGATCCTCCTTCCAACTCATGAAATCCTCTTGTGTTGTGCCTTCAGCATCGTTCGCCTTGCCGACGGGCATCAACGACTTAGCCCCAAACCGATCCAGAGCTTCCACGACGACGTCAACGACGCGATTGTAGAACTTGTAGTTGCTGTTGCCCAAGCCGAAAGCAGCGTAGCGGAGGTTGGACAGGGAGACGTTCTGGGTCTTGTGAATACAATCCCAGAACTCGGCGGTGTTGTCGCTAGGATCACCCTCACCGTAGGTCGAGAGAATGAAGATCGCCAGTTTGGAGTCTGGAATCATACTGACAGAGTCCGGATCATAATCGGACAAGTCAGCTGTCATGGCCTCCTGACCGAACCGCAGCGAGACCTCGCGGGCCAGCCGGTGCGCAAAACCTTCGGCAGTGCCGGACTGGGAGCCCCAAAAGACCACGACATTCTTGCCCGTTTCGTCCATTTTCTGAGCAATGTTGCGGATCTGCTTATTGGCATTGGAGCCAGCCGCGCCGCCATTCTTCAATTGCGGCCGTTCGTACACAAGATGGAGATAAGGATCGGGCCGGTCCCAGAGCATGCCTCGGGAGACATAGGTACACGCTATGATGCTGACGACAGTCAAAGCAGCACAGTCGGCGACACTTGCAGGGCTGGTTACTTTGAAGAGATCCCGAAGAATCTCGGGGTGAGAGCTCCACTGAGAGAAAAGCGACATAATGAACGTAGACAGTCACTTGTCAATTGTCATTACTGGAAGACAGTCAGGAGGAAGCCCAGATATATGGACACCAGCATGAAGACATAGCCATTGCGACAGCATGGGGTAACTTTCCCTCACAATCTTATCTCTCGAGCCAACACCCAATATCGGTCTTTGACCGGCGTTGCATCGTGGCACAGACAATAAACCAACAGGGCAGGAATCCGCGTCTGCATCCCCGACAGTGAGAAGATGTCGCGTAAGGTTGACAGCATCAGAAGCAGAAGTTCTGTACTGTCTGGACACAGTCAATCCCCAATCCCCAAACGGAAACATTCCCCGCGGGGAAAACTCCCCTTCTTGTCTCAGGCCTGAGCCTCAGGCATCGACTTCCCGTCCCCAGCTTCCGACTCGGCCTCAACAGCAGACCCAGATCCAGATGTAGAACCAGCCTGCGACTCCGCTGCCATTACCTTACTCCCCTTTTTCGGCCGTCCAGATCTCTCCGCATCTGCTACGTACTCCATCTTGACGCGCGGGTTCGTTGCGGGATCGAATCCCCGCTCTTTGGCGCGGTGGATGATCCTCTGGACGCTGCGGACGGGGATGTCCAGCCCTGCTGCTATGGCTTTCGAGTCGACGCCGAAGGCAGAGAGGCCGAGGACTTGGATGCGAAGTTCGATTGGATGGTAGCCCATTTTTCTGAAGGTAATTTGATGAAGGAAGTGGATGAGGATGGTTGATTGAGAGTCGACTGAGGAAGGAATGTGTGGGAATTATCAATTATCCCTTTTCGGACTAGTGCAGGGACTATGAACGATTCTATTTCTGCATGCACAGTATCTACGAAGCCACCTATGAAGGTCATGCTATGGAGGATGTATTGCAATGGATTATGGATTCATGCTATATCATGTCCCGTTGCCTCCTCCACACCTTCACAGGCATATCTCCCAAAATCAAATTCATCGTCTCCAACCGCTTCAACTCCCACCCAGGATGAGGCAGGGCAAACTCATACCGATGCACCAACGAGGCAATTGCCTTGGTCTGCTCCAGGTAAGAGATATTCCGCCCGATGCAGGACCGAGCGCCCGCAGAGAAGGCCACAAAGTACGGCTGCAGCGCCTTGCCTTCTTCGCCCAGCCACCGCTCGGGGATGTACCGGTCCGCCTGCGGGAAGACCGACTCATCGCGGTGGGCGACCAGCGCCGAGATGCTCACCGAGGTGTTGCCTGGCACCCACTGGCCCAGGATCTCCATGCCTTCGGGCGGGGTCTGGCGCGGGAGGCCGTGCGAGGTGGGCGGGAAGATGCGGAGGGATTCGTCGAGGCAGGCGCGGAGGTAGGGGAGGTGCTTGACTTTGTCGTAGGGGGCGATGATTTCGTCATCGTCCAGGACAGCGTCGACTTCTTCGCGGAGCTTGACCAGACAGCACGGGTTCTTGAGCAGCTGGTACATGACGTTGGCGATGGCGATGGCGGTCGTTACGCTGCCGGCGTTCATCATGATGTTGACCTCGGCGACGATCTCGCCCCATTCCAGGTTGTTCGGGTGTCCGTTCTTGTCCTCCATGAGCGCCTGGAAGAAATCGTCCAGTTTCTCGCCGGCCTCGTAGCGGCGGAGGCGTTGGGATGCGCGCCGCCACACGATGTTGTCCCAGTTGTCTGACGAGCGTTGCATCCGCCCGAAGAACGGGATGATGTTTACTAGCTTGTTGAGCACGGGGTACCATTCGTAGTTCCACAGAATCAGCGACTGCTTGCGCGCGGTCGGATACAGCGCCTCGCGGAGGTGGACCTCATACGTCGTCCCGTCTTTCCTCTCGGCCGTGCACACGTCGCTGCCGCTGTCCAGGAAGCCCAGCTTCTCTGAGAGACCAATGTCGGCGATGGCGTCGAGAGTAAAGTAGTTGGTCCAGGCGCGAAAGTCGACCGTCAGATCCGCCGGATCGGGCGCCGCCTTGCCCTCCGCCACAGCTGGCGAGGGAGGCTTCGTGCAGACCCGGTCAAAGTGTGCGATCAGCCGCTCGAGCTTGTCGCTGACTTTGTACTCCCACGTCTCCAGATTCTTGAGGGCATACGCCGAGGAAAGCACTTTGCGCTTGCGCGCGTGGTCGGGCTTATCGACCACGTCGGCGAGATGGTAGTGTGTACCTGCCGTGACAATGTACGACGGATCCTTGATACACTTGGTGTTATGCCCGTAGATGTCCTTGATGGCGCGGACGTCGCCGTACGACAGCGAGTTCGGTCCGGTGCGGAGGACGGGATGTTTCCGGTGTAGTTTCATGAGCTCCATGGAACGGAAGCCTCGAGATGCGAGCACCATGAAAGGAATGGCAGACATGCCTGAGAAGGGGTGGAAGTTGGGATATCTCCGGAGGCCTAACTATTCAGCCTTGTCCCAAGAATAAGACCACCACAGGTTTACTCACCTTTAGGATCCCGGATGTACTCCGCAAATGGATAGGCAATGAAATAGACAAAGAGGAGGAGGCCCAGTATGCATGCATACGGGGCAATTGTGAAAAGCGACCACATTGTGACTGTGCTCAAGAAGTATAGAGTCTAGTTGTTGGAAGTTCGATTCAGGACATGGCAGTAGAGAGCCAGAAGCTCTTATACCTTAGAAGACAGCAGAAGGCCTTCGATTCGGAACCAAAGATGGTGGGCTGTGAACTGTGACATGCAAGCCCAAACGTTGCCATGTCATCAACATGAGATCGTTCTCTTCCTCAGTTCCTCAGTTGCTGTACATGCATTTACGGGGAATATTTCCTCTTCGGACTGCCACCACGATATACTTTGGCGCAACCAAGGAATAAGCAACAAGCAACTCCCCACGCGGTCGATCAGAATAGGGTCCATTTACCCTGCGAAAGAGTTGCCACTGCTAGCAGTAACAAGCTAGGATCGGCTTTTGCTTCCATGAAAAGAACTCAATCCCGCAAGCCACTCCGGTATCTGATGTCGATAGCCGATATCCGCTGACGAATGCACTGAAGTATGGCGTCTGGGGAATCAGTGCGGGGAATCCTGGGGCCCCCGTGTATCATGTTGCGTAGAGTCGTTTGGCATCATGCATCTGTTCATTCTCAAGTGTGCTAGGTTGTTGACAAGGTTTGGTGTGAGGGGTTGTATGCATCTGATATAAAATGCTTGATCTCACTGTGCAGCAACACGGAGTTGTATTGACTCCTCAATATCATCCAGCTCTATACCAGTACCAGTAAAGAGACATAGATAAGATCAATTGGTGCCATGGATTCTGACGCCGACTCAACGAAGCTGTCACTGGATGGCAAAGCGGAAGCCGTCCATCAAGAACATCTAGGCGACGATAATCTAGACGACTCAATTGAGATGACCGACCCGGGAATGACTGTCTGGTTAATCGCCTGTACTGTGTCCATGGGAGGATTCCTGTTCGGTTAGTATCCACCCGAATACGCCATGGATCAATAATTAATGCACGTAGGGTACGATACTGGCGTCATCTCGGCAGTACTGGTCAGCTTGGGAACAGACCTAGGCAAAAAGCTCTCCTCTAGCGAGCAAGAACTGATCACTTCCATCACGTCCGGAGGCGCGCTGATAGGCGCAGTGTTAGCCGGTCTGACCTCTGACAAGTACGGACGCAAGCTCGGCATCTATGTGGGCTGTGCGCTCTTCGTCGTGGGCACCGTAGTCCAAGCCGCTGCGTACTCCATCGCCCAGATGACGGTTGGACGGCTGATCGTCGGGTTTGGTGTCGGCAACGCCGCCATGATCATCCCGCTGTATATCGGCGAGATGGCACCTGCTCGATTCCGCGGCCGGTTGATCGTCTTTGACAATCTCTGTGTGGCATTTGGCCAGTTTGTGTCGTACGCACTCGGAGCTGCGTTTACGGATGTAGCCCATGGCTGGAGGTACATGGTCGGTATTGGGGCGATTCCAGCCCTGATGCTGGGCGCCGCAATGCCATGGTGTCCCGAGACTCCTCGCCAATTGATTTCGCATAGCCGTGGCGAAGAGGCACGGCAAGTGTTGAAAAGGATCTTCCCGCAAGCCACCGATCAGCAAGTCGATGCAAAAGCCCGGTTGATCCAGCATTCCATCGAAGAAGCGGCGGTGTCTGTCTTGGAGAGGAGCCTGTGGTGGCAGATGAAACAGCTCTTCACGGTGCGCGAGAACGTGCGCGCTCTCGTTACGGCCTGCATGGTCATGGCTATATCCCAGCTGGGCGGGTTCAACACGCTCATGTACTATTCCGCCACGCTCTTCTCCATGGTGGGCTTCAACAAACCCACCGCCGTGTCGATGGTGGTCGGCGCGACGAACTTTCTGTTTGGCTTCGCCAATTTTGCGTCCATCGACCGTTTTGGCAGACGCGTGGTCCTCTTGATCACCGTTCTCGGAATGGTAAGTCCTCCCACGGCCAAGATGATAATCTTGAGGCTAACGCTCGCACAGTCCCTCTCTCTAGTAGTTGCCGCCATCGCCTTCCACTGGATCCCCGTCAACCACGACCTCACCGTCATCCAAACGCAACAAATGAGCTGGGCCAGCATCCTCCTCCTCGTGACCATCATCATCTACGTAGCCTTCTTCGCCGCCGGCGTTGCCCCAATCGCATGGGTTGGCACAGAGTTCCTCCCGCTGGAAGTGCGCGCGCTCGGCACGATGATGAACACGGTGACCTGCTGGGGATGCAACATTATCATCTCGTCGACGTTTCTGTCAATGATGAAGGCCATGACGCCGAGCGGGGCGTTTGGGTTCTATGCTGGGATTTGCTTTGTCGGATGGGTGTTTGTCATCTTCTGTTATGCGGAGGTGCATAATATGCCGCTGGAGTCGGTGCGGGAGGTGTATAGACATGGCTTTGGTGTTAAGTATGCTAAACAGCTGCAGAGGAAGAGGGTGCTTCGGGAGAGGCAGAAGCCGGTGGATGCCTAGTTGAGCATGTCGTTAGATGCTCGTTATCTGTTTATTGATATATACCCAAGTGACATCAGATCCTGACTGTCCGTAACAACACTTTACATTTGACATATATATATATATCTCTCTGTCTGAATGGCTCGCGCTTCATGGCTTATATGATCAGATATACATCCACTGCTCAGATGTCAGTTCCAAAATATATTTACAAATTTGAAGTCCGAATAAACTCACATATACGTCCATTCGCATCTATGCAGTGTACAAGTTGATCAAGTCCATCCCTGTCTTTATCTGATGTACAGTACTCTGCACTATAAGAAATGCACGCCCTCCTTGATCTGTTCACATCTAAGATCACAACTCAACAGGTACATCTGCTGTATACTCTACATCCTACAGTACTCGACATCAACGCGGCATCAAAATAAGGTTGACTACATCGCTTTGCATAAAGGCATAAGAACTTGTGCAGCGTCAGCGTACGGTGCACTGTGCACTGTGCACAAATTGTGTGAGATCGAGTACAACCAGAAAGACACTCGGTCTCGCGGTTTATCGAACGCAGTAGATTTCACTATTGACAATGCCATGGAAAAGACGGTGAGGACGAGGTTGCGGTCAGTCGACTGTTGATAGTAGTGGCTGGCTGGAGGTGGATGAGCAAGGAAACGATTTACATTCCTGGGGTGGATATCTGACATGATCCTGATGTCTTGAAGTCTTCGTTCTTTCTGTATGCAGATACACGTGTATACCTGGTTATTCTGGACTTGCGAGTCATCTAGACAATCAAGGGGGGTACATAGTACATAGTACATACTGGCTGTGCTGGGCACAGTATCCGAGGTAGTACAGATGCTTACAGACACCATGACTACGTCATGCACGATAGCCATACTTCTGACAGAATGACTATCGCTTTGGCTACTGTGTAAGTGTGTATGAAGCAAGTAGATCATGCCTGTCACTGTCAGAGCATGAACAGACTGACTACTGATGAGAGGTGACCGCAGCTCTGCATTGGAGATCACGAGTGTGATGACACCAAGTCATGTGGAGCCCTGCGTACTGAATTTCCTATTTGATAGTATCATAATTTCAATTTATTCATGGATAGTTCGATAGTCGAGACAACATCTGACCCGTGCACCTTCAAGTCAACAAACCAAGGTAATAATCAAAAGTGATGATCTGGCAAGCGGGGATGGGATGGGTGGAATGGACGTGGATCGGTCCAACATCCACATCCACAACCACAACCCCATCCACCCACCCTGGTCTCCTCCCTCAACACTCGCATATGCACCAACGGGTCGTTGCAGCTGAAACTTGGATCCCGTCATTTGCCAGTACAACTTTGCCAGGCTAAGGTAAGAGTGGATGGCGGCCAGACCTGGCAGACCAGACCCTGCTCCACTAGATACTGGTAATGTATGCACGTCCTGTATCTACCGTGTACTGTACGGAGTACTCTGGGCTCTAGCAGTACAGAGACAGCGCCACGCCATCAAGCAAGGGGCATGGCGAGGACAAAGGGGGTATCGGCGGTCAAGCCATGAATCGATCATTGATTATCTCGCTACGATACGGAGTAATTTGATCCAAATTATCTCCGGAGGTGTTGTTACGTGGTGACCATGGCCAGTTGGCGACGGTGGTAGGTTCAGTTAGTTGCTCTTTTCCTTGATTCAGCTAGTCTTCGTTGCCATTGTCATTGCCATTGTCATTGTCATTCTCATATTTATTATTAGACCTTCTATCTAATAAATGGCATAGATAACAGTAACCACTCGAGGCTCACGGTTCGCTGCATCACGGGTGACCGTGTCCCCTCGTCGACTACGTGGTCGCTCCCACAGCCAGTCGATCCGCCTCTTGACGCCCCTCAACATGTGCAGCCCCAGGATGAGCTCTCACTTCCACCAATCGCATTCGTC
Organism: Aspergillus fischeri NRRL 181; assembly: GCF_000149645.3. Taxonomy (NCBI): domain Eukaryota; kingdom Fungi; phylum Ascomycota; class Eurotiomycetes; order Eurotiales; family Aspergillaceae; genus Aspergillus; species Aspergillus fischeri. The sequence goes on along the minus strand of NW_001509762.1, from coordinate 3,367,953 downwards.
AATTTTTCACCACCTTGCCCCTCTATTTCTTGCCGAGTACGGAGTAGAGAACTACCTAAGAACTTGGAGCCTGGCCAGATTGTTGTTGTTGGTGGTGTCTGTTGACGAGGATAATGATCTGAAGGGGAAATCCCTCCGAGTCCAAGGAGAGGAGAGGAGGTCCGTGATGATAGACTACCATGCTATGTCTTCAACTCTGTCGATTGGTCAACGTCATCAACAGTAGGTACCTACCTGGTCAGCTGTTGAAGGCGTGTCGCACAGAATTTATCTCCTTGTCTGTATGGACTTGTAGGGATTTACCTCCCAAAACTCAAGTCAAATCAAACAGGGATTTGGCTTGGTTACACGCCGACGATGATCTAGCGATCCATCCTGCCAGGATGGAGATGTCGGATCTTATTCACATTCAGTACGTGGGTACTGTACGGCACTACGAGGAGATAAAATGGGATCATCCAAGTACCTTTCTAGGAATATATTTTTCGTCGCTCAAGAGTGAGATCCTTCTGATCTATTGACTTGATATCTGCCTCTGCATCCGCAAAATGCAGCGAGCGGGATGCAATGTAAGGTTAATTACCTGCAATGCACATCATGTATAATCGCCAGTTACTATGATAATCCCGTGGTCCTCGATGCTTAGCCCTGCTGTAGGCTGTACTCCGTACTCCGTAGACTAGGCTGTCACAGCAAGCGCCAGAGCGAAGCTGAAGGCCAAGCCGAAACTGACCATGACCGTTGGCGCTGATACACTAACCCCCATGCATCATCAACTTATCAAGACTGCGGATCCTGTCGGGGGCAATATCTATCTTCGCGCCGTCAGGATTTGGATCAGCAAGTAGATTATTGGTTCGTCGGCGTTTCGGCCAGGGGCGGAGTATATGACATGGCTGACTCGAGCGTTGCTGATATCACAGGGTAGTGAAATGTCCGGTGGAGTAATGGTATTCTCGGAGCGATTGCAGGGCATCCCTGCTGGGCAGGTTACACTTCATTCTCGTGAAGATTGCAAACTCGAGGCGATGCGATCATCTCGGAACGTGCCATGAGGCAGATAGGCTGGCGAGTGGCGATTCGACTCCATTCCGTTCCATCCAGGCTGAATTCTAGAAGATACAGCGTAGCACAGCATATACTCCGTAGGGTTGCACAGGACCAGTTTCAAGATGCTGACTGTATCTGTACGGAGACAAGGCAACTTTCTGTAGTTTTGCCTTGCGCGCTAGACTAGATCTGCTGGCTACTGTGATTGGGCGAGAGAAATTCCGATACTGCAAGCAGGACTCTTAGCAGGCTACCTACCTCATATCCAATCCCTACCATGTCACACCGGTCATAAACGATCGTCAGGTGTAACGTGGAGAAGGTCTATTCGTGTATGCCTGGAGAGTCCATACAAAGACTGCGCGAGAATAATAGATCTGAAGGTAGGTATCCTTGCAAAGGTAGATACAAGTTGTAAACTTCCAGTACCACAAAGTATCTAGATACAGCTATTCCTTTCTGCACTGTACCTGCCGATACAGAGTGCAGGTAGACACGGAGTACTAAATCCGAGGTAAATTCCTGCAGGACGCACATTGCGGGCCAAGAACTGCTGTCTGCGAGCTAATCCGAAACCTTCGCTTCTAGGCCACCCGTTGGCTTTGCTAGCTTCGCTGCAGCATTTGGGTACTGGCGTTCATTCAGTTTGGATCCGGATTTGGTCTTGGATAGGTTGTCAGGTCGTTAGGTTAGCTACGGAGGTTGGAGTGCACGGCAGCTGCAAGGTACAGCCGTCGCTACTGTGAGTACTCGGGCAGTTTGGTTTGGGCGATCATTATTCCCCATTGCTGCAATTAGTGGTATTGATAATGTAAAATGAAATTGTGAGCGTGACTCTGATTGACATTATGATTGGCCAAAGGTGCTGCTCAGAGGTGTTCCTCACTCATGAGTAAAGGTACCTGGTACCTTTAGTCATGTTCCGGACAATTGAGTGTGCCGATTTAACCCGCTCCTTGTCTGTGCCAAAAGAACTACGGAGTCCGGAGGAGATAGGTGACAAGGAAACTAGGAAATTGACTAGTTCAGACCAGTCCATGAATAAGTTCCGTATTGTCCAGGTCATAGCATGGAGCACTAGTCCAACACACTTTTGATTGGCCACTAATTAGATTGTAATTTGCAGGGTTGCAAACATCACAGCTGCAACCAGGATCCTGAGCGCCGAAATCCGCATTGGTCTTACCTGATTGTCACCGCATTTGCGGATTCCGTCCTAGCGCTGTGGCGGATAACTGGATGACATTGGTCCTTGACAGCTGGCCGGCGGACTAGAGCCACTACTAGACTTATGACTAGAGCCCTGACCGTCTGAAGATCCAGGCGGTTGAGGCTGGCTTTTATCCATGGTTGCGCTGCGGAACCTAAAGCATCCAGCTAGTTTGGCTAATGAAGTTAGTGAGCGGGGTCAGGATTGGACAGGCCCGAGCTCCTAAGCCCTGACTCCAGACAATGGAACTACCTCATGGATGAGAAAACTCCGCAGGCGCCTATGCTCTTTTCCATCAACCTATGATTGGTTCTGTCCCTACGCAGTTCCAAGGTTTCTTTATTTCAGGAGATTGCAGCGGGCCCCAAGCAAATGGATCATACGACGGACTCACAGAGACCATTATTCACTACTATGGACCTCGGACTTGTGGTATGGATAGGAATAGGAGCTACAGCACCCCACAGGGATCTGCTGTATGTACTGCGGCTGCGGGAGTCGGGCCGTCGTCCGCAGCATGTCTGCTATCGCCACGGTAGATCATCACATCTTCATCACAATAGTCATGGTGCTACTCTCCTTCTGAATTATTTGTCATGTCGAAGACAATATAATTTGCAGTGGGATCTAAGAGAAGTTGTAGTCTATAATGGCTCAACCCAGAGAAGAAAAGGACCTGCAGGCACACTGGAAGCATATGTCATCGTTGACATATATTAAGTGAACGAGACTTATGCACATAGATTCGACATGCATCGAACCGGCACGGTTCCTTGTGTCGAGTGCATAAGCATTGCTGGATGCTAGATATGAGCTGATTCCTTGTCTTGAGACAAGCAGAACCTGAAGAATCCATCAGGTCGGCATACGGACGACTTCTCTTTTCGTGACCAACAAAAATCGTCCGCGGATTCCTTCCGATCCTGCTTTGGTAGTATCTTTCTGAAGCAGCATGCGTAGAATGGCTAGCCTGTTTAGGTGCTACATCGCTCAGTAGTAATGATTTCCTCTACCAGGTGTTCATTACCAGCTGAATAGGCTCATGTATGGAGTTATGCTATGGTACCATATGAGTGGCACCCAGAGCTTTAAGGGAAGACGCCAGAATGCTGGCGGCGAAATGGTAAACCCGGATCCGGTTGATTCTATACAATCAGACATTTCCTTCACATCACCGTGTCTATAGTTTTGACTGGACGGATGAGTAAGGATGAAGCTGATTAGAAGAGCGGGGTTGATTCAATGCGTCACAGAACTGTGGTGGGGTCAGAGTCTCAGAGTCTGACCTGAGCCTGGAGGATCAATCACGATCACTGTCACACTTTGTCATTACGCACAAGTCGGTATCCGTATGTAGGCCGTATTGACCTAGCCATTTTGGTACTAGCTTGTTCATCGCCCCACCTCAGGCAAGGGGTTGAGAGTTGCTCCAAGAAGAGTCGTCTTGGCCTATCAATCTTCCTTTTCCCTCCTGTCAGCCGAGCATGGGACAGCTGGAATGAGAGGACCTGTCCAACTGACTTTGCTTGACGTCGACCAGAAGTATATCTTAAGAAGCGGTGAGGCCTTGACTGATGCTTCGCTTAGTCGTTGTGCTTACCGCAATATCGCCCTTGCGCTTGTTGAAGATAGCAAGATTACTATCATATGGTACAATTTCCACTGAATATTGTGGCGGCGACGGGGCGAGAACGAACCCGAGCTTCTTAGCCCCGTAGGCTGACGAAGGATAGAGAACCTGCTCTAGGCACTATTGCAACAGGACGGTGTAGACAGAGAGGCCAAAGGATGTGAAACTCGATACTCCGTAGTATTGATTCAGTTGACTCTCAATGGATTTGGAATTTGCTACTCAGACTCCCCAAGGTAGTAGGCAACAGAATACTTACTATGGAATAGCGGCATAAATCGTATTTTCCTGTTCAAGAATCCTGACCGATATTGACTCCGTAAAGGGTCGGTTGAAAACGCTATCTCACGCGGAGAATTACTACGAACATTTAATTTGACAGAAGTCAGGAAGTCGATGGAGACTTTGGGCTGGATCGTGGACGTGTCATGGGGTTGGGCTGGGTGCCCTTGACCGACTTTGTAGGTTCTGATACATCGAACGACGCTCAGCATTCTGGAAAACAGACGCGGTATCCGTAGAATCTTCCAATGAGGGAACTAGTTGATTCATGCGTCGATTCTCACTCGACTATTGCTGGAGATTGATATGATCGGATCCGATTATGTTGAAATTCGAGATTTACTTTGGAATAATCTACGGTAATTCCTGGTCACTTGCTAAACCATACACCAGTACTTAGCTGAACAGTGCACTGTAGGTCACTGATGATGATCGAACAGGCAAGCCTGACACGGGCCTCTCTTCAGCGAGGTTGACAGATACCTACTCCCATGATAGCATGAAATTATGGACTTGGATCGACTGTCCTCGCGCGCCACCGCCGGCTTTCGTGGTGCTTTCTCGACCAGTGGTTCCATCCCTGCTATCTGTACCGATCCCTGTCATCTCGCTCATCCTGGCTGGCTTCTTCTTCTCTTGCAGCCTCTTGTGCAACATGGTCCTTTTTCACTTGCTGACATATTTCTCTTTTCTTTTTCTGTTTTGGTTTTGAAAAGGGCTCCTCTTAATTGCCTCATGTTTGATACATTCACTAAACTAGTATCGACTACTCCGTACAAAGTACTCTTGTCAGAAAACAGTGGAGACTGAAGAATGGGTCTGGAATGTTGGAGGATTCGAGTTTGACCATCTTACCCAACCTCAACACTCAAGACTCGATAATCACAGCTCTTTTCTTTTTAATCATTGTGTCAGAAATCACAATCCAATTGTCTTTGCTAACTAGTAATCAAGCTGTCTCGCTTCCATTACCTTCCTTCTTCCATTCTTTCTTTCTTTAGGTTTGTATCTGGCGGGCCCGCAGTCCGCACCCTAACGCCCTCCAGATCGACCCGAAGCCTAATTCCTCTGATACACACTGTCGCCCACACGAATAGATACCTAGATCGTTAGTGGACTGGCTAGCAGGATTGTGGATGACGCCATGGCCAATGGGTTCCTCTAGCCCCGAGACGGATCCACTTGGCCGGAAGCTACTCATCGTTGGCGTTCTCTAGTCCGCTCGTGGAGCCCCTTGTAAACAGCTCGTAAGCCTCGTATTGAAATCGGGCATTCCGTGCAATGTGGGTTTGCAAGTGCCAAAGCGATGCTGACAGAGGTGAAAGTCGCTCTGGAAAATCAAATTGATGTCCTCGGTGTTCCGCGGGTGTTATCATCGTAAAGATGAATGCGTATGAGCCGGTGGAGCATTGACGTGAGGTTCGTGGATCGTTGGGTCTGTACCGAACGCTTCTTGCTTCTCTACATCATACATGACCGTAGTTTGGTGCTATCTTCTATGATCCACCGCCGTTTAGACTTGCGGAAATCTTGCAGCTGTCTTATTTGCATCTCTCACTATCGAGGTTCGACATGATCGTACAGTAGTTAGGAGTACTAGTTGCAACTTGCAACCCGTCTAATCTTTCTTGCGTTGACTATCGAGCTTTAGCTCATTCCGACAGCACCACTTGGCGCCAGGACTGCTTGCGTCAAGCTTTCATCTCGATCAGCGCATTGCAGTTATTACAGTTGCATGGTTCTTTATCTTTATTACTTCGTAATGGTAGCGAATTCCCTCTTAGTTGACGAATTACTGATCGGTGGTGTTGCTTGGGTGGGGCCTGATGCTCTCGTGGCGAAGACATCTGCAACATTGAGACATCCTGTCAATAAAGTAACCATGGTTCATCTGGCTGATTTGAAGTCTGGAGTATTCGTAAGAAAGCAAATGTCTTCTCTCAAAGTCAAGGACTGCAATACAACAGGTCCAAGGATCATGGCTTAATGTTCTGTCAACGATTTGTCAGAAGGTCTTGACATTTCAATCCCGAGCGACGAAAATCTTCAAAGAAAGATATATGATTAAAAAAAGAAATGAAAAGGAATGAATAATTTCGCTCAGGATTTGGATTGGACCACGGATCGTCCGCCAAGAACGATCCAGCATCATCCTAGCATTGCAGGACGATCGAATTACTTACAGTAACACGATCGATCCCAACACTTTGCTCTGGGGATAGCGGATAGCCTGTGCAGTATTGATTTCAAATTGCTATCCTCAATCATTACCTACTAGGTAATTTGGCGGACAAGAGGAATAGATACAGGTCAATATACTTATGATTTGAAATTTTTCTGTTAGCTTAACTGACCCCCGTCGGAAGTTACGTACATGGATAATCCCTGATGTTTATGAAGCTGAAGTAACGACATGGTGTTTTAAATTATTATATTATCCGCCCCTCAACAGCTCATTCCTCTTGAATCCAAGAATTGATCCCGGGGCTGATTTGCAGTGCGTGAGTTGTTTTAATCGTTGCCCGACCCTGCAGAAACAGACGTTGTTCATTTCCTTGAACAATCATCATCACCGTCTTCGGCAGCCTTCCATAACTCAAGCCAGCTCTTGAAACAGGTATTTTAGCTTTATTTTTATTTATATCTTTTTGTCCATTTTTCTTTTAATTTGCTGTGCTCATTATTACCATCTATTTTCCTGCAAACCTCACTGCCACCTGCTGTTTTGATGTACCAAATTTATCCTCCCTCCCTCTCGGGCCAATCGCTGTAGCCGAGTCCGCAAGAGAGCGCTTCAGCAAAGATCATCATCCTCTTTAACCCAAACGGTCGTTGCTTTCTGGAGACGTGTTTAGCTTATCCGGCCGGCGGTGGTCCTTGCTTCGTGGCGGTTCTGCGAGTGAGGATCATTCTTCTCTCTCTCTGTGGTTGTATTTCTCTGCCTGTCTGTCTGAGCTTGACACCCAGCATTGGGCTTGGGGTTCTGTCATTCTAGACTCTGAAGCCTGCCACAGCAAGGTAAGAGAAGGATCAAGCCTACCAGTACCAAGAGGCGGAGAAGAACCAGCAGATCCCGTTCCCACGGTGTATCGGCCCTTCTGCCAAAAAAGACGCACGGTCTTCTACCCAGAAGATCCTATTCCCATCGTCGACTCTTAGCCGATCCACATCTTCTTTATTATTGTTATTTATTACAACTCTTTTTTCCCTTTTTTCTTTTTGGTCCTGCCTGGTATTTGCTATTATCCCCATTTCCTTTGATTGCTAAATTATTGTCTTTATATCACGACTTTTTTTTTTTTTTTTTCAATTTCTGTCTCATTATCTCACTTAATCTTCGTAACCCCTTCCGGACTAACTCCTTAGCAATTTTTCTTGACTTTTTTTTTATTTTTATTTTTTTTATTACCACTGATTAGATGGATTTTTCTGATTTATCATTGTCCAAGAACCAGGCCAACTAAGCGGTAGTTTGTTGACGGACCGTCGAGTGATCCACAAGTGCCCGCCCTGTCTCTGCTCTGCTTCTCCAGCACCGAAGGATCAAGGATCCATACCCGGTCGGGGGTCCTTAGATAAACGAACGGAAGCGTCGCATCAGCAGAAAGTGTAGAGAAACATTTTGCAACACCCAAAGTTGCCTTGCAGCTACCTTACTCTTACCTTCCCGTGCAGCAGCAGTCTTGTCCAGCCTACTGTCTGTCTGCGATAGAATCATCTTGTCATTACACACGTGTTCTTGGTATGTTGACGTTTCTGTTCCTGCTACTTTACTGCGATGCCTACTATTCTCTTATTTGCGTCCATTGATTGTACTGTCACCGACCTCCTGCCTTGCTGTTGTTATTTCCTGTCTCCTGTGGTTTGACTCGGCTGGAAAGTTGAGTTTATTCCTCAGTGACCCTTCTTTCGATCGAAGGATACATCGGATTACAACCAGTCTCCGCCATTGCTTGGTGCGTGAACGGGTATCCAAAGCTAGACTGAAGGTTCCTGTGCCGGCTGGACTGGCTACCCCTAGAATCCTTCGGTTCGATATTCGAAGGCTGTCATTGTCATTATTGCCTATGGACTTCTTCTATAGTTCTATTGCACACCCAGAATAACCTTCTTCGTCCTGATCCCCTTGTCTGAGATTGATCCACCCTGTCTTCGTTCCCCTCTATTTTACCTCGCAGCTTCTTCCTCTCTGTTTTCTTCTTCCCCTTCCGACCTATTTCCTCCCAAGCCTCTTTTGGCTAGAAGACCGCCAGCCTCCCACTAAAACGCGGAAGCTCAGCGGCTGCCGCCCCCTCTCTTCGCCCTTTCTTCCCCTCCCCAACCCAAGTTTACACAATAAACCTCGCTACCAACCTTCCCCTCCGCTCGGCCCATCCATTGATTGATTTATTCATGGTTGATGATTCTCGTTCTATGGGTGTTAGCTTACCTCTGATCTAAGGTTCCCTGCCCAGCTCGTACCGTACATGCATGCATACATTCTATACACCACGCATGCAAACAATATTACCTACCCTAGGACATTGAAGCTCCAAGGCAAGACAAGAGAATAATAACCTAGACCAAAAGGGAAGAAAAAAAGAAAAAAGAGAGACTGAGAGCGAAAAGTTGGTACGCATAGCCCTACAATCACCTCTATTATTTTCTTTCTTTTTTTTCCCTTTTATTATTTATTTTTTCCCTTCCTTTTTCTTTCCTAACCAACCCTTCTCTTCCACTTTTTTTCCGCACTCCAACCGACCTGTCTCACAGCTGCTGCGACCTATTAGGCTTAGCCTCAAAAGGTCTAGTCCAGTCTTATCCTGCGTTTGCTGTACTACCAGTACCAGTCTACACCCTCTCTCCATTATTACCTTTACCTATTATTTCTACGTACCAAGACTGGAACTATCACTCCCCCAGCCTCCACTTTTCCGTACATGATCTCCCCGTCTGCCTGACCTCTTCTTTCTATGGGTCCTATGTCCTATGTGCAAATGCAAATCAATCATTCTTTGCCTCCCACCGCCTTCGAGCCTCGTCTTCCACTTCCATTCTGGTTTGATCTTCCCAATCTGGACCGTCTGAGAGTTTGTCCTTCGATTTTCCCTCTTTTCCTCTTATATTTGCCGCCGGAAATACAGGGTCTTCTCATTTTCATTTTTCATTTTTGCTTTTTCCCTTTTTCTTAATTTGATTTTATCCTGCGCCAGTCTCCCTTTGCCGCGTCGTCACCGTACCATCCCTTCCGTTTGATGGCTCCTATACATACCTACAGGATCCCGTCTTGGTCTTCTCATCTCAACCACTCTGCTTCCATGCTTCCATGCTTGACATCTTCTTTTTCTGCATGACCATGTTAATGACCTGAATGCTTTGCTTACTCTACTTCTGCGATTATCGTTAGACTGCTCTGACTCCACTGTCGATCCGTCGAGCGGTATCTCTGACCTGCAACGAGCTATCGCGAACTTCCCCTCCTGATAGACACCGTATATCCGACTCGGCATACAACATTGTGGGTTTATAAGAAGCAGTGTTTCGACGTTAGATGCTGGAACTTCGCGTCGCCCCTCACATCCCTATATTTACGATTTGAATGAGACCCATGATTGCCTGCTACTGATCTGGTTGAGCGAGTTTTGTTGACCAATCTGCGATCCGTTTTTCGTCTCGCTTCCCCCTCCGTGCTGTCTTGTTCGTGTCGATCCCAAAAAACTACACACCTCTTGTCGAAGAAAAGTTTGTGGATGTAGATTTCTGTCAGTACACACTGCATAGCGATTTCCTCTGTCCAGCGACGGTCTTGAAACATTTCACGCTTACGACGTTCGACGACCTTCCACGATTGATTATTGCATTGCCTGCACCGCACGCATTTTTGAATTTCACGAAGCCTTCGTGAGAATCGACTTTTTCATTTGTTTCTTACGAAAACGGTCTTTCTGACGCGGACATCACACCTGATATCCGTGATCTCTACAACAAAACAACGGAAATATACACGCAGGAAGCAAAAATCTCATACGGCACGCCGGACGCTCATAGTTCGACGTTCCTAGTGCTCCTTTGCCACTACACTTTCAACCCGTTACCCATCAAACCGAAAAGCTGGAGCTACCGTCGATCTCCCAGGTCCACACAAGAGGTCCTGTTGATATCCCTTGGTACAACCACCACGCAGCGGAACGACCTTTGTTGTCTGGTGACAAACTTCCGGCGCTCAGTCTTCCCACGGCCTCGCAGCCGATCGTCTCGGGCCAGTCCTACAGGGCTAGCTACGAAGAGTCGGCTCCGGGTTCGACCAGCTCAAGCGCTCGGACAAGCCTATCGTCCGGCACCGCACCGACCATCAGCGAGGCCAGAACTCCGCCGTCTGTTGACCTTGTGGCTGGTGGACACGGCCGTCTCTCCCTGGAATCTTCCGCCTCGCAGGATTACACGGTTGCGCAGAATCAGGTGAGCGACAGCTATTACCCGAATCCGACCCCTCTGGGCAGCATGAACCAAACGCAACCTTACATGGACGTCCACTCGTCGCATCTCTCATCTGCGCAGCCGTACGCTTCTCAAGCGGCGACGGCAGGAGCGATGGCCCACTATCCGCAATATCACCAACAACCGCCTGTCCTGCAGCCAGCCTCGACCTACGGTCCTGCCAGCTCTTACTCGCAATATGCCTATCCCAGCGGTGTTGCCTCGTCCCAGGCCGCGCCACCCCCGCCATCAACATCGATGAGCAGCCAGGTTCCTGCTCAGTTGCTGCCTTTGCCCGGTAAGCTTCTGGGCCTTTTTACTTGCTATGCTTTCGTGTACTAACTTCCTCTAGCAGTCAACAGCCACACCGTAACAGCGCCGGGTTATGGCAACACCACAGGAACGCCGATGCAAGGGTTCGTCTATGATACCACTGGACAGTTGGCGCCCCCGGGTGCCAAGCCGCGAGTCACTGCCACCTTGTGGGAGGATGAAGGGAGCCTCTGTTATCAGGTAGAAGCTAAGGGAGTCTGTGTTGCGCGCAGAGAAGGTAAGCATCTGAATCGTCACGACGGCCGGTCAAGATTATTAACAATGAATAGACAACCACATGATCAACGGTACGAAGCTTCTCAACGTGGCTGGTATGACTAGAGGTCGTCGGGACGGTATCCTCAAGAGCGAGAAGGTCCGCCATGTTGTGAAGATTGGCCCTATGCACCTGAAGGGAGTGTGGTATGTCTTATTTATGATATTATGGTCAAGGGTAACGCTAACAAATGCAGGATCCCTTTTGAGCGCGCTTTGGAGTTCGCCAACAAGGAAAAGATCACTGATCTGCTCTACCCCTTGTTCGTGCACAATATCGGTGGTTTGCTTTACCATCCGACAAACCAGACTCGGACGAATATGGTCGTGCAGGAATCGCAACAACGGCGGTTGGAGGGCCCACCGTCCGCGCGAACCCCCCAAGCCTCTCAGCCGCCAGCTCTGCACCACCATCACTCCATGCAGACCTCCATTCCTTCCCAAATGCCTCAGCCGCCTACGATGTCATCGCAGCCTGGTGCTCGTCCTCCGCTGGACCGAGCACATACGTTTCCCACTCCACCCGCCAGCGCCTCGAGTCTCATGGGCTTGTCAAACCAGAGTAGCTCGTATGACTGGAATAACCAAGGCATGAACTCTGGAGTACCAAACACTCAGCCATTGTCAATCGATACCACTTTGAGCAACACGCGGTCGATGCCCACGACTCCAGCGACGACGCCTCCCGGCAACAACTTGCAAGGCATGCAATCGTATCAGAGCCAATCGGGGTATGACACTTCGAAACCATACTACTCGACTGCTCCTTCGTCGCACCCGCACTATGCTCCACAGCATTCTCTGTCACAGTATGGTCAGACGATGCCGCCTCATTCTTACATCAAGAATGAGATGGCACCACCGGCGGGACGGGCCCCGGGAGGACAGTCGGAGACTGAAACTTCTGATGTCAAGCCTGCGGACCGGTACTCACAGAGCAATGGACACGTTGCTACTGGCGCGGGCGAGTCTGGCCCTGAGCACGAGTCGGACTACGTGCCGCACGACCATACGGGCTACGGCGCCCCTCGGAGTTCCTATACCTATACCACCAACACCTCGGTTGGTAGTCTCGCGGGCGAGCACTCGCAGCTGACAAACGACATCACCGGCTCCCCGCAGCAGAACGGGTCTGGACGTATGACCCCACGCACAGGTGGTGGGCCTCCTCCGCAATGGGCGTCGGGCTACGCGTCTCCTCGACCAACCGCTGCCAGTAGTCTGTATAACATTGTCAGCGACACCCGCGGGTCATCGAACGGAGCTGGCTCAGACAACTACACTGTGGCTTCCAACTCGGCGCCGACATACTCGCTGGGTGGATCGTTGGGATCTGGCAAGCGGGGACGGGAAGACGACGACATGGGCCGGCCGGACAGCCAGGGAGATTACGAAAGCAAGCGCCGACGGACCAATGAAACGACCGTTGGCGGACCGGTTGGCGGAGTGCTGCTAGGACTACAGCCGATGAAAGCCGGAGGTGCCATGCCTCGTCGTCGATGATATGCCATAGACCGAAGACAACTCGAGTAATAGCCGATTTGGCTTCCGACTTTGCATTCGTTTATCTGGTTGTTCAGGGTAAAGAAGGTTAGAAAGGGGACGGGTCCCTCATCCACCGGCGCGTGGGATGAAAGCCTGTGCGGTCTTCAGTAGACCTTGCGTTTTTCTTTTTTTCTCCCCATTTTTTCCATGTTGCGAGGCTTCTTGCCTCTGTTGGGTCATTAATGGTTGCAGCGTGGGCCATCGACGGCCTCTGCATTGATTTCATACTCCGGATGATCAGCGTTATGGTGCCTTTGGGTCATATTGTGGAATGTGCGGTTGTTTTCTGAAAGGATATACTGCGTATTGACGACCATGATGACACGAATTTCCTTGGATGAGTCTTTGTTTCTTTTCACTTATATGGTCCACTCTCCATTCGTCGCATGTAGGGATAGGACAAAATTGATGGGTTATCAGCAGTGCAGTTTGCGTAGATATCCCTTGTTACTCTGTGCTACATTGTAGTTGGAATCTCAGGGTGACTAACCCAAAGCAGAAAAACATCAACATCTGAACCAAGGTTCACTCACTGCCCCTCTTGACTTTTTTATCCTACCTCACTACAACATTACACCTTATAACACTTATCTGGGAATAGAAAATGCCACCAACACCAACAAACCACACGATCTTCGACACATGGAACTCCGCCTCAACAGGCCACCAGCGCGCCGAGAACCCCTACTCGAACACCACCAGCTGGCGCGAAACCCGGCAAGCAAAGCTTGCGATTCAGTTTGCCTCGTCGTCGGGAGACTGCGCGGGCGACACGGGCCCTCCCACTACCCAAACCAACAGCGAAAGTAGAACTGGACGGGAGGAAGGCGAATGGAAATGGCTCTCGGCTGCAGAGGCTACCCGCAACCAGCTCGGATGCAGGGATATCCGGACGATGATGGGGGGGAGCAAGAAGCGTGCTTCTACCTCTGCCTCTACGATCGATGAAGATGACGCAGGTAAATGCAAGAAAGCGAAGACGGAGACGGAGAAGGAGACGGAGAGGGAAATACTCTGTCAAACATCCCCCGAACTCGCAACCAAACCAGAGAATAAACCCCAAGTCGAAGACAAAGACAAAGACAAAGACGGGGGGAGGAAGATCCTCAAAGGAACAAGCATCTACATCAACGGCTCCACAATGCCCCATATCTCAGACCACAGACTCAAATCTTTACTCGTCTCGCACGGCGCGGAGATCGCCATCTCCCTGTCCAGGAAGACCGTCACGCATGTTATCATCGGCAAGCCGAATGGTGGGCCTGCTGGTCATTCCGGAGCGGGGGGAGGACTCGCGGCGGGGAAGTTGCAGAGGGAGATTTCTAGGGGTGGGTGGAGGGGGGTTAAGGTTGTTGGTGTTGAGTGGTAGGTATTTTCCCTTCGGGTTTCTTTCCTTGGATCCAGGCGCAGGGCTAATGAGTGTGCAGGGCGCTGGAGAGTATCAAGGCGGGGAAGAGGCTTTCGGAGGGGCCGTTTGCGATGGATTTGGCGCCTGGTGGGCAGAGGAGTGTGATGGGGATGTTTCGACGGTGATTTCCCTCTATGGTCTGCTTGGTTATGGAGGGTGGTGTTTGGTGTTGGTGGGCATATACCCCGGCGTTTTGGTTTTCAATGACTACGACGAGACGAGTCTACGAGTTTATTGCAATGGTTATACAATTGCATTAACCGCAGTGGATATAGCTGTGGTGCATGATGGCGGCGTTTATACTGTCTTGCTTTGTTCGGTGGTCAGTCTTTGATTTGGAGTATCAGCATATGGACGACATGTCTTTGCAGTGCGTCTATTTATCCAGTTGGCAGTGTCATGTCTATCATCAATCATGGTCATTATCATATCATACATATCATCCATATACAAGCGTCACTAGATAAATGCCCCCCGGTTCGTCGAGGATGGGCTGTCGCCGTGCCCCGACAAAGGACGTCGCCAGCCTCGGCCGTCTGTCCCCCCGGGACTCGTAGGTGACCGGAGCTCAACCCGCATATGCGAGTCCTCACCGGCGATGAAGGGCTCCTCGTCTGGTAACGGTGGCAGCGGATTCGGTCGGGGTCGAGACGAGGATTGCACGGCCCCTGGATCCGCAGTCGCGGTCACGGACCGAGAGGACGGTAACTGCCAGCCGCTTTGCATCTCGGTCGGTGAGGTCTGAGCAGCGTAGCCATAATCATACGCGCCGTGGCCGCCATAGACCACCGAACCATACGGCTCAGGGGCATCCGAGATCGACTCGCTCGACGACGAGTCGATCCGTTCCAGCTTCTCGTGCATATCCCAGTCCTCTCCGGCGACCCGCGAATCCCCTTTCACCAGACCTAGCCGTTCCTCCTCGGTGGCTCCCTTCAGGGCTTGCCTCTCGGCACCGGGAACCAGGTGGCTGCGACGTAGAATGCTGCGAGGCGAATGAGGCGGTGGTTTGGGCGGTTCACTCTCACTCTTCGACCTGATTCGGTTGAAGACTGTGTTGAAAGAAAACTGCCGTTTGGCCGTGTGCGGCGAGGCTTCATGGTCCTGTGTCTCGTCCGCCCACGCAATAGACCGCGAAGTGTCAGTCTGTCCAGAAACTTCGCGCATCCCCGCTCCGTGATAGCTCGTGTCCGAGTTTTTGTTGCCATGCACAGGAGAAACAGTCAGATGGACCGGATCCGTGTGACTGTCCTGGGGATTATAGACCTGATGCCATTGCCCCGGATGCATGATATTCGAGGCTCGCGATCGCAGATCATCCAGGAAAGAACGGTCGCTCTGGCGAGTACTCGGTCTGCGGTCGGGGTGATCGTCGCCAGGAGATTCCGACACACCCAACGGAGTATGAGGATGGCCAGGCGTGCGAGGCCGCGCCATGGTCGGGCCCTGTCCCAGAACGGTCTTGCGTCGCCGCAGACCGTCCCATTCGATGATCTCGTTCTCAGCCGGGGGCTTGAGGTAATCTTCCTGCCTGTCTCGGATATACCGCCGCGCTTCCTCCTCTTCCGTACGACGGCGTGCGGTCGATATGCGTCGGATGATCGCCGCAGCACCACGGATCGAGTCCGCCTTGGGTTCCGTCTCGGGTTCTTCCTGCGCGGCCACCTCTCGAATCTGATCCAAATCGCCTTTGAAGATCGCCGCATCGGGCACATCTTTGGCGGACTTGGACAGCTGCAACAGCACGACGCCCGCGCAGATTTGCAAGAATCCAAGAATGACGGTGGCGATCTGCATGCCGGTGCCTTTGAAACCCTGGAACAACACAGCGGAGGCGACGATGGTCGAACTCGTAAAGAAGACGTAGTAGGTGGGGGTGACTAGGGCGGCGTTGAAGAGGTTCAACGCTTTCTGCGGTGTCAGGTTAGCATAGCACTTGAACCACAGACAAAAGAACATACATTGAGGTAGATAATCTCCGTCAGTAAGGTTGCAACCACAAACACAAGCAACACGTAGAGAAACCACTCCTTAAACTGTGATTTCCCATTGATCTGAGCCAGAATGGCCGCCCCAAGACCCTGCGTGGCCACCACGCTCAACCCACCGATCAAACTGCAGATACTGATGTAGACGAACATGGTCTTCTTGCCATACCGCGGCCCCAGCCAGAGCGCAACAATCGCACAGCCCACGATGACGACACCCGCATACGACAGGAACCCCGGCGCAATGACATAATGTTTCATATCCTGGATATCACCGACGGACGATTGCTCAGGGGCGTTGAGAGCAATCACGACCGATCCGATAATACACGAGAAACAGCCGACCTTGCCCACGAAACTCAGCCGCTCTTTCAGAAAGATCGCCGAGAGAATGGTGGTGATCACAACCGAGAGCGCCCCCAGCGGCGTGACCAAAATCGCATCGACAAACGCATACGCAACGAAATTGCATATCTCCCCGACAATCATGAGGATCATCCCGGACCACCACCAGAAGTTCTTGAGGTATCCGTACCCCTCGCCCGCTTCTTCATTGTATTTGACGTTTGCCTTGAGGAGACCGGTCTTCTTCAGCACGAACGAGGTCCCGATGAAGACACCCGACGAGACGGCCAGCGCAATGCCGACGGCTTTGTATGCGGCGGGACGTTCGCTCGTGGAACTGGAAGCGCCGGACCGGGCGGCGAGGGTCGTGGCATGGGCCACGAGAGAGTGGGAAATTTCCATGGAAATCGTTCAGGGCATAGCACTGCCAGCAGTGTATCAATAACGGGTATGCCGATCCAAGAAACCTTTTGAGCGTATATCTATATGTTGTTGAACAAGACCGTCGTAGCCGCAGTCGTAGTCGTAGTCGTACGAGTCTGACCTTAGGCCATGAATCAATGCAAACTGCTGAATCTAACCACTGAAATTGAACCCGGTTGGATCCCGCACGAGACCAGCGAAAACCTGGCAGTTATCAGGCGCTTCGAGGGTCGATGAACAGGCCCCGGCGGCAAATTAATTAACCAGACTAGCAAAAGTGGAGGATCGGTGGTGGCTGAGGGCCGCGTGGTTTCAGGAATGTCGGGAGGGTCTGATAAGGATTAAGGTAAGGCCACAAGGAAGAGATGCAAGGGAGAGGAATGATAGTATCAAAGAAAAGAGTTTAAGAAACAAGAAAGAACAGATAATAATGAAACACGATGGAAAAGGGTTGCAATTCCATCCGCACAGTCTTGTTTGGAAACGAGGTGATGATGGGCGAGACTCCAACAAAAGAAAAGAAAAAAGAGGCTGGACCAGTCAGTTAGTTCCTCCTAAGACTAAGGTACACTTGCATCTCGACCCACGGCGCTCTCCCACTGTCTCGGAGAATTTGGTACAACTGATGAGAATCGTCCAATTCCCAACCTAAGGATTAGTTCTGATCCATGGTTGTCTCTGATATTTATGGACCATGGCTCTAGTGCGATAAAAATAGTACCGGGGAATGCAACTCCATCATTACAAACAGCAATGCAATAAGATCAATCATTAACTACTTGTCTTCTCTTGGGTATCCACCAGTAGTAAATACATCATAAACCATGGGCCAATGCGAATCCCCAAAATAAACAAAGAACGGTGTAACGCCTCAAGCCAAGTCATATTATCCTATACATGAAGTAATCAATCATCGCACATGATAACTGGGTTTCCGCTGCTTGTTTACCGCTGGAGGAGGCTCATCAACGGGATAAGGGGGCCGGACCTTCCCAGTAGACCCATTCCGACCATGATGCACCATCAAGGGCATCGGCATCAGCGCCTCATTCGCATTATCAGGATACGGAATCGGGGTCTTTGGCGGCACTGGAGGTGGTATGTTACTCTCCTGCACCTGCTCCACGCTCAGCCGAGGCGACGCCATTTGTTGCTGCGAGCCCGGCCGACTCCCATCGCTGTGAGTATAACTGAAGCTACCGCTGGAAACCCGTCCCGACGAAGGATAGACGCCGTCCTGCGGGGTTGGATGCGGTGGTAGCGCGTCCTCGGTAGGAGGGGACGGAACCCGCAAGCCGCTCGACGGAGGCTGATGTGTCATGATGGGTGCAAAGTCGCCAGGTAGCTCAGCGGGCAATTCCACAGCCATGGGATTGGATGGCGGCGGAACGGAAAATACTGGTCCTTGCGAAGTGTAGCTCTGAGGCGAGAATGGCGTATCTTCAGTCGGCTCTGTAGAAGGATCATATCCAGCGGCCGCATGCGCAGCCAGTCGTCGGTGCATGCGCTCGATCTTTGCGAACTTGACCCCGGCATCCATGATGCTTTTCTTGACTTCTGGCTTGGACAGGTAGCGTCGGGTATTGGTGCTGATGTCGGCCAGTCGGTTCCACTCGTTCATGCCAAACTCACCCACGCCAACCTCGACGTTCAGCCGGTAGTAGTTGTCCTTGTTCACTCCGCGCTTGGCCAGGTGAGTGCGAAGCATCTCCTGATGAATCTCCTCGCAACCCTCGATCTTGGCGATCAGTCGTCGTCGCGCCTCGGCAAATGTGCCGAGAGCATCCCCAAAGAAATCTTCCCACCACTCATGCTGCCGATTGTTCGTGCCCGGCGGACGCTTGCCGGTACCCACGCTGATAAACACCCCGATTTCCCGCCCAGGCCACTCGTTGACAGCCGCTTCATCCAGGATCTGCGGTGCCGGATTATATGTACCTGCACCCTCATCGATAAACAGATGCTGTCCGATTTGAATTGGCTTAAACGCCAGACCTGTCGCTGAGGTGGCGCGGCCGGCTTGCCAGATAGTGCAGTTGAATTCGGGAGGAGGCTCTTTACGCGAGTCGTATGATCGCAGCAGCACCGCGGATCCGTTACGGGGGGTGCCTTTGTACAACGCCGTCACGGCACTGATCAGTTAGTACGATCTAGATAGATTTCCCCGACGGGTGTAGACTTACGTCTTTGTCCGATTTTCCCGATTATCGTAGAGCAGAGCATCCGGGTTCCCCCACCGTAGCCCGTTGATGATAGCGGAATGTCGCTGACTGATCGGCGTCGAGGGATGCGAAGCGCCAGACGTGCTGAAACTGCCTCTACTCACGGAGCGCTGCGGAATCGCCGCGGGACTGTATGGCGCGCTGGCGACGGAGCTGCGCGAGCTGGCATTGGGCAGATCATTCCCCTCGGCCTCGAATACCGTATGTTCCCGCACACATTCCCGGATTGCCTCCTCCAATTTAGACGCCTTGAACAAGGTCGAGCGGTAGGGGATGCCGGCGATGGTCTTGTCGGTTTCGAAAACGCGACGGGTCATGCGCACATAGACTTCCTTGCAGGTTTCCAGGTCGAGACGTAGCCGACCCAGCATGAGGGCGATGAGGCCGCCCGTGCCGGTGCCAGCGATGAGGTCGAAGTGGTCGCAGGGTTTGGGGATCTGGTCTCGGCGCGGGGGTTTGCCTTCCGTCTCGACGTAGATGCGGTACATGAGTTCCTGGAGAATGATGAGCATCGAGTATCCTCGAACGCCTCCTCCATCTACTTCGGTCAGTTTTGAACCGCATTCAGATGATGGAGTGCTCCGTACCTAACGACAGAACCCTCAACGGAGGGCCCTTGGTCGTGTCTTTGCGACGTAACGTCACAGTGTCCATGGCGCCGTTTGACGCCGACGCAAAGTCGTATCTCCTAAGAGACGATCACACCAATGTCGAATTTGTGATCCTTGGATGGTTATCGGTCGCAGGAATAAAAAATAAAAATAGAATTTGAGGGTGGGGATGACAGGCGCAGGTGGGATATGGCGGGCGCCTGATCGGTCGAGTCAAGCACGAATGGAACGGCAAGGTGCCTGAGAATCGGCGGATGGAAGATTCGATGCAGATAGTCAGTAGGCAGCAAGATTCCTAGTTTATATCATCAAAAGATGAAATTAATGACCTGAAGTGAAATGGATTATGGATGAAGAGGAATATACGGAGTAATGATGATTCCCAATCTCCAGCTGCTGAAGAAACATGGAGAAGCCCAACAGCGCCAGCTGACTGAGTCCCAGCCAGTCAGAATGTTTCTGGTCAGTAAATCTCTTAATTTGGTCTTTATTCTATCTTCTAATTGACTTATCCATATCTTTCTAGTGTGCCATGTATTCTTCACATTTGTGTGCGAATGGGAATCCCATAATCTGACCTGGTGTGGCTGTGCACTGCGTCATTGAGGCTGTGCTCTACGTAATAGTGTCATAACTACGGAGTATATCCTGGTAATTCGAATTGGGCACACATAGAAGGTAGCATGTAGAGAGGTAGCTCTTTAACATATAGAGCAAATAAATCGAGTAGTCAAATATCGAACAGTTGTGCATCTCAACGACCGCCACTTGTGGCAATGGATTGAAACTACAGTAGAGAGGTAACCCCGCAGGAGTATGCCCATAAACAATCTGAAGCACGGATACAAACCTCACCTCCTAAAGCTGGATGGCAAACTACAAACTCGCCTTCCCCAACATCACATCCCTCACAAACTTCAACGCCTCCTCCGCAAACACAACCATGTTCCGCTCCCGTTCAGTCCCGCACCCCGTTTCCACCTCGCGAGTGAACGTCCCCTGCGGGGTTGACACCGCTAACGCAACGTACCCTCTACCAGTCGACCATCAGCATCACGTATGCATTCAGATTTGAAGTGATATTGGCAAGACGAAGAGAAGGAAGAACTCACGGAGTCCGATTCCGCGTCGCACCACCCGTTGGCCCCGCCGTCCCGCTCTCGGCAACGGTATACGTCGACTGCAGGGTATTGCGGACGTGCTGCGCGAGTCCGGCGACGATATCTGGCGTGGGACCTTCGTAGCTGTCGATATGCGACTGGGTCCAGCCTGCGAAGGCGATGCGGGATTCCAGGGTGTAGAGCTGGTTTGTTAGTGGTCCTAGAACGAAGAGAAGAGAAGAGGGTGGGAGAATGGCGTACAGTTACTCCACCCTTGTAGATTGAGGATGCTCCCGGGCGGGAAAGTAGACATGCGGAGATGATGCCTCCGGCTGCCTGTTCAGTATCAGTATCAGTATCAGTATCCGATATGAGATGGATCAGATGTATTGTCTTGTACGTGAGACATGGTGAAAGGGGAGGAGAGCATACTGTTTCGGCGACGGAGATGGTTTCCCCCCGGGATTTGAGGAGATCGGCCACCTCTTTGATTAGAGGCCGAAGGGAGGCAGGGGGGAATTCGTGTGTCATTTTGCTGAAAGAGAATGAGATTGTAGGTGAGACGGGATGAAAGACAGGCTTTGTTGATGATTGTTTGTTCTACAGAAGGTCTCGCATGATGAGGCTGATGGGTGATGACGACGAGGTGCATTGGTCTTGGCGTCATTGGATGGTATCAACTCCTGTATTCCGTATATATAATGCATGACAAGGTTATAGTAAGCTCTATCAGTATCATTCTATTATCTCTCTACAATCTCGCATAACGTCAACATGCAATCGCACCCGCGCTGTCTCTTGCCCAACACCCCGCAAACCCAGAGCCATGAGTCGCTGTACTCCCATCGAGAACCAGACCCGGAACTCCAAGCGAGCGGCTTCCATCTCGTTTACAGGTCTCCCACACCTGTCGTAACACCGGTGGAATCATGCATCCCTTTCCGGCCCGCCTCAAGCCGGCTAGTCGATACACTGTACGACGCGGCGAACTTCTTCGCGAAGATCCTCAGCACCTTCGGAGAAGAAACCACAGCCATCCGATCGTATGCCTCGCCAGCTGTGCTCAACGAACTCTGGAAATGCAAGCTCAATGCCTCGGAGGAAATCGATGTTATTCCTGCTCTGAAGCAGCAGAGGTCGAGATGGGCACTCCCTCAGAGGTATGTCTCCGGCTGGCGGAAGAAGAAGAAGCGCAAGGGCAAGGAGCAGGCACAGGGCGCCAACCAGAAGAACGCCTCTCACACACGGCTGGACCGTGCTGTGCGTGTCGGATATCGCGATTATGCCAGGCGGGTGAAGCATGATCTGTGGCAAGTTTACTATGCCCGCTGGCCGTCGCAGGAGGACGGGGAGAGCAGCACCGGGAGTGGATGTACCGGGTTGGGTGGGGATCTGAATCGATTGGAGCATTTGCACAGGAGATTTGAAGCGCTGTATGATGGATTGGACAAGCTCTGCGGCCAGATGCATAACATCAAGTCATGCCAGAAATTTATCGATCAGGCCCAGCTGCTCCTGATCTGTATGCATGACATCGAAGACTGGTGGCAGCCGACGGACAAGAGAGGCGCGTTTGCGAAGAAACTCACCGGTCGAAGATAGCAGTACATCTTGCGAGTCCGAACCAAATATGAAGCAATGCAGCTCTCACTATTGAACTCGTCCTGCAAACTTAGTCAAGATCACCTGTGCGAGGAACAATCTCAGGGGTCAGGCTTTATGTTCATGAATCAAGGTAATTGAAGGATGTAGATTTCTATGAAAACATCATGCGTCCGTCAGACAGATAGTTGAACGAAACTCATCCAGTTTGTTCAATTCGCCAAACCCGGCCAATCTAGAGGTCAATCTGTCAGCTTTGAACCTAGAATCAAGGAGTAGACTACTGACCGTAAACCGTCCTCTCTTTCATCGTCCTCAGGACGTCCACCTCATCTCCCACTTGAATCATCGCCTTGTCCGAGCCAGGATCCAAGAAGACATACCTCCCAAAGACAGGACTATACTTAGCCCCCTTATCCACCCTCCGATCCTTCATCAACTTCTTCAGAGCACTCCCCGTCTCCCCCGTCCCCATCTTCCCAGTCGCATAGTCAACATCAATACTCCGACACCGTACACAATTCGCCGTGAGCAGCAACCTCGCCGCACTCCTGCCTTGTCCAACCCTCAACTCAGCCCAAAAGTCCTCTTCAAAGGGAGTCGCCGCCCCCGAAACAACAATATTCGGTCGAAACTTGGTCACGTCCATGCGCTCGCCGCCCTCGAAGCGCGCAGACAGCTCATCAACCGACGTCTCAGACGCAAGCAGATACGGCGCCGTATCCGCAAACGTAATCGACTCGTCGTCTTTGCCCGCCGACAACCCCCGCAATAATACCCACGACAGCAACCCCGCGGCAACAGTCGCAACAACACCCGGCCAATGCCTCAACAGCTCGTCACTTGTGAGCTGCATCGTCCCCGAAGCCGAAGCCGAAACACGCACACCATTCAGCACGAGCGTCAACACCGCCAGCCCAACAAGCGAGCGAGTCGAAACCACCGGCTTGTCCACCGCGTGGGCGGGGCTCTTCCCCGGCGCGAAACTCCCCAGGACCCGCCGCGAATGCGGGCCCAGGTAGGCTAGTACGACGCCGTACCCGAACCGCTCGCTGAACCACGCGTTATACGGATCGCCCATATCGTACCCTGTCGTCGGGCTCTGGTGCATCTCGATGCTTAATTGGCGCAGGCCTCGTATATCGGGTTGCAAGGGGATCTCTAGCGTTTTCGTGGCTTTATCTTTGTCGTCGAGATGATTGTCCGCTGGTGGGTGGTACGTCACGATGATCCGGCCTGGTATGTCTTTCTCTTCATCTGGGTAGATGATGTCCGTTGTAAAGAGAGCCATTTCGGGAAAATGGGGGACGTGCATGTTCTTGAGGGTGTAGGCGCCATTCTGGCCGGGGATGACCTTGAGGAGCATGAAGCGGCGGTCATATTGGAATCCTGTCCGGGTGAGGGTTGCTTCTGATAGGGACACACCGCGGAGGGATTTGATGGGGTATGTGTAGAGCTGGGTTGATATATGAGTTTCCTTTTCTTTGCAAGGGGTGGAGTCCGCCTACCTGGCTGATGTGCATGTCTGCTCTTGTAGGTTTTTATTCAGTTGAAGAAAGTAGGTCAGTACTAGAAAAATGCCAACGTTGTCTATGTCTGAGTGGAAAACACTCTGATCTAGTATTTCAAATGACAGTGTGGTGGTTGAGATACAAATAAACAGCGTCACCTGTATTCTCCAACTTAATGCGGAGAAGTTACGCCGACCTATCGGATGCGGGGATGACAGAATGTTGTTGATAGGGCGCAGATAGACACCTTCCACCTTATCCTATGGATAATCATACCGCCAGTACTCCGTACAGCAACATTATAGACAAGAAGGAATAAACGATTCTGGTCGCAGATCGATATTGTGTTGAATGTATATACATACATGTATGCATCATAAGCAGACATCTTGGTCATGTTGAACAGCTAACCCGCCAAAAGAAGCCCTCAAAACATCATCTCATTAAATAGCGGCAACGTATACTTTTAATCATCCCAAGGAAGGCTGAAAGTGCCCACCCAGTCTTCCACCTCCTTTCTCAGCAGCACAATCTCGGAGATCTCCTCACCCTCACCAACGTAGTCGAGGAAGGCCTTGACGGTGTTGGGGTTCTTGACTCCCTTGGCGGCAGCACTCTCCTTGGCAGCCTTGTCCAGTTTCTGGGTGATGATCACGGCCCGGTCGACAATGTCAGCGACACGACGGAAGTCCTCAGGCTGGAAGCCACGAGTGGTCATGGCAGGAGTTCCCAGACGCAGGCCGCCGGGCTTCAGGGCGGACTGGTCGCCAGGGACAGTGTTCTTGTTGCTGGCGACGCCACAGAGCTCGAGGACACGCTCGACACGGGCACCGTCGACGCCGCGATTCTTCAGGTCGACAAGGACCAGGTGATTGTCGGTGCCTCCCGACACGATGTTGTAGCCGAGACCGCCATTGTTGATTGGGCCACCCAGTCTTTCCGACAGCGCCTTGGCATTGGCCAAAACGGTTTCCTGGTAGGCCTTGAATTCTGGCGTTTGAGCCTGCTTCAAGGCGACGGACAGCGCGGTGATGGTGTGGTTGTGAGGACCACCCTGGTGACCAGGGAAAACCGACGCGTTGATGAGGTTCTCGAGATCGTACATCTCCTTGTTGCCCTTCTTGTCTGTCCGGCGGACGCCCTTGCGGTAGAAGATCATGGCACCGCGAGGACCGCGCAAAGACTTGTGGGTTGTAGTTGTCACAATGTCGGAGTGAGGGAAGGGCGAAGGCAGCACGCCGGCGGCTACTAAGCCCGAAATGTGGGCCATATCGCTCAGCAGGTACGCACCAGCGGCGTCAGCGATCTGGCGCATGCGGGGGTAGTCGATAAGCCGGCTGTAGGCCGAAGTGCCGGCGATGATCAGCTTGGGTCGGTAGAGCAGAGCCAGCTTCTCCGCTCCATCGTAGTCAATGAGGCCGGTGGATTCATCCAGGCGGTAAGGCAGGGTCTCGAAGTACTTGGAGATGAAAGAGATCTTCTTGGTGGGGGTTTGGTAACCGTGCGACAGGTGGCCACCATGGGGCAGATCCAAGCCCATCAGACGGTCGTGTGTGTTGAGGACGGCGGATATGGCATAAAGGTTAGCGGGAGAACCGGAGAGAGCTATAGGAGTTAGTCCGTGATATCAAAAGTATCTTACTATAAACTTACGCTGTACGTTGACACCCCATTCCTCGGGGTGGAGTCTAAAGGTCTCGAGGGCACGCTGCTGGCACAGTCTCTCGGACTCGTCGATGAACTCGTTTCCTCCATAGTATCTTGCACCGGGGTATCCTTCGGAATATTTGTCTGCGGCCAGTTAGTTTCACCCTTGTGGAACCGACTGCAACGGACTGACTTTGCATCACACTCCCCAGCGCATCGAGAACGGCCTGTGACGTAAAGTTCTCGGAGGGGATGAGGTTGATGAAATGCTTTTGGCGTTTTTTCTCCTGCACCAGTATGAGTGAATCTATTCAGTTGATGCCCGGAAAGGTCATGCACCTTTTGCAGAATGTTGTAGACAGTGGGATCTTCCTCCTCGAGGGATGCGGAGAGCAACTGCACGAATATGACATCAGTACATGTCCTAGGATCAAGCCAGGGAGATAGAGCGCACATGTTGCTGGCCATCGCGGCTGGATGAGGATACGCTTCGCCATTGCACATTCCTGGATGCAGCAGTGGGAGTCTGAAGCTGGAAGCCCGGACGGCGGGCGGTGGTGATAGCAGTGGTAGCTCTGGAAGAGCTTCCAGACCGCGGGATGAGGCGCGAGGCCTGTCGTCCGCAACGACTCAGAGACATTGTTGAGCAGGATTCAGCCTATCGTCCGTTTGAATCGGTGACAGACAAGATTAAAGAGTCCACGAAAGAAAATGAAGGAAAAACGGGTGATATAACAATGGCACGGCCGATGGTTATCTCTTGATCCATCGGACAACGGTTAGTTCTTGATACGGGCGGCTCCGTTGCCCGCGGAAAGCTGTCAGCCGCTAAGCCGTTCTGGGACCAAGCACCCCGATTGGCTGATGGAGCGGAAGAGGATGTTCCACTCCGAGGACTCGCTTACAGCACCTTACTGTTTTTATCTCCGCCGGCATCCTCGTCGCCTTTCTTCTCTTCTTTCCCTCTTTTTCTCTTCATCACACAACTAAATCCAAGATGAAGAGATGGCGTCTACGGCTTTTTCAGTTCTCGTGGAAGAGACGGCTTCTGGCTGGCTTTTCCCGGGCGATGCTGATATGTCCCGCGCCCATTCACCATCCATGAGGGGCAATGAACCGTCTGATTGGATCTGTGTGCAAAGCTGGGATGACTCGATGAGTTGGACATTTATGATGTGTTTTCGAGGCCTACGTGTACAGTCATATCGAGATAGAATGAACGTATTCAGTTGTCTCCCCCAACAGGTCCTGTATGAACCAGAGTTTACGTAGTGTGGTAGATGACTCGAGCAAGACGAGGTTTGTGCGAGGGTGAGACTTCGGTCTAGTGAAACTCTACAACATGCAACACGAAAATATGAGGCAGGAAGAAGGCACCTTGCCTGTACCGAGTACTACGTGGGCTCTGTAAGGAGCATGTACTTTAACTTCAATAAACTGCACTTGAAATTGGAAATCACAAAAGCTCTGATTCCTTGAGATCCGAGCGAGCTTGAGAGCGTCAAGCATAGGCGAGGAAAGGAGTAGACCGCTCTTCTGGGAATGATTATCAGGGCGGCAGCAGGAGGTTGGAACAGTCAGTAGTCTGAGGAACCATGATCGACGGGGTATCTATGAGTCGCAGATGCCTCTCAAGAGTCAGGACTGAAAAGTCAGGACTCACAGCCGGGACTATTAGACTAAAGAGTCTCGGCTCCTTCTGAACCCCAGAGATGGATTCTCAACTCCTCAAACAGGCATGCGAACAGCGGCACGATTGAGGGATCATTTGACCGGTTCAGGGGTATTTCAGGTCCAAAAACGTGGAGATCTGAGTGCACAGAGCAAAGTGCGTGTATCTACTGCTTCTCTTGTCTACTCGTCTGACAATTCTTCTACAAATGATAAATCCACGCACGGGAAAGGAGACTAGTCCTGTAGAACTAACATTAGGGCCGTCCACCACATTAACTCTGTCTGTACTAGACTGCAAGAGTGGCTTCGTCTCCTGCACTCCTTATTGAGTAATTTTAGATGTTTAATCTCCTGAGTCTGAACTAGATCCTGGGCCTGATTTCCTAGGTTAATTCTAGCCTGAATACTTCAGGGCCCGCCCATCCTCCCTCCAGACTTCCTTTTCTTCTTTTTTCTCTTTTCTCCGCCAACTGCTTTGCTTCACTCGCTCTCTCCAACTCAACTACCCCGGTGTTATACCGAGTACATTCTTTTTACAGATATCTGCGTGGATTTATATCCTAGTCGCTCTTTATCTACCAACCTTACCACATCAATCTCAATAAATTCATCAAAATGCGTTTCTTCGCTACTATTCTGGCTACCCTCGCCGTGGGCGCCGTCGCCTCCAACGCCGTTGCCGATGAGGAATACAGCACCGTCGTGGTCACCGAGTACAGCACCTACTGCCCCAAGGCCACCTCCGTTCCTGAGGCTTCCTCCAGTGCTGTACGTCTTGGTTATATATAACCGAAAGGATCATGAAAAAGTGCAACATGCTGATCCCTCATCTGCAGGTCCCCTCCATCACCGTCTCCGACGGCGTGACCTACTCCATCTCCCGGCCCCTGATCACCTCTACCATCACCAAGTGCAACAAGTGGTATGTCTTGTCTCACCGTCTCTCAATGAGTCGCCAGAATGATTGAAGATGATGATTACTGACGACGAGAAGCCCCTCTTCCACCCCCCTCATTCACACCCCTACCCCCTCCAGCAGCTCCATCGTCGTCGTCCCGACTTCCAAGCCTGTCATCCCCTCCGGTGCAGGCCCCAAGACCACCAGCACTCCCGCCGCCAGCACCCCCGTCACTCCCCTGGCGACTGGTGCCGCCTCGCGCGCTGCCGTCGGTGCCGGCGCGGGTCTGGCCGGTGTTTTTGCCCTGGCTGCTTACCTGCTGTAGGTAGCTGTTGGTGGACCTCTGAGCCTTGATGAGGGGCCTTTAGGTCGGCTGTATAGGGGGTTGTGATTTAATTGATTGAATTGATTTGTTTGGTTTGGTTGTCTGAGAGCTGAGTCTACATTTTCATGGAATTGAATCGGATTCGGATTCGGATCCGGATCTGGATTCAATATACATACCTTTAGTACAGGGTTGCGCTTTCGTTCGTCTCTACCCCGGGCGATGAATGCGAGATACCACTAGCCTCTTACTATTACTAGTACCCCCTTTTCTTCTCTTTTGACTTTCATGATTATTGATTTGTTCTATACGATCGATACCTGGTTTTATTAAGCATGGATTACTTTTGGTTTACGTGAGCATATCGTCATATCGACAGTCGGAGTAAGTCGTGACTAGTTATAACCTCGCCTTGGCGGCAAAGAATTCACGTACCCTCTCCCGCGCAACCTCCACCACCTCTGCATCCTCCACCGTCGGCGGAACGTTCACAGGAGCGTCAAACTCCCCCCGCACCCCATTCTCCACCAGCTCGCGCAGCACCCGTCGCAGCGTCTTGCCGCTGCGCGTCTTCGGAATCATTCCCCGCCCCTGGATGATCCCGCCCAGCGAAGCGATGGCCCCGATCTGCTCGCGCACCAGCTGGTTCACAGCATGAAAGAGCTCCGCGCTGGGACGGGCGGGAAGCGGTCCTGATCCCCGCGGCTGGATAAATGCAAAAGGGAGATGGCCCTTCAGCGGGTCCGGCATGCCTACCACGCTGGCCTCGCCAATGTCGGGGTGCGACAGGATGGCTTGCTCGATGGCCCCCGTGCTGAACCGGTGCGCGGCCACGTTGATGATGTCGTCGGACCGCGACATGATGTGGATGTACCCGTCCTCGTCGATCATGCCTGCGTCGCCGGTGTCGACCCATCGGCCGTTGAACCGTTTGACATATCCCTTGTAGAACCGCTCGTCGTCATTGAATAAACTAGTAAAGGCCGTCGGCGCCAGGGGCATCGCCATGACTATGTTCCCCATTGTCCCGCGCGGCACCTCCCGGCCTTGATCGTCGACGACGCGAACGTCAAACCCGGGCATCGGCAGTCCGGCAGATCCTGGTCGCACGGCTAGCGGTTTGAAATCCTGATTCGGTTGCCACTGGTCCACCAGGCCTGCTGCGCTGTTCAGCGCTAATCCAGATATGGGGGATCCGGATTCGGACGACCACCAGTTATCGATCACCATTGCCCCCGGCGCCGCATGCTGGGTCAGGAGCTCTTGATACACCTGGACGATGCTCGGTTCGCTTCTCTCGCCAGCGAGAAATAGAGCTTTCAGGTGCCTCAGGCCCCCGCGGCGTGCAACCTGCAGGAAGTACCTGTTGTCCGGATCGTCCTTGCGGATTGCCCGAATGGCCGTCGGCGCCGTGAAGAGCACCTTGACTTTGTGCTCCTCGACAATGCGCCAGAAGGTGCCTGCGTCGGGTGTCCCCACCGGTTTTCCTTCGAACAGGACCGTCGTGGCACCCACCAGCAACGGTGCATACAGAATATACGAGTGACCGACCACCCAGCCGATATCCGAGGCGCAGAACATGACATCTCCTGGCCCGTGGATATCAAACAGATACTTGATGGACAAATGGAGTCCTACCGCGTGCCCCCCTGCTTCTCGGAAGACTCCTTTCGGTAATCCAGTTGTCCCTACCCACGCATCAGCATCGTTACATTACCCCAGAATCAGCACGCATACCGCTGGTATAGATGATATACAGCCCATCCGTGCTCTTGACCGGCACCGGGCCCGCCTTGACGCCGCGCATTCGAGCGCTCTTGACCAGCCGCTGCCAGTTGCGCTGCCCGCCCATCTTGTCCGGATTGTTCCACCGCAGCTGGTCCCGCTGCCAGATAATCGTCTTGGACGGCTTGAAGCTGCTCGCTGCAATGGCCCCCTCGACCAGCGGCCGATACGACACGGGCCCCTTGGACCCTTCAATCCCGCACGAGGCTGTCATGATCACTCGCGGCTTCGCGGCCTCAATCCGCTGCGCAAGCGACTTGGCCGCGAAACCGCCGAACACGGCCGAATGAATAGCCCCCAGCCGGGTGATGGCTAGCGCTGCAATCAGCGCCGCGGGAATCATAGGCACTGTCGTGGTTATCAGCTCTATCTGCGTGACGTTCCAGAGCTGAGATACATACTGTAGATGATCACCACATCTCCCTTCCTCACACCTTCCTCCCTTAACACCCCAGCCAGCACCTCCACTTCATCGAGTAATTGGCTGTATGTATACTTCTCCTTGACACCCGTCACCGGCGAGTCCCAGATAATCGCTACATTCTCCCCGCGGCCGGCCGCCACATGCCGATCCACACAGTTGTACGTCGTGGAGATCTCGCCGTCGGGGAACCAGGACCAGTGCTCGTGCGTGACCCCGCTTGGTAGAGTCTTGGGGCGTCGGACAAGAGTCTGCGATGGCTTCTTGTGCCAGTGCAGCTTGGTCGCGTGATACGACCAAAAGCTTTCGGGGGAGTGCAGGGACTGAGCGTGGACTGTTTGTTGGGTAGACATTCTCCCTTTCTTTTCGTTCAAGCGTAGGAATGATAGTTCGCGATCCGATGACTAAGAAACAGAGCAGAGACAAGGGAAAAAGTGCGTATGGGATGACTGCTACAATGTGACGAATACAAAGTATAAATGCACCCAGCAGTTCTCCGTAGTCTAACCAAACCCGAGGAGTAGATGGATAGCAGAACTGCAGAAGAGGATCACGGAGGAAAGGAAGCAGAACGAAACAAGCCGACCTCATGCACGATGATGCTGCAGGCGAGCTGTAAGTTAACCTAGACCAAAGTCAAACCGTCCATGCCGGGATTCGTTTAGACTCGGCAATCAGTAAGCAAACATCGACATGAACTCCGCAAGGGGGTACATTGCTCCAGCCTCTATGACATTTGAGCCATTAATGATGGAGATTTGATTCGACAATCAATAAGTGGATGAAGTGAAGTTGTGGGGAAGTGGGCTGATACTACGTCCTGGACATGAAGCCGAGGATAATTTGAAGCTTTCCCCGCACGGATGGTCCGTTCAGCATCCGGAGTGGTATGCGCGTGGTACAGTTGTACACCTGTTAAGGAGGATCCAGATGGAGCTTCCCTACTGTCCACTGGATCGATCAGATTTGGAGAAAGATACCTAGCGGGTCACTATACAGCATCTCCTGACATTGAACCCTATATTCTTCGCCACTTCCACATAGTCATACAGGGCTCGCAAGAACCGGGTTCGCTCTTATACTGATAGAACTGAATAATATGTGTCTTTATTTTAGGTCTATCTGTGTCAATGAACTTTTTGTTCTTTATATTCGCAAGTAATGCATCAGGAAAAAAAGTAACAACTCAAAGCTCAGCCGTAGGGTATCATATCGAAATGCCTGCTAAACGGTCGACTGCTTCAGCGAAAACAACCATACGTCTTCTTCCCTCCGATCCGGTCGTCGGTCACATTCCTTGCTTCTTCCACACCTGTCTGTAGCAAAGACCCTCTTCTGACATTCACATCTTAGACTCCAGCCACGCAGAAGATTGGTCATGGGTCCAGGTGGCTGGAATGAACCACATCCCCGAGGCTGGAACCGAGCAACTGCAAGGGGTCAAAAAATGATTATTCAGGGTGCGCAAGAGAAGAGAAAAGTCTATAATCTCCGATGCTTCTGAGATTCCAGCCTCTCCCATATAACGGAAATAAAATCTGTTTCCAGAGGCGACACTCTCCAGGGGTACCGAGGAACATGGAGCATACATCAAGCATCCCCATAAAGCTGTATGTGCGTATCCAACACAAGTAGAGTAGAAGAGAGGCGAGGAAAATGTAACAGAGGAAAGGGGCGAAAAATGACCGCCCAGCCTATAGTCCAGAGACCGGTAAGATGTTCATGCAGCCAATATAAACAAACAGAAGATATTGCCATGGAGCAGGCTCGCATGGATGTTCGTGGACGCTTGGAGTGGACGAAAGTGAAAAGAGGTGGGATGCGAATGCTAATGCGTTCCTCACAGTATGACGCACTTGATGCCACCTCGGTGTCTGGCACGGTCGGGTCGGAAAGTTTTGGGATATTCAGGACCGGCGTCCCGATCGCGCATAGGACCCAAGCCGGTCGGTCGACGATCCTGGGCTCGTCCTCCCTGCTGCTGTTGCCGTTGCTGTCGGAGCATGCGAACGACATCGTAAAAGGCCTTCTCAACGTTGATGCAGTTTTTGGCGGACGCCTCGACGAATTCGCAGCCCAAGTCCTTCGCCAGGGCCTGTCCTTCCTGCGCCGAGACCGCTCGCTCCACTGCTTTGTCGCTCTTGTTGCCGACTAGCATCACGGGTACGGGGAGGGGCGGACCCGAAGGCGCGTTCATAGGCGATCCCAGATAGCTGGCTCCCGATGGCGACCCGGAGTGGGCTGACTCCTTGACCATCTTGATCTGGTTGTAGAACTTTTGTATGCGAGAGAAAGAAGCGCGCGATGTGATACTGTAGACAAGCACGAAACCTTCGCCGTCGCGAATCCACTGATCTCGCAAGGCCGTGTATTCCTCCTGGCCTGCGGTGTCCAGCACTTCCAACATGCAGGACTGCTGATCGATCACGACTTGTTTCCGGTACGAGTCTTCAATAGTCGGATCGTACGTTTCGACGAAATGATTCAAACAAAGCTATTAAGAGCAAAAAAAATTTTCAGTCGAGAGTTCAGTAACGGTGTCATCAACCGTTTAAGACAGAAATGGAGGGCTAACCTGGATCGTCAGCGCGGTCTTCCCGACACCACCATCTCCCAACACCACCAATTTGTACAACGTCATTTTTCCCGACATGGCGACTATATCGCACCCGTAGGTCACCGAAGAAACAAAATATTGGTTGATCGAATTGTTTTTTCTTTTTTTTTCTTAAAATGGAAGAAAGAGTAGAGGAAGATTGGGTACGAGGCGAAGAGGAAGGGGAGAGAGGGGCGAAGAGAGAAGAGAAAGCTATGAATGCTCCACGGTGGGCACGGACGCGGATAACGGAGTGTTGCGAGACACTACGACTGGGGGTCCAGCGCAGGAACTTAAAAGAACGGCTATTGTGGTAAAGTTAGTGCGGTTATTAGCCACCGGAAGAACCGTCGTTGCTCTGTGGCCGTCCAAGCACATGTGCAGCCCACAGTCCACACCACAACACGAGGCCCCACGGGAGCAAAAGCAAAGGAAAGAGAGACATGACATACCTTTGGGCCCTTAAATTTGCTTTTATGATCAGCGAATTGAAAGCGAAAGGTGTTAATAATCCCTGAAGCTCTCCGGTCGCAGTATAAGCTCGTCGATCGCAGGATCAGGAGCAAGATAGTACGAGACAAAAATTTGGACTCGAGCGGAAAACCCGAGAGTGGCAGCAGCCAACAACAACTATATCTGCAGTTATCCCTGCCACAGCGTGTTTGATAGTCTTAGCAGAAGGACAAAAATGCGGGTTTGCCAGTACTTCCGATGAGTAGTGACACAGAGGGATGTTCTGCCAATATATCTGTTGACCCTTTTTCTTGGGGGGGAATGCCTGAAGATTGATTCCGCCACGCAAAAATAGCAGAGTTGAAGCGGATCCAATTTGGAATCGGAGAGTAGTGAGAGTACAAGGGGTGTGAGATGAAATATCTTTTGACTGTTCCTTTCCTTTTCTTTTTCGACAATACTCCTTATCTTGAAGGGAGGGCGAGGGGGAAAGCTGCACAGGCGATCAAGCGGCCACGCCAGGGAGGACCAAGGATAAAAGGCTTGGCCAGCGATGGGAGAGATGGTGGATAGAGAAGCAAAACGATAGATTGCTTATAAGAAACAGGAGAAAATGAAAAAGTACAGTTAGATGGAGGAATAGATACAGGGGAAGAAATAATGATAATATAATGAAAAGGGAGGGAGAAAAATCACAACAATAGTGATTAGTTATTTTGTACTCCGTACCTAGACTATTATTACGGAATACTGAGGCACGTTTCCTTCCCCCTCTCTCATAATCCGATGTAGCTAAACCAGCACCTACCCAGAGTAGTTAGTGAAGACCTAGGGCATTGTATTAGCAAGAGAATTGGATTAATGTTTGACAAAGGTAGGTATAATATAGCGGTAATAGATAGGGACAATAGATCAATGAAGGCAAAGGCGAATAGAGAAAAGGCACCTATGGAGTACTTCATAGGAAGGTTTTTCTCTTGGATCAAATGATAGATTTCATACCCTGCTGATAACACGCATTCTGGAGTTGAACGGAGGCAATTGTGTGGCGTCTCAGCTTGTATGCTTGAAGTATCGTCTACAAGCCTACAACGGGTATATCGTATAACACGAATCATTTTCAGGGAGTTGCACGACAGGTGATTGTCCTGTCATCGTCAGGCTTTCGTACTGTGATGCAGATCTGATTCAGGTGAGCACAGAGGTATCCTCAGCTTTGACTCTCTGAAATCTAAGCGAAACGATAGTCATGGGATCCGGGAGGGTACCTGATGTCGAGCCGATGCGCGCATTGCCCACAAGTTCAATACATATCATCCACCATACCCTTCATGATGAGATATTTGCCATTCGAAATGCCCTGTCGCTCCCCCTGAGTCTCTGGTCACGGCCTGAAAGCGAAGTTTTTGCCAGTTTTAGCCTCGTCTCAGATCTTCAAGGAAACATGCCCACTTTCGACTGAAGACAGTTTCGGGTACACACCAAGTGGGCGGATAGCCACACTAGAACACCCCACACCAGGCCCAGTTAGCAAGTGGCATCAACTCAATTCGGGTTGTTTAGGCTTCATCTTCCAACAAGGTCCAGCGGTAAGCTTCCGAGTGATACACCGGAGGACGGTGCATGAACTTAGATGTCCGGTTGTGTACCAATACGGAGCGCACCAAGAGTCCCAAATCGTGTTGACTGGAGCTCAAATGGCAATCTGCAGTGCCAATCAAAATGCTATTTACAACTAGTCTCGCGAGTTTCATCCCTAGACTATTCAACGGGGAAGACAATCGAACATTCCGCGGCCCCCTGGCTACTCGCTAAAATTCCATCTTCCTGATCCCTGGGACTCCTTATGCGCGGCAGCCCCGCTGGCAATATGGCAGTTGCATTTAGAGTTAGCAGCGTATGAGTATAGCAGTATACTTGAGACTATGGATGTAGCCAGGTGGGGCAATATCATGTCGAGTCCTACAAGACACTGGCTTCATATCATGATCTCAACAAGGAATGCTGCTAAGGCATTGATTATGAAGGTATAAAAGGTGAAATATGCGGCGTCCATGAATGTCATGGCGGGATTTGTGCCTGAATTCGGAGATCAAAACCATGCTCATTGCGAATAATCCCGCAACACTAAGGGAAGGTCGTATTCTCACTCTTCTAGAATGACCTTGTTCTTGGCTCATGAATAGTCAGAGGTTTACAGCTTAGCCTCTGGGCCATTCAGGTTAAGGGGGAGGGGCACTTGACGTCCTGACAGTTCACGTCAGATATCCCTGCAGTGTTGTCCGGGTTTCAGTCAATTAACGCGAAGATACTCCGTCCTCCGAGTACTGCACTCTGTGTGAACTGAGGTTGTATCTGTAGATTCTTCTCTCTCCTTCTTTGCCACTGCCCTGGCCCTGGCCCATTCCCACGTGGGTGAAATGCACGGTAGACGGTACTACTGCACAGTCCAACCTAGCGCTTAGGTATCAATCGTACCTTGCTGATTGATAACTGAACCTGGAAGTATCCTGAGCTCGTAGATTGATTCCTACATTGGATTTAGAGAAAGGTACGTAGTAGATCACCGTCATCACCGTCATCACCGTCATCACCGTCATCATGGCATCATATTACTGTTGATGGATAAGATCTGGATTGCGGAAGGATCAACCAGGAGCACTAAAGTGACTAAAACGCAGAGCCCGAGTAGCCGACGGAGAGGTTCAGGGGGCCGTCACCTTGGATTATCCATCACACAATATGTGACATCCACTGACTCGGTTCCGACTAGATCATGGGTTATTTCTCCGGAGTTTTTCCAGAGAAACCAGTAGGTCTGATAGTCATCATGTCTCTATCTGTATTCTATACCAGTTCACTACAAGATTAAACAATGAGACAAGTTATGTTGTTAATAACTAAGGTACTCACTCAAGATCGGTGCAGCTGCCCTGTCAGCTGAAACTCGATGATCCGAACCATCGCCCATCCCAATATTCATCCGTTCGGAACGCCCCGCTCAACCAGAGTACATAGCAAACTTGGCATATCTAGCGGCGCAGTGTGCTCGATGCAAGATCAAATCAGAACCAAGATGAGTGTCGAGTATTGCACTAACTAATGCTCCGTCCATGGTTGTCATCTTCGGCGGTGCGCCGCGGTGGTGATATCGCCCGTTTCCCCTGCCTCTTTGGGGGCTAGTGGCTACCTGGGACTGGGTCGGATGGATCTAGACCGTCGCTGATTACCTTCTACTTAAAGAGGGGAATTGGATACGTAAGGTGGTAGCTAGACAGGGTTGCAGTGCATAAGATGAAGCAGGTCGCAGATTGGGGGCCGGATGGAGTGACTGGAAGATGATTCCGCGTTGAACAAATGAACAAAATTGTCACCAATGGGAAGAGCATTCTACCCCATGATCCAAGGTGCTGTTCGATTCTGCAGGACCAAAAAAGCAAACCTCCACGTTTTGCCTTACCAGGAAGGCCTCGTTCAGCTTCTAGTGCCATTCTACGCCAATCACTGACTCGCGGCCATCCACGCCTATCTTACTGTCCCTGGGACAAGCTTCTTCCGACACTTCTCGACTACAAATGACGCAGTATGCAGTGCTTAATCCTCGATAACGCGGAGACCGCGGGGAAAATATCCATTAAAGTCACTATGATGGAGTATTGAGTCACCTCTGATGCGTGACTCGCCTCTTATGATTCGCGATGACTACTCTTCTAACAGTAGGGTCTGGCCCAGGCCATGCGGGAACGATCAACGGCGCGTTGAGTTGTCTCTCGCTTGCCTTGAGATACCGGATTTTATACTAGCTTGGTCAGCATGGCCCTCTTTAGGGCGAAAAGGAGCTCACCAGATCAGAAAAGTGTCTTCTGGGACGACCCCCCGTCTGTCCCATTCGTCTTAGTACAGCCGCCGGTACCAGCGATCAATGCGCGGATAGTCATGCGAGATCATTCTGAGATTGCACCCGAAGTCAGGTAGCATGCCACATCGAAGCGAGCAGTCGTCAGTGTACAGCCGAACGTCCACCTCGTTGGTGTTTCCCCCGAACAGATACGGCTGGTGACCGGGCTGTCCGAGATGCTCCTTGACGCGGTCCAGCACCTCTGACAGCGGGTACAGGTTCGCCTGGTACGCCTCCCACGTCGTGGCGTACCCGGTGTTGTACACCCCTTTGTTGATCTTGTCGTACACCCACTCGTTCATGGCGTTGATGTCGGCTCGCACAGGCGCGGGTAAAATCCGCCGCCGGCTGGTTGGCCTCGCGCAGGCTTCGGGCAGGAGACGGTCGGACTCGGCGTAGAACATCCGGATGCTCTCGCTGCTTTCATTGTTGACGATCGCCTGGCGCTGTTTGTCTCAGAGGACCAGGATCATGTACCGGCCCTCGTACTGCGGATCCACTTTGAGGTAGCTCCTTGAGCGCCTGAATCCATACAAGGGGTCCCTCTCTGCGGTCCCAAATCGGCCGGAGAAGAACCCCGCGGTGCGCCCAGGGACAGCAGTACCCCAGGTATAGCACGTAGTGGTCTTTCTGTGACGGGAACTTCGAGGATGGGTCGCTTGAAACGAACGAGCGGAATGTCGACGGAATGTCGACGGCTTGCGACGAAACTGTCCGTCAGCATCAGCATGTTTGTAGATTCAGGGCTGTCTTCAGTGTCAGCAAGGGTAATGCCGAAGGCATATATGGATATCTGGTCCGTCATGTTCTCTTTTCTGGTCGGAACGTAGCTATCAGCAGAGCATCCTGGTGAACACTCATATAACTATAGCACTCGTATAGTTAAGCTTGCCGGCCGCTGAGGGCTAGGCTGCCACCCTCTTACGGTCAGCGGAGGTGCGGGATAATAGCATGTCTCAGTCTGTTCTCCAATTGCTGGGCTACAACCAAACCCAGTATGTCGCAAATCTACATGCAATAGAATAGTCATCAGTCGTAATGTATATACAACATCATTGTAGTCTACACCTTGGCCTCGGTATCAATACCAAACCGCCTGGCAAGTTCAACAAACCCGTCGCAGCTTGCATCAATCCAGATATCCACATACCCCTCCTTCCGTGCCTGCTCCACATCCAACGTCTCCTCCTTCAGACGCTCCACATAAATCGTCTGGAACCCACAGGCTTTGGCACCCTTCAAATCCCCCAGATGCGCCGCCACAAGCGCACACTCTCCCGGCCCCAGTCCGAACCTCTCCGGAGCCCCACCGTAGACCTTTGGCGACGGCTTGTACGCCCCAAAGTGCTCTGCGCTTAGCACCTCCGTGAAGGGCAACGAGCCATACCGACAGAGATCCTGCAGCAGTGCCACGTTCCCGTTGGACAGGGTGCAGGTGCGGAACTTGCGGTTCAGGAGCTCCAGGCCGCGAACGGAATCGGGCCACGGGGTGAGCCGGTGCCAGCTCAGCGCGAGATCCCATCTCTGGGCGTCGGTGAACAGGGTCTCGAGACTGTGGGCTTGAAGGAGCTTGAGAAGGTACGAGTAGTGGTGCTCGTCGACGGTGACGAAGGGCTTTGATGGATCGGGGTTCTGGGTGAAGTGGTGGTACGACTCGCGCCAATCCTCGGCTATGTCAAGCCAGTCTGATCGAGTCATTGACGAGGCTTTGGCGCGCACGGCGTCGGAGAGATTCTTCTCTGGGTCTCGGAGTGCGCTCTGTGCTGCGTCATAGAGAGCTTTGGAGACGGAGGTGCGCCATTGGACGACGGTGCCAAAGACGTCGAAGAAGAGGACTCGGGGGAGAGGTTGGGATGACATTGGTTGAGACTCGGTAGTTCATGAATATCGATGATTATGGTGGTTATTCAGCCACAATCGAATCCCACACGATATGGAATATTATGAGAGATCAACATGGTTGATATTTCTTGTTGATTTGAGAGAGAAGACATGTACCCCGCAAAGGCGTCATATTGCCTAACGCCGAGAGCGGGTCAGGATAAACGTTCAGC
This sequence comes from Aspergillus fischeri NRRL 181, assembly GCF_000149645.3. Classification (NCBI taxonomy): domain Eukaryota; kingdom Fungi; phylum Ascomycota; class Eurotiomycetes; order Eurotiales; family Aspergillaceae; genus Aspergillus; species Aspergillus fischeri. The sequence continues at coordinate 3,328,231 of NW_001509762.1, read as the reverse complement.
CTGAGGCTTACCGGTGATTCAGTGACCGAGAGACGTCGAGAAAATTGGCTGATATCCAAGCTTCTGATAGAATTTATTGAACAAATCAGAGAGAGAATCAAAAGGAAGAGTAATGAGGCGACTCAATTGCGGTTAGGAACTAGGTGTGATGACTCTGAACTGTGGTCGACAAGTGGGACGAGCATGTGGATTAATCACATCATCACATAGTCCATTGCTTCAGATAGATCAATGTTCATCCTATTATTAGAGTCTCAATTGATTATCCTGGACTTTGACAGCTGCAGTGTGATGATCATCAACGGCTGCACCATGTGTGATTAAATTAGTGCAAGGTATCTAGTTGTAGCTTCGAGCTGACACCTCGGTATTATGAATTCCTCGAGTTCAATCTGATGATGTATGGCAGTCCAGCGTCTGTAGTGAGTACATGTCTATGAGATTTTCTCTTAGAATAGATAATTGAGAGGTTATATCTTGTCGGAGACTATCTTGTCCAGAGCATAGCAATCAGGTGGAGCGATTGAAGTAGTTGGGGCTGTCGTGTGTGGACCTGTCATCTCTCTGAAAGAACGTCTTTTCTTTGTTGTTCTTTGATCAAATACAAAAGTACAACCCCTGAATGCAAAGCTCCAGGCCAATGTTCACTAATTAGACTAATAGATTGCAGTGGGGTCACTAACGACGCCGGGCTAAACTAAGCAGTTTAGTTGGATTATTACAGAGCAGTAGCCTTTTGTCACGTTCTTTGACTTTTGGTTTCCAAGACATCACGTTCTTCTGCGGTTGGATAACTAGGATAAGGACGGAGGTCAAGGACTATGGCTATCTGATACTATGTACTACTACGTACAAGAGAATGTATACTCATGACTGAAAGTGGTCATTCTTCGTTGTCTCCGGACTCATCGGACACTCAACTTTATAGAAGCAGATCCCAGATCCATGATAGAGAATACCTCTGTGTCATATCGCGAATCCAAGAACATAGGAAAAGGGGCCTGAGCCGGGACCACTTAATCTATGAGGGTCGAATGAGTTTCTTCCTTCAGCCTATGAAGGTATATTATTATGAACACAATCGATTTACGTCTCAATTAACCCATCTCAAAACAGTCAAGCGCTCTGTAGAAAGTTCAGTTCTGAACCCACAACAATAAAGCCAAGAACCAAAAGCTGGGACGCGGCCCGTCAGTGTTTGTGTACCTCTCCTATATCCAAGGAAAAGACTCGGATGTTCCCTCACTTTCCGAGGTTTGTCCTCTGCCTGTCTCATTTGTCTTGTCATGATGTTGGTAATAATGCAATTATATGGCGGTGTTGGGTAGTATATAGCATTAATTGGGTATCATTATTACTACCTTACTGGCCACGTCTTGCATTCGTCTACAGCGCTGCATCTCCTGCAGTCGACACTCAAAGGTTGAATTCGATCCAATAAACCAATTGATTGCTCGATCACACGCGACAACCGAGTGGAAATCTAATACGTACTACACCCCTGTAGTTCGTCACTATAATGCTCGTGTTTAAACCTACCACATGCTCGGATTCAGGAATATCACTCCGTACTGAAACACGGACCAGAGGCTATGCCGATCTTGTTAAGAAGCAAATGCAGGGTCTAGATATCTATGATGATATCTGTCTCATGGCGTGGTTAAATGATCGTATCGCCAATTTCGGTATCGTATGATTTTCCTGTCGATCAATAATAATGGATGATGGTTCCGTGTATTAATCCGTTCGAGACTTTAGGAAACCGTATCCATATGCTGTAATACCCTCGAACAAAACATTAGAAGGATACAGAAGAGGGACACCCCGGAGAAGAGCTTTCATATATATGAGGTGGACGAGGATTATCATTAGCATCACGCCCAGGTACTTGAATGATACTCATTTCGCTGGTTTAAAAAGTTCCATCACCAGTTGAGTGGAGTTCATAGTAGTTCGTACTAAGGTATATGTGAGTCAAAAGAATGATGGTTTCGACACAAATTTCCCATAATTGCCTGGGTCAACTAACTACCTACGGTACTATACCTACCTTAGGTACCTGTACGGAGTGTCTCCCGTCTACTCCGTAGCTACCTTAGACGTGAGGTAATAATAAGAGAATACGTACTACGGTGTACCATTTCATTATGTACTATCATAGTATTCCATGGGGCTAGGGATGATCAGAAACAGAGTACAGCCTGGTATCTATGATACATACACCAGCCTGTGTCTGCCAGCGTCTCCTTTTCCCTTTCTCCCTTTCTTATCGTCTGCATGTTTCATATCCACTTTTGCTTTTTTCTTTTTTCTATTGTTCTCTACGGATGATTAATCATCTTTATTATTACCTAGTTGGTTATTATCACCTCTTTCCTCTCCCAACAACGGACAGGACACGGCCAACATTTAATGATAGCCAATACCAGCCGAGTCCTATCGATTTGCCGTCCGTTTTGATCCGTCGTCTTTAGCCTCTATCCAATAATCCACCGACGCATCCATCGATCCTCCACTTCCCACTCGATATCAGTTAGTCCAGTCTAGGCTGCATACCTGTAGCTCTGGTGGGGTCCGGTATTATTGTGCTCCTCAACCTTCCACTAATTGGATTGCCGTCCTTTATTACTTTCATATGGAGTACTCCGTAGTACCAACGCTACTAACCACGATGATGAGGAGTACCCCATTGGTGCTTTGGTGCTACTCAGTAGTGCATCCACCTCCTAACGAACTGCCCCCTGGACTGGCTCAATCTTAGTTCCTTTCAAGATGCTTGGACAAGGTGCCTGTGCCGCAAGGCTAAAATCCATCCTGCCAACTAGAAAGGAGAAAAACAGAAAAAAAAAGAAAAAAGAAGAAAAAAGAAATTGGAGACTGATCTAACGGGGCCTCAGCTGCATGGGCTCGCTCTTTCCACTCGCCATCTATTGACTAGATAGCCTAGACTTCTAGCTTCGAAGGATGAGCGATTGAACGCAAGACCGGCCGTCGTCTCGCAGGTAGATAGACAGTCACTCTGCCTGCGTCGTCTCGAGTCTCGATCTTCACCCTTTCCCCCGCGTTGCGCGGATTCATTATTCCCATCCTTATCCTCCAATCCATTCGATTTCCTTCGCTGTTGTTGCACCAGTTAATTCGGCGTCTATGTCTCCTCGCATTCGCATGATAATTTTTTATCCTTAATATCCACGTATATAATTGAAAGTGCAGCACCATCCCCTCGAAGGTTCAATCTTCTGTGGAGCTGTTCCAACCTGAGGTACGTGCATATTTACGCAAGACTAGGGAGGCTGGATTGTTCAGCCTTCAGAACTGAAGACGACCGGTCTGGATTCGAGCTGACTGGGCGGTCACTGTAGATTCATTGGGCGACAATTCTCGAAATTACTGCTGCTGGCCAGCGTCATCGTTCTCCCCGGCAGTGGTCGACTCGCTGCCGTTGGCCTTCATCTCGTGTCGCAGTTTTGAATCAGATCGACGGATGCCGTATGAATTGCTTTGATTCGGATCTGTGGGAACGGGCCCGACTGCTCTGCGCTGGTCAACTTCCGATCCCCTTTGTGTTAATGGTTGCAAGCTACGACTCGTCTATTCCCTCTGAAAGATAGGATCCATGGCCACAGACGTCCAATATCAAAGCCCTTCAGCGGCTCAGGCGTTCCCCACGCCGTCGACAACGCCGCATCGGGTGCCCTCCATACATGTCCGCAGCGACTCATCGCCGATCCGCTCCGCATCACCTCTTGCCCCTCACAACTCTTCCCCCGAAGGGCCGAGTGACCTGGACGATGTGGGGGATGAAGATACTCTGTCACCGTTCGACCCGCGAAGATTCACACCCACCCTACATGCCTCCTTAGTGTCGGAGATTCTCTCTCTGCGGCGGGAGGTGGAGAACAAATCGAAGGCGATCGACGTACTGGAGAGAAGCTTGGACGAGTCCCGGACTGAGAACGAGGGTCTAACTGACCGTCTGTCACGAAGCACAAAAGAGACCCGGTCTCTGAAGCATCAATTGCAGCTCCTGGAGGGTGGTACCTCCTCCGCCTTGACCGAGCTGGCAAAAGAGCGAGACGAAGCTCTAGAGAACATCTCGGATGTACGAAGGAAGCTGGAACAGGCGCAAAAGAAGGCCCGCAGCCGAGAAGAGGAGCTCGAGCGAACCCAAGGTCTCTTAGACCGCGAAAGAGAGTCCTGGGAAGGAGAGCGTAGAAATCTCGAGCGCAAAGTCCATGTGGTGGAGGGCCGGCTGAAAGTCGTCTTGAATGAGGTTGCCGCGGCGCAAGCAGCAGCTTCCGTGCCCCCTGTGTCGCCAAAGCCGGATACCCCAGAACCTGTCAGACCATCCACCACCGAGAGGTGGAGCGATTCGGCCAGTGTGCATTCCAGCAGCCAAGGACGACGTCGGACGAGCGTCACCAGTGTGAGCTCCGAGGATGACGCTGACTTTCATAATGTGCGCTATTCCACTGCCAGCCTTGCGAATGCCCGAGACAGCAAGCCCAACGGAGTGAGTCTGGCGCAAGAACTGGCATTCGACGAGGAGGAAGAGTTCGACAATGAGCATGACGACTCAATTCTGGATTCGCCCGAGGCGCTACTAGAGGAACGGCCGACTTCGGTCCACTCCTATGCGTCCCTGTCGATGAGCCTGAAGGCTCGAAAGATTCTTGGTCTCTCCATTGACAGCAGCATAGACGGTCATGCAGTGATTGACAGAGGCCTAAACAGTCCTGCCAAGGTTTCCTCCCCCACATTCGAATACCGAGACACTGGTATCCAGTACTCCCCGCCGCCGTCTCCTCAATTGCGTCCTGATAGTCCACTTGAGCATAATTCGCAGGCATTGCCACTCTCTTACCACGCGAAGGACAGCGGTACTTCGACCTTGACTATCGACATGAAATCGACATCTTGTCAGACGGTCGGCGACCTGCCCAGCCCTCCGTGGACACCCCAGGTTGCCGAAACACCAATGACTGCAGGCCCACAACCGGCTGCAACAGCCTCAATATCGACGCAGACCGATCTCGTTCCAGCCCCTGCGGCAGACAAACAGGATGCGGTTGCAAGTCTTACAAAATCAGTTCCTACGGCGATTGAAGTTCCCATGATCACCATTCATCCACCGTGTTCCGAGCCTTCTTCGCCTCGGGGAAGCGTGGTTCTGCCACCTCAGACGAAAACCGTCTCCTGTCAAACAACCTTCAAGACTGTCGTCGACAGTCGATCGGTTGCCATCCAGACCGAAGAGATTTGTATTGACAAGCGGCCAGTCAAGTTGCCAGCTAGCTTGCTTCCCTCTGCCATCCCTGACGTGCCGCTTAATGTGTCGCGTGCTCAGAGCAGTTCAAATTCGCCCATCCAGCCATATCGACCCCCGTCACGAAGGCTGGAGCGCGGAGAAACCAAACCGCCTCCACTGCCTGCCAAGGCTCCGTCGAGAAGCAAACCGCCCGCCACGGTGCAGGCCTATCCTGGGAACAACGACAACGGGCCGTTATCGGAGGGTTCCAAATCTGAATTGAGGCGGCCCTTCAGATCAAGCAGTCTTTTTGCTGGCTTCGAGGATGAAAATGACGAGTCGCGGGAGGCAACGCGAGATATCTTCACAGATGACGAGCTGCTTAATCGGCCGTTTGCTTCATACAAACTGAAAAGGGGAAAGCTGATCTCGGCGCAGGAAAGGTCGAGTCTGGACGATACCATACTAGCAGAAGTTGATGAGCACCTCCTTGATGCTGATTCACAAGTCCACGAGGATCTGGAGCCGTCTGAATCGTCGCCGCATGGGCAGAGGCGAGGTGTGACAGGTTCAGGGAACGAGCGGGATGGCCGGACGGCCACAAGGGTCCCTAACGCCGCAGCAGGGCATCGGCGAAGAGCACGCAGCCCAAGCGAGCCGAGTATCGACAGTGGCAGCGGGGCATCGAGCGTTGCTCCTCCGTTCCCTGTTCCAATTCGCCTCAGTTCAAGAAATTTCCCCGGCAACGGGAGTGATGGACAGCAGAGCCCAACTCCCTCCAACCCACGCAACTTCTCTGATCGCGGACGAGCGCCCATTGTACGGAGACCGACACTGCGTCGAGTACGTTCAGCAGCGGCCATGTCTCAATCGGAGCATCCAGAGCGGCCTCCGAGCCAGTCGTCTCCGTCCTCCTATGGGCTGGAAAGTCCTCAGTATCCGCCGCTGCCATTTGATGACATTACGGCGCCTCGGGACAGGGTGGTTGTCGAAGGCCGGTCGATGCAGCGTCCCTCTGTCACTCGACCGTTTGCCCATGAACGGCAAGACTCGAATGCAACGACCTCAGTGCAGCCAACCAGCGTGGTCGATGCCATCGCGCAGACAATGATCGGAGAATGGATGTACAAGTACGTTCGGCGGAGGAGATCTTTCGGCGGCGTCGGTGAGCCCAAGGACAGTTGGGAGGGCAAAAACGCCGACGAGGTGTCGGCCAATATTAACAACAGCGGAGTGCGACACAGGCGATGGGTCTGGCTCGCGCCATACGAGCGAGCGGTCATGTGGAGCAGCAGGCAGCCCACTAGTGGTCCTGCGCTGCTAGGTAAAAGTGGCCGCAAGCGTAAGTTTTCATCTTTTCCAGAAAGAGTGATGAGTTCGCGCTGATAAGACTAACTGGCATAAGTGATCATCCAATCCGTTCTCGACGTCAAGGACGATAACCCCCTCCCCAAGGGAGCGACCATTGCAAACCCGTTCAACCGATCCATCCTGATCTTGACCCCCAAGCGCGCCCTGAAATTTACCGCCACCAGCATCGAACGGCATTACGTCTGGTTGACTGCACTTTCATTCCTGAGCCATTCGGCAACGGGCATTCAAGACCTCGCCGCTCTGCCTCCCGTCCCGCAGGCCGAGTTCGAGTCGCCGGCGCCCACCGCGAGTCTCCGCCGGAACCCAATTCGTGACTCGATCCGCATCGCCAAAGGGCGCCCGCGACCCAACATCAAGGGTAAACGCAACAAAGCGCCCGCCCCGGTGCCCGAGCTACCCGCCAATGGTTCGGAGATAGTTGACTCGATGCTCGACGCGGCCGACCCTCCGACCGTGCCTCGGTTCTCCTCCCACGCCCGCAAGCGCAGCAACACCACGTCCCGGATGCCGGTGATGCGCAGCTTTTCCAGTCAGGGGACCATGCCGTCGATCCCGTCCATACATAGCATGGCCACGCGCGGGGGCTCCCCAACCTCGCACGGGCACGGCCTCAACAGCGGCCGCAGCAGCCTCAGCCGACGCACGTCGGAGGCGAGCGGGCCGGCCAGCATCGGGACTGGTAACTTCTTCGACGCCATTGGCACCGTTCGCATGGAGGCGTTCATCGACCAGACGGCGTCTGTTCGATATCGCCCGGGGACGCGGTCGCGGCACGCACGCAAGCCGTCGAGCCAGTGGGGGTCAAACAGCCAGCGGTTCTACGGGGAATTCGCCATGCCTGCGGACAGCGAGCCGGATCCGTTTAGAGGATTCTAACTGGGTGAATTGATTTTTTTGTTGTATATATCGTTATTACTGTATGTTGCAAGAGATACCACTTGACGCTTCGCTTGTATTTCCGCATTGGGTCTTCTTGAAAAGTCAGTCAATATGCATATACATATATCTCTATCGCGGGACACAACCATCAAGGTCATCCGCCTGATACGCTTCCTCTTCCATCAGGATATACTCTGTAGACCAATCCCAATCCCAGTCCAATCCAGTTCCAATTCCAATACCATATCATTATATAAATCACAGCTTAGCAGCCTCTTTCACCTCCCCAATCTTCAACTTGGGCGAATACTTTTTCAACACGCCCTCGTTGTGGTACTACAACCATTAACATCAGCTCAGCCCTCTTTTCATGTGTGCGTTGGTAAGGTAGCACGCACCTTCCAAAACTGCTTCGAGGCATCCTTGCCCGCCACACGCTTGAGAATCTTGGCGCCGCCGGGGTGCTCGTCGATGAACTTGGTCACGTCGTAGACGCTGTTGTCGATGATGATGTAGAGGCCCTTGTCGGGAGTATTGTGGGTTGCGACCTCGGCGGGGGTGAAGGATTGGGTCATTTCGTTCTCGGCGTTCTTTGGGTTCTTTCTCTCTTGATATCGTGGTGATTTCTAAAGGAGAAGTTGAGGTTGGTGATGTCGATATGGAGGTCTCGTGGTTGACTGATGGAGTTGGAGTACAATGGGGAGATGACAGTGGAGTACTCCGTAGCTGTCTATGAAGCTGGGGTCTTAGTCTACGACAGCCGAGGTAAACCGTAAATCTCGCGTCCGAACCGCGGCCGTGGGAAATTCTAATGCGTGGGCGGTGATTGGTGACTCCATTTCCACTCAGCACTTACCTAGCTTACTTTTAGTACGGCGTACTTCGTTGAGGGAGTGGATATGAATATTATCCAGTTTTAGAGGTATTGATTGGTATTGTTGCGAGAAATGCTACAAGTATATACAAGATACAGATAGATGCTGATGCTGATGCTGAGCTGATTAATCCTTGCTCTTCTCGCCGGCTGCACCCTGTCCCTTGGGGACTTTGCGGTCCAGTCCCAGCGTCTCCAGGTCCTTCTTCTTGTAGTAATGCGGCGCAACCTCGACCAGCCACTCTGGCTGCAGAGGCATGTTGCTGCGCATGTACTCCTTGCTCGTCAGGACGAGTTCGTAGTAGATCACCCAGCGGGGGTTGACCTCGAACAGGGTACTCGATGGGTGGAGATAGACCGTCTGGCCGTTCTTGACCGTCCGGTAGCTGTCGCCGCCGCGCTGCAGTCGTGCCGCGTTCGGGAAGAAGCCGGCTGTAATCGCCTTCTGGATGGGAACGTAGTTGTTCGATCCGCATGTGCTGATGGTGACCTCGACGCGGTCGCAAAGCTTCGCCAGCTGATCGCGCACGTCGCGCGCGCGTGTCAAGCTCCGCTGCTGGAGGAAGTTCTCGCGCGCCCAGATATAGCTGAAGTCCGAATCCACCCATTGGTTCCAGATGTTGAGCAACGTCAGGTGGTCGCCGCCGTCTTTGACGGTGAACCTGTTGCGCGCGCTGTCCGCGTGGATCTTCTTGTCCTTGGGACGGAAGAAAAGAGCGCTGGCCTCGCCTAGCATCGACACAATCGACAGGACCTCCTCCACGCAGCCGTACTTGTCCGCTGCGAGGATCGCCTTGGCTAGCATCGGGTCCGTAGGGAACTCGGCCATCTGCCGTCCGATTTTGGTCAGCTCCCCGCGATCGTTCAGCGCCCCCAGGGCATACAGCTGCTCCAGTGCGCGGATGATCGTCTCGGCCGGCGGGGGGTCCATAAAGTCAAAGTCGAGCAGCTGATCGATTCCCAAGGATTTGAGCATCAGAATGACACTGCTCAAGTTCGTCCGTTGGATCTCCGGCGTAGTGCTCTCTTCCAACTCGTTGTAGTAAGCCCATCGCGTGTACAGGCGGAAACACTTTCCCGGCCCAACTCGACCGGCTCGACCAGCTCGCTGGTTCGCCGACGCTCGCGAGCAAGGTGTCACCACCAGGCTTTCCATGCCTGTGCGCGGATTGAAAACATTCTCCTTGGCGAATCCCGGGTCGATGACGTAGACAATGCCGTCGATCGTCAAACTGGTTTCGGCAATGTTCGTGGCCAGCACGACTTTCCGTGCTTTAGGTGGGGTGGGCTCGAAGATCTTGGTCTGGAGCTCAGACGGTAGGTTGGCGTAGATGGGACAGATGATCATCTCGGGGATCTTGCTCCCCAGTTTGCGGGCCGTCTCTTGTAAACTCTGTTCAGCCGCTTCAATCTCTTCCTGACCGGTCAAGAACACCAGGATATCCCCTGGCCCCTGGCTGACATGGATCTGGAAAACGGTCGTGATGGCGGCAGCCAAGTAATTCGCCTCGGGCTGCGAGGTGTAATGAATGTCCACGGGATACCGACGACCAGGAATGTTGAAGATGGGTGCATCGTCAAAGTATTTCTGGAATTTTTGTGCGTCCATGGTGGCAGAAGAGATCAGGAGCTTCAGATCCGGCCGCGCCTTGGCTATATCTTTGAGCAGACCGCAGGCAATATCTGTAGGCACAGTTCGTTCGTGGGCCTCGTCGATCATCAGGGCGGAGTATTGGCCCAGGTCTGGCTCGGTTAGCAGCTCACGCAGCAGCATACCGTCGGTCATGTACTTGAGTACCGTCTTGTCGCTGGTGTTGTCCTCAAAACGGATAGCATAGCCCACTTCGTTGCCCAGCTTCACTCCCATTTCTTCAGCCACACGAGCCGCAACACTCATGGCGGCCACCCGTCGCGGTTGCGTACATCCCACCTTCATACCGTTTTTGGTGAACCCGGCCTCGTGGAGGTACTGCGGGATCTGCGTGGTCTTGCCGGAACCGGTCTCTCCTACAATGATCAGAACTTGGTGATCATGCACCGCCTGGATGATCTGATCCCGGAACTGGTAGATGGGTAAGCTCTTCCGTGTCTCCTCGATCGACGCCGCTTTCTTCTCCGCCGCGTCCAGCTTCTCCTGAAGCAGCCGCTGCTCCTGCGTCAATGGTTTGCGAGTCCCCTCGAGCTTGGTGTCCATGACGAAATTGATCTTCTGCGAGTCGTCAAAGACATACTCGTAGTCGCCCTCGTCCACGAATTCTGCCCGTTTGATCTGCGCCTTTGCCTTGGCCGTCTGCTCCATCTCCCATTCCTCGTGCTCGGTGATGAACCGCTCCTGACCGCGCTCGTCACGGTCCACATATCGCTTATACAGCGCCTCTTCTTTCTTCTTCCGATCGATCTTGCCTTTCTCCGTGATGTAGTCCTCCGGCATCATATACCCGTCACGGTGGTCGTCGATCCGTAAGCGCTCCTCCGCGAGCCGCAGCACCTCCCGGTTGCGCGCAAACTCTTCCTTCTCCCGACGGGTCAGATTGGGATTCTCGCGTAGCTCGGCCGTCTCCTCTGCGACCTGTTGTCGCAGCAGCGCCAGCCGCTCCGCCTCTCGCTTCTTGAGATACTCCTGCCGTGACCGCAGCCGCAGATCCGGCATGACAGCCGCCCGCGCCGTCGCATCGTCCGCCAGAGCCCGCCGTCGCGCAGCCTCACTCGTTCTCGTCCGGTCCTCGACGATCTTCTTGCTCTTGCCATCATCCTTCTTAGCCAGACGCTTGGCCAACTCGTCCCGCTCCTCCAGATCCCGCTTGCGCTCCAACTCCTTCTTCGTTTCTGGATCTAATTCGTCGGAGGCCGTGGACCGAGGCGAGGCCGACCCATCCTCCAGCCGCGTGCGCTTCGGTGGCGATTCATCAAAGTCCTGCCCCTCTTCACCCCCATCCTCATAGTCGTCATCCGGGATCTCCTCGTCACCCCACCGTTCCTCAAAATCATCCACAGCCCGTCTCCGCAGCTTCTTCGAGCGCTGCCGCTCGCGACTGCCCTCATCGCGGCTACGGCTGCGGTCACGTTTCCGGCGACTATCCTCCTTCTCCGATCGACCGCGACTCCGGTCCTTGTCCTTCTCTCGGCGTCTTTGTTTATCGCGCTCCGCCTCGACGTTCTGCGGCCCCAACGAGCTCGCCGCGTCCGTCAGATCGGGCTCCATATCAACTAATCGGTATTTCTTCTTCGACGCGCCATCGCTGCGGTCTCGGCCCGCCGCGCCACCGGATCCGGACGCATCCTTCTTGCCTGCGCGTCGGTAGAGCTCCGCACAGAACGAGCTTACTTCGTCGGCATTTCCGTCGAGGAAGGGGAGGAGTTTGTCCTGTAACGAGGTCGCGGATTTGGCGGTACTGGCGGTGGCGAGGACGAAGTCGACGACGGTGGGATCCGACGCGCCTGTCAGACGGATCAGGGAGTCAGAGACAAAGGTTTTGTGATCCATTACTATGTCGGTTATCGGTGTAGATGCTAGGGTGAATGCGTTCAATGTGTTGCAACCTTTTTGAGCCCTTTGCTCTAGTAGATGCTATCGCGCATGATTGGACTGTTCAGGAGTCCAGTTAAAATGAACAAAGTAGTCTGTTGTAGAATTGTAAAGGTAACGAAGGAAGCAATGAGGTTGCAACAAAACTTGCGTGACCGAGTAACCAACGGCCTGGGAATGGATAGATAGCTGTCGGAGCGGCGGTCGCGAAAATCCACGCCGAAGGTCAAGCTGTGGTGCCAAGAAGTTGGGCAGTGGCGAGAACAAGCTGATACTCGTCCATGGTATGGTAGTCTACACTATCTACCCACGGTTTGATCTGAGAAGCTCAAAGAATGCATAAATCTAGACGAAGATATTTAATATGTTCTCATTCTATCTACCACCAATTGTTGCGTCCAGACTCAACACGTATAAATCACAAGTATTACCCAGTTCTCAAGCCCGCTTGATCCCATATCGGCTGGCCAGTCCGTGCTTCCCAAGGACTGCAGTTGGAAAATAAAAACAGAAAAAAATAATGACAATGGGTGAAAAGAAGATCCAGCCGAATGGAGATGGGGTCACAAATTTGTAGGAAAGGTTCATTCATCATCATCACCGCCCAAGGATCCATTACACTCCGATTCACTCCAACAAAGGAAAAGAAAGGAAGAGATAAAAGTTCAAATCACAGTACCGATCGCCCCCTGCTCCCTTGAATGGTATCCTTGCTCAATATCCCACTGGCAATGCGAGAGTGGGGGAAAACAAAAAAAAAAAAGATGAGATCAATGGCTTCAGATGTTGCGAGAAGAAAAGGAAAAAGAACAGGTTCATCATACACAGCAGGGAATCCAATCATGCAGGACATCGGTACATTTCGAAGAAAAAAACAGGCGGAATCAGACGCTAAATCAGACTCTGACAAAGGAAAAGATTCTTTAAACGAGCGAAAGGTGACTCATACGGAGTCTAGGTCGAATCTCGAAACCGTTTTCGACCATATAATCTGAGGATCGATGAATCGATATGCACAGGGGAGGAATCCTTCTTGATTCAAAAGAGGAAGACAGAGCCGGGCTCGATCATAGATAGGCAACCGGCGTACAGGAACTCAACGAACCCCTGGTGCTGTTTGAACATCGATATGGTAGGAAGTGTAGCGCAGAATTGAGAATGCACCGACTCCGTTCAAATAAGGCGCGGATATATCGAGGATTCCCGCTCACACGTCGATCATTTCGGCATCTTCAGCCAGGATCTCGTCCGCAGGGCCCCAGTTGCCTTCGTAGACTGTGGCCCCAGCACGACGACGACGTTCTACGAACTGGACCCCATGGGTTTCGAGAACCTGATCCGCTGTGGGTCGGTCAGAAGGATCGGGGGAAATCATCCACCGGACAATCTTGTCCAAGGCTTGCTCGTGGCTCGCATCGATCATGAAGCTTGGAGGATTGACCAGCTCCCCACTGCGCGCCAGAGGCACTGCCTGACGAGGGCGGCTGTTCAGAAAACTATCTTCCCCAAAATCGTCATCGCCCAAGTCCGAGGCGCAGAGTTCCTCGAATGACGGCTCTTCCGAGATGGGATTTCCGGAAGCGTCGCGGAAGATGCTGGTCTCGGAGCTCCAGGTCAAGCTAGGCACGTCGCTCATATCGCCGTTCCGAAGCTTCTGCCATGAGAGACCATTATCGGGAAGTTCCACATTGCCCGCAATCTCGAACATTATCAGGCCCAGCGAGAATATGTCGGCGGGTTTATCGAAGCGGCCCATCAGAATCTCAGGACCGATGTACTCGCGATCTCCTTCACCCTCTATGCCGTCTTCTGCAGGCCATCTGGCGGCCATGCCAAAGTCGGCAATCTTCAGGACACCCTCGAAGGTGATGAGGATGTTCGCCGGCTTGAGATCAAGATGGATGAAGCCGGAGTCATGAATGTGCTTCAGACCCTGCTGGAGGTTAGCCCTTGCCCACTATTCTAATTTTCAACAGGAAACATAGACAGGTTGACATACCAAGGACAATTCTAACAATATCTTCCAGATCCGGAAATCATCCAATCTCGCCTTGAGGCCAACCTGGGCAAGGAACACATCCAGGCTGCCTTCCTCGCAAAATTCCGTCTGGATGTACAGATGAGCGCTGTCTTCCCAACTGTCGACGAACGAAATCACGTGGTCCGAGTTGGTGAGGGCTTTCAGTACATCCACCTCACGGATGCGGCGTTCACGGTCTTTCAGGCCGGCATACGGCTGTTTTGATTTCTTGACGGCCCACACCCGTGCAGGCAGAGAGTCGGGAGACTTGGCCCCATTCGGGAGAGAAAATATGGACGATAGTGACATTTCATGAGCCTGAGCCACGCGATAGACCTGGGAAAATTCGCCGGTTCCCACAAGCTCCACATGTTCAAAGCGAGAGCTCAAGCTTGGGTCAACATCCGGGGCGTGGTATCCGCTCAATGATAGGCTAGGTCGCTTCCCCGATTGCATGAAAGAATCACGTGGGCCGGTGGGTGTTGCTGGCAAGTTCGAGGAGTTGAAGTCCGGTTGGAGAGGGTGTTGGTCGTTGTGTGCGGAAATGGACAGGCCGCTGGGATCTGGAGGGAAGAGGTGATCCTGAGGTGTGCGAGGAGAACCCCGCTGGAACCTGTCATGCAAAGGACTTGAGTTGTTTCCGAGTGCTTCGGATAGTCGTTCCAAGGATGCAATCTGCTGCGTGGCAGGCGGATAGGTTCGAGAGGGGAAGAAAGTTTGCTTCGTTGGAGTCGGCGGAAGATCGTATTCGCTCAATGGCTGACTGTCCGGCTGAGCGCAAGGTGACTGAGACTGGGTCAGCTCATCGCCGTCCACGCTCACGAAGCTGCCTCGACGCGAGAGGTCTGGCTTGTTAAATGAGTTCCCAAAGATTCCCATGCCCCGTGCGAAAGGTCCCGACGTGGGACGCGCGCTGGGGGGATTGGACGGGGAGGGAGATGGCACGACATCTGCTTGTGGCATCAATCGAGGGCGTTCCCACTCGGACATCGGCTTCTGCCCTGTGGGGAACAGATTGATGGGTCGCTTGCAAGGCGTATCAGGCATGTTCTTGTTGAAACCGAGCATGTTCTGGTGATCTTCTGCATTACGATTCTTCTTCGAGATTAGACCCGTTGACATGAATGCGGCCGGCAGAGGCTTGACCAGCTTGTAATTCTCCGGTGTCGCAAACGAGTCGACGGATGATGTCGAGTCCTCACGATTTAGGTGTCGTACGGCACCAGGTCGTGTCGCACCCGCAGGAAGAGATTTGGAGAAATCGAAGACGCCGCGCGGCCGCTCGGACTTATGCATGGGCTCATGAGTAGGCGAATCGTCTGCCAAACTTGAATTGGACGAGGACTGTGTAATAGTTCTGGAAAGAGGATGCGCTGCAGGACGCACCTGTCCTGCACCCCCGGCGCCATGTGATGAGAAGAGAGGGCTGACTGGTGCAGGTCGCGGAGAAAAGAGACCCTCGCGACTCGGCTGGAAGAGGTTACCGTCCAGAGACATGCGCGGACGGACGGTCATGGGAGAACCTGGATCCGTCGTCTCGGCTGTTTCGCCAATATTCCTGGGTCGGGAGAAAAGGGAGCGGTCGGTTTGGCGTTGCTGCAGTGTCGAGCGACGGAGAGATGATGAACGTTTGGGAATGGTGTTGAACGGGCTCCCGAAAGGCGGAACAGGTGAAGGAAAAGATGGCGTATCAGTGACAACTGGAGTTTCTGCAGCAAAATCTTCAACAGTGCTGGGGGGAGGGCCCTCGTTGTTGAAGATACTGAATTCGCCTGGGTAGTTGGCGGCGTGGACACTTCGCCTCTTGGCCGAGGGACTGCCTCGTGATGCTCGGTCGAGGTTCATAATCCCGTCACTACGTTTTAATGGGCTGACGGTAGCAAATGAACCGAAAGTCCCACTGCGTCGTTTCTCGATCCGAGACAGTGTCGGCCGCGGTGCAGGCGTGTTTTCTGCGCAAGTCGAAGCCTCGTTCAAGCCCGTGCCTTCAGAGACATTGTCATTAGACTCTACGTCAAGCGCTGGAGCCGCAGGTGTGTTCTCCGCGCCGACTGGCGATAATGCCATGATTGGAGCCGGCTGCGCGGGCTTGGCATTCCCTTGGTCTGTCGAGATGTTGAGGGCGCGCTTGACGGGACTTCGCGGTGATGTTCGCGCCCGTCGCATGACAGGCCTTGTGATTTTGGCGCTGGGTGGGTACGGAAGCGCGAACGGAGATGGATGGGATGTACTGGGGAAGAGTACAAAGTTGTTCTGTGTGGATCGTCGCGATGGTGAGAGAGGGGACGAGATAAATGGCGTGCTTTTCGATGGCGAGTGACTTCGAGACGCGAGAATTGTGAAATTGGAGCTCTTCGAAGGTGATCGCGATAATGACCGGCGCAACTGTCTGATTGCGGAGCTTGCATCAACGTGATGGATTCCTGAGTGTGAGGGCAAGTGCAGTGTGCCGCCCGCATCGCGATGCGGTGAGAATGTTGCTACCATATTGGAAATTATCGGCAACAATTGTGGTCGTGCTTAATTGATAGCGTAGGTTGCTGTAAAGGAGGAAAGACGATATACGCTTAGAATAGTTGTGATGGTGATGATGCCGCAATGAAAGGAGCAATCACCACAAAGGCTGAAACCAGACCGCGACTGGCGTTCACAATAACAAAGCAATGGGGAGGGGAGAGCGCCGGTGGCGGTGCTGTTGTCCTCGCGTCTGACTTGAAGAAGGCGAGGCGAGTCGACAGCAGCGGAATGCTGTGAGACTTGGGGGCGAAGCAAACAACAGCTATTGTTTCAAAGCGGGACAAACAGTATCAACAATGCGAAACAACTGACGGGTGGCACTTCACCGACTCATGGCGAGCACCAAGTTCTGAAAGTCCTTGGCAATCTCCCATCCAACTCCAAGGGAAGTGTGCCAGTAGGGGAACCAAAAAGGCACGGAAAGCGTGTTGAGCCTCCTTTGTGCCCGCTGTAGCACTGGGACCACACGCCTGAAACACTCGGTGGTATGGCGGCTCTATTTTCCTGGAGCTTTTCGGAGCGCAACCAATGGACAAAGGAATGTTTTGGAATAACAACAGGACGTCAGAGAAGCAAGCGCGACGCGAACAGGCGCAAGAGCGACTGGCGAGAGGCACAGGCGCGAATGAGTTTCCGACGCGAGTAATGCACGACAATGACGGATAGCCAAGGCGCGAGAATATGCGAAGAGTTCAAGACGACGAAAGGGCGGATTTGACTGATTGAAGGGGAGTTGACAGCAGCAATATGGTTTGTCCCTTGAGTCTCCCTTTCCTCCTTTAAACGTTGAATGGCTCCCTCTTTAAAGCAGACGAGCAGGGCGCACAAGGGGTCGAGAGATTATTGGGAGCCTCCCGAAGAAGTAAACGACGCCAGACTCTAGAGCTTCCAGACAGCCACGCGAAGGCAAGTCAAAGGTCGACTGGTCGGAAGAGAGGGGGTAGCGAAGGAAGGGATGAGCTGATGGAGTCGATAAACGGAGGGGTGGACACTGGACGATAGACGGAAGTTGCGGTATGCAGAGTCAAAGCCCAATAAATCATCCGAAGGGAGGGGGAAGAACGGGGAGGATCTGATATGGTGGGTTAAAAAGGTTGTGGGTTCCTCTTTCCTTTTGGATGAGTCCAACGACAGTAGTTGAGATCTTATGTTCTAGACGATCAGAGCTCGGTAGGTTGTTGTTATATTGAGGATAGAAAGTTTTAAGGAGAGGCGAAAAAGAGTTTCAGTTACGTGAGCCTATGCCAGGCACCGTCAATCGTCAGACTCCGTCAATCCGTAGGAGGACTTGTGAGCGGATGGAGTATCTACTGGGGGATTCGCCCCCCATCTCCAGCCAATCCTCAGGCGGGACTCGATGTTTTTGGTTTCGCACGCGCAGCGCGTCTTTTGTTGTTGACTGTCTGCCCGTTTGGGGTTTAGCGCCGGGAGCGTCACGCGTATCCCCCTCCCCACCCCAAGGGTTCCGTGGATCATACGATACAATACCGTAACAATAACAACAAACAACACCACCTACTTGCCTGAATACCTTAGTCAACAACAACCACAAAGTTAGCTTTTTACAAGCTACTCTTCAATTCGATTCCTTATTCTCAAATGGAAATTTCTATGGTGGAAATAGGCTAAATCACGCAAACGATGGGTTTCTAGTTTGATTATTCTCAAAATAGCTTCGATAAAGTCCCCTTGATCTACACGGTATCAGGACTGATACCGGAGAATGATGACAATAATGACCTCAATTATGGTCCCTGCTCCTTCCTATCGATAATGTTGATAAGACGGACACGCGGGGGGTGGTGTCTAAACGGGTTTTGGATTACAGGGATGATGATTATCTTAGGCATGATTCCAGTAGGCAGTACGGAGTAGCCACTTCTTTGCTTTTCTCCCTTGCATGTGCTGGAGATTATCAAACCTCCATCGAATCCCGGCAATCGTCACATGGTCTGCCTATCTATTTGTTTACCAGAATCATTTGCCACTGTGTTCAGATTACCGCAATGGGTAATCTTAGGCAGAGTCAGTGGCGCGATCTTACTACGTTTCTCATACGAGACTGTCTTCATGTAGTGAGTGCTCTATCGGGCTATGGGGGTAGTCCCTCTGCAATGTCCATAGGCCTTGCTGTTCTTCCAAGGGCTTACACTCACCCTGTGAGAACCTTACTCCATACGTGACCAAGGAATCAACCAAGGCCAACATCGTCACTTGATTATGCTAGAAAAAATATATAATAGTCATCAAAGCCATCGAAGGTCGCAGCAAGTTCTCACCAATCCTGACCATCACTGAGCACCGAGTACCTATTGAAGACCATGGTATCACTGATACCCCTCTATCCACGTGTTTTGCCCTCTATCGTTATCCAAGGTCCGTTGATATGGAGCACTGATCTTGACACGTCCAACGCCATCTGAGAGGGAACATCATTATCATCGTAGAAGCAACAGTCAATGATTGTCACGTCCTGCTCCCTCATACGATCAACCACGATTGCCAATGGTCCGCACTGAATATACCAAGTATTGATTCTAAACTTGGAGTAACCGGGCACTGGGTCAGAGCCCTCCTTCTCTTCCCTTGCTTACCTTTCCTACATACAGGGTTATCGAATTATCCCCCACAGATGATCGCCAACGCATGCTGCATCGCGATTCATTGAAACTCAGTCTCCTTGGCCGATGAGGGGGTCAATGCCCCAAGATAATCAGCGCAGTCCGGCTCAAGTTCTCAAGGGATTTTTATCGGTGATCCATGATCATATCTATGGTTATCGTTATCATGCTGATGCAAATAACGATGATTGTGCTTCATCACATCTCTGTAACCATATCACAAATTCAAACATGTGTATATTTATATGTATCCCGAGTTCCTACGTGGTTCAGTACTGCGACAAATATATATATATATATATATATAGATGATATATTTGGCCGCAATTCCATGTTAAGTCTTCGGCAGGCAGGCCGTAAATCTCAGGCCTCTGACAAGCAGGGCCAATATCGTCGACCCTTGATTGAACTTATTGAGAGCTGAGGGATGGGCATCCCTCTCTAGAGCCCAACACCCACAAAAGCTCCGTGACTGAGCAACCTAGAATATCGTTTGACTAGCCTCTCGAGCCAAGACCCCTTGCACCATCCTCATCGTCAGAGCTCAATTTTGTCATGTCTTGCCGGATTCCTCGGAGGGTGCTCTGTATCAGGGTGCTGGAATTAGATCTCGGCTCCCTCGTCCGAACACCGAAGTTAATCTGTAGTCACGACTCGCCATCTTCCCTTGATTGTTGACTGAATATGATACGTCCTACTAGCATCCACTATCGCACTGATCGCGCTGGTTTCTATCCTGCTGCATGGGATGCCCGATGACCCAAGTTCACTTCCCGGATGCGCCCTTTATTCGTTTCATCTTGTTTCTAGTGCCATCATGAATACCGGGATCTACCTCTTTGGGAACTGGGGTCTGGAGCGACGTCCTTCTTCAGGTTGACCAACTGGGATAGTTAGAGGAGCAACGAGCTTACTGAGGACCCCTTGACTCCCCTTGATTTCGTCATTGACCTGCAGGATTTCTGGAAGCCGTCGATTGTACCGCAGTCCACGCTGCAATTTCCCACACGGTGGAGTGCGTACGGCATGTTCGACTCAACTGATGTCATTGGAGATTTGCTGGGTTTTCTAGGTCGCAGGAAGTGACACATCATCCCTATGCTTGATTTCGGTTGTCAATATTGTCAACATCAAGTGAACTTTGTTAGTCTGGGTGCATTGAGATCAGAAAGTGCGTCTGCGGCATGTGATCGATCCTATGGGTCAACCACTAGACGTCATGATTTCTTCATGTTTTTTCTCATCAACAAAATTCCAGCAGGAATTCGATCCACTATGTCCAGAATGACAGAGTGGACGTGAAGATTTTGGCATTTGGCAACTAGCTTCCTTTCCGACATAAAGGCCCAATGGCACTTGGAATACGAAATCATCGGATGACGGTCCATCACTGAGTGTAACCAGCTCAAGAAGGAAGACTCGGACGAAACACTCTTCGACTAAACCTGGGAGATGTGAACTCGAAAAGTCGACTCAGTAGTTAAGTCCTCCGAGCCAGCGGCGAGGTGTTGTCTTCACAGAATGCGGCTATGATTCCAGTGTCGTCTTCAGACGGACAGCACAGAGCATGGTAGATCTCAAGCACTAGGCTGTACTTCCGGAAACTTCAGCTATGCACACAGAGCTTTAGAGAAAGCGGTATGGAGAAAATGCATCACCGGCGGATCCACCAAGATTAAGCACATACAGGTGGAAACGTCAGAAGCTGAAGTAGTAAACTATTGATCGAGACTTCCATGAGAAATGATGATTGTGCCAATGTTGCAAAGAAATCTGTTTCGACCTGGTCCAATCAAAGTTTACTAGCATTAGCAATACTGTGACGCCATTTCAACCTGGCGACTCTTCAGTCCTCAGCCGGTTCGCCAGAAGCCGTTGTAAATAACATCATGTTTGTCAAAGCGTTCAGAATAGTGATTCTTGAATTCTGAGACTGGTAATCATACCCATGTAGAGAGTATCGATCTCTCCCCGCAGAATCATTCGACAGGCTCCGAAGGAGGTCGGCGTATGCCGTCCTGGGCGGTTGAAGCTTCCAAGCTAGGCTCCCGAAGAGGATCCCGGGGTGCAGGAATGACACGAGCTCTCGCCAATCAGTCCGAGTCTTGCCTGGGAACTTAACATTAGAGCGATGGATGCAATTTGGGAGTATCAGAAGGCCTCGTTTTGAACCAGCGAACATCCTGGGCTGCAGGTGTAGCAGACATGGCCTGCACAGGGTTGTTATAAATTGCCCCGCATCGCTACAAGTCCTCTCGTAACTCTTCAAGCGTTAGGGAAGTCACTGATGACCACCGCAGCATTCGATAACTCCATAGCGTCCTTACATCTAGGGAATCTCTCGCAAGGACACTCCGCGACGACCCACAGAATGCCCGTGCGGAAGGTTTCAGGCGACAGTTGGGTTACGCCCTCAACTGTGTCGACGTCCATCCCCTTGTGATACGGGTATCCTGTAGCATTACTTGGAAGTTAGAGGCTGATTTATAGTTTGATTCCCATGAAACCAGAACTTATCTGAAAACTGTGAAAGTGGGAGGATAAGATGAAGCCTATGTTGCTGGACTTGTTATCCTTTCATGAACGTAGGTTCATTGTATTAAATAGAACAACAAGTCAGCGACAGCAAAGCTGCGAAGTTCCGAAGGACTGCCAAGCTGAAATTTGAACTATTGATGTCGAGACGAAAGAAGAGTAAATTGGCTCGAATCTCTTTGTTGGCAAGTAGTGGTTGAATCCAAAAGAGACGGCAGTTATGTCCGAGAATCAGCTGCTCATCATGCGTCCGAGGGGTCAAGCGCGCCACCCTAGAAGAAACATGGAAGGTGTCCTGCATTTATTTGAGTCACCTGAGGCAGTGTCCAGTTTTCTCTTTGTTCGTCGGCTGAAAACCTAGGGTAAGGTGTTGCATTCTCTCAGTATGTTAAGGCGGGGCATGCATGCATGCCATGAAGGTGGGGGATATCGAACGTTCTTGTCGAGATTGCTGTACCATCGCTGGTAATCATTAGCCCTTTTGACAATTATAGTCAGCTGATTTTGCTGCAATTGTCTCGTTGATAGGAGACAATAATCTTCCTCATCATGATGTGCAGATGCTTTCTTTGCATAAATGGAATTGTAGTCAATATACCCCGCCTGTTCCAGGGTAGCTGTAGAATGTAAGCCTGGGTATATACTGGGTAAAGCATATTTAGTTACCACGCCATGGCTGCAAAGGAAAAACTACTACAATGGCCGAAGTACTGCCATGCCATATATCATACCCAAATCTTCAGTCCAATTTGCGCATACGTTCTCTATCCAACGCATCGGATGGTTACATTCTATCTATGTCCATTGTTCGTATCCCCATCCATACCACGGAAGATACATTCTCCCACGCGTCTAAGACTAGGGCCTATTGCAAGAGAACTAACTGATTAAATGTCCGAACCACGTAGCCTTTTCCCGACATCGGGCTAATGCGGATCTAATCTTGATGGATCCATCATCATTCATCCCACTTTCAATCCAGTACGTACTGCTTTGTACCCTTTGTTTCTTCTTCTGTACAGAACGGTAGAATCTTCATCGAGCACATTTGTATTTTTCCTTTGAGTAGGTACTGCAGCTGTCGTCAAACGGTTCCTGTGACTACTGCCTGCTACCTTGAACTGCCTGAGGTCAGTCCTCAAAGCTATAACGACTCAATTCCCAAGCCAGTACACATTGATCTATAAGATATGCAGTTTTCAGATGTTTTCTGAAAAGTTTTGTATCCTATCCTTCTTCTAACATGTTGCTTCAGTCATTGAGCACTCTTTTTCCATCGGTAACCCGCTCAGGATATGTGGAACCGAGGACGAATTTGGGCCCGCTGTCAAGAGCACCACACCTAGCATCAACCTGCTGTTCTGCTGTCGATGGGTCCGTTGTACCTTGGGAGAATCTAGTTTTCTAGTCTAGTCTCGTAGTGTAATAATAATAGTCATTCTTCAACTTTCCTGTCTCTCTTATTTCCTTCCGAAAATTACCAGGAAATAACCATGCGAAAGTACCTTATGACGCTATTTCATATGAAATTTACTTAGACCATGTTTATGCGTCCTAGCCTGTCCACCATCAGTCAGTCAATATATTCTCCAAAACTCAATAACTTTTCTTTTCTTTTTTTTTTTTTTTTTTTTTTTTTTTTTTTTTTTTTTTTTTTTTTTCGCTCGCGGTTACCTTGATGATCCTCTATTTATATAGAACAGCTGCTCCTCCCACAGCTCTCCGATCATTTTCGAGATCTTCACTTTGCAAGTTCCTGACTTGCTTCCACCTGGAAAAATACCTTCCCTTTGCCTCCTTCCCCGCCTCAGTTGTGACCCCCCCGCAAGTATAGGTACCTACATCTTCTTTTCTTTCTTTCTTGTACAATCTGATCTATGGAACCTGTTGAACGGAAGTCGGAATCGAGCTACTTCGGTGTGCGCAACATGCAACCCGAGCAGCGTCTTTCTTTGGACCCTCCCCGCTTGAGGTCAACACCCCAGGATGAGCTTCATGATCTTCTGTGTGTTGGGTTCGGACCCGCGTCCCTGGCCATTGCCATTGCTTTGCATGACGCTCTGGACCCTCGATTGAACAAGTCCGCTTCCAATATTCATGCACAGCCTAAGGTCTGCTTCCTGGAGCGCCAGAAGCAATTTGCGTGGCACTCGGGCATGCTGGTCCCCGGTTCCAAGATGCAGATCTCCTTCATCAAGGACCTCGCAACTCTCCGGGACCCCCGCAGCAGCTTCACTTTTCTCAACTACCTCCACCAGAAGGGCCGTCTGATTCACTTCACTAACCTCAGCACCTTCCTGCCGGCTCGGTTGGAGTTCGAGGATTACATGCGTTGGTGTGCGCAACAATTTTCGGATGTGGTGGCTTACGGGGAAGAGGTGGTCGAAGTGATTCCCGGAAAGTCTGATCCCAGCAGCTCGGTGGTTGACTTCTTCACTGTCCGGTCGCGCAACGTTGAGACGGGCGAGATCAGTGCCAGGAGGGCCCGCAAGGTCGTTGTTGCAATCGGAGGCACTGCAAAGATGCCTCCTGGACTGCCCCAGGATCCCCGGATTATGCACTCGTCCAAGTACTGCACAACGCTGCCGGCCCTTTTGAAGGACAAGTCGAAGCCTTACAACATTGCCGTTCTGGGAAGTGGTCAGAGTGCTGCGGAGATTTTCCATGACCTTCAAAAGAGATATCCCAACTCACGAACAACGCTAATTATGCGGGATTCTGCAATGCGGCCCAGTGATGACTCGCCTTTGTGAGCAGGAAATCAAGTAATCCATATCCTGCTTTGCATTTACTGACGTATGTCTAGTGTGAATGAGATCTTCAACCCTGAACGAGTCGACAAGTTCTACAGCCAATCTGCCGCAGAACGCCAGCGCTCTCTGACCGCCGACAAGGCTACCAACTACAGTGTTGTCCGCCTGGAGTTGATCGAGGAGATCTATAACGACATGTACTTGCAGAGGGTGAAGAACCCTGACGAAACTCAGTGGCAGCACCGCATCCTCCCAGACCGCAAGATCACACGGGTCGAGCACCATGGCCCTCAGAGTCGGATGCGCATCCACCTCAAGTCATCCAAGCCCGAGTCGGAAGGCGCAGCAAACGATGTCAAAGAAGCGCTGGAGGTAGACGCTCTCATGGTGGCTACGGGCTACTATCGCAACGCGCACGAGCGACTCCTGAGCAAGGTTCAGTACCTGCGACCTACGGGACAGGATCATTGGAAGCCCCGCCGAGATTACCGGGTTGAGATGGACCCGAGCAAGGTCAGCTCACAAGCCGGCATCTGGCTTCAAGGTTGTAATGAGCGGACGCATGGCCTTAGTGACAGTTTGCTGTCGGTACTGGCTGTTCGTGGTGGCGAGATGGTCCAATCGATTTTCGGAGAGCAGCTGGAAGGAGCGGTGGTGCAGGGCCACCGGCTACGAGCCATGCTGTAAGGGGGCCGAAAAAGTGGAGGAAAAGCCGAATTGCATAGTTAGTTACTGTTCGAAGGCGTTGCGCTAAGCGAATGCCAAGGACATTTCTCTGACAGCACGAAACGAATTCCGGAAGACGGAGCAGAAACGAGGGAGCCCCGTGGACACGATATCCCATGTTACCCTCCGACATTGATGGAGTACTCATGTCGTGAATTTTTATTGATCTTCAATTGTGATTATGACCATCATATACACTGTTCTGGCGCAGTCAAAAGTTCTGGTTCATTCAGCAGTGTAGAGTTTTCAGAGAGTCGGAATACATATGATTTACGTATGTACTATCAGAAAATGAATCAGAATCTTCATCAAACCAATTTTGAAAAATACGATTCGATGCTATAGTGCGATTGCAAGTCCGAAACGGAGCTACGTACTGTAAGGTAGAGAGAACTTCAACTTCGTATGTGTACCTTACTACTAGCGATGACGGAATGAATCATGGAATCCCGCCCGATAATCTGATCAGATAAAAATTTTCACGCGTTATCTGATGGCGCCATCCCACGGTTGTGTGCCAATGGGCGGGCCCATTGGCCGATGGTTTCTAACCTGTGGAACGGTGGCTGTCTTGGGGCCAAGTGTTTTCTTTTTCCTTGATCATCTCCGACAGTCCGACTCGTAGCCTCAGACTGCACTTCTCACTTCTCACCGCTTGAAACCCAGAATAAAATTTTATTTACCTAGGTAATGGACTGCTGTGACTTGTAAGGTAGGTATGTGACATGCAACGACCTCGTATAAACAGGTTACACAGTCGGGACTCGAACTAGAGGTCTTTGCTTTTGCTCTTGGAGGCCCGGCCCCCCGCTGATTGATTACAGCAAAGCAGGCCCCACTTACTCCTGAGGCTGTGGGCTGTGGTCGCTGGCACGTAGGCTCGAAAGCTAAGAAGCATATTAGGTAACCGGCCAAGTCAGTGTACGTGGGATCGGCAGTCTCCATCGCTTACCGCGTCAGGAATTAGGGATGGGTGCTTTAGTAGAGTGTAGACATTGGTGGCTGGCAGATTTGTTCTGCAGTGCATGATTCTAGATGTGAGAAGGGACTTGGGACTATGCAGGGCTTTGAGTTTGCACAAACAATTGCTGTTTGACTCCTGAATGTAGCAGACGGCTAATTGAATGGCCAAAGACACGACGCGGTGCCGTCTTACTACATCGAACTAGTTACTGATTGATTAGGAAATAGGAAATTAGGTCGTTGATTGATAACCATGAGACGCCCCTCGTGCGTCTTTTGTCTTTGGCTCCACTGCCCAGACACTTGCCAATCGCCAGAGAAATTAGTGCCTGTTGTGGCTCGTACTCTTTTGTGCGGCATATTCTTCTAGCCGCGACAAAAACCATCAGACCACTTGCTCCAAGTCCGCTATCTGCGCTACGCTACGTTTACCCTCGGCGATTCCTACCCAGCCGGGATGGTCACGATGATCGTGATTTACTCATGCCACGTTCTCACCCACCTGCGCGCATATGACTGGTTTACTGGGTAGTCCTTGACTTTCTTTTTCAGGGATATTTCTGCAGGCCACAGTCGATCTCTGCAGAATAAGTCAGCGAGACTAGGAAGTGATCGTTCCGAGTCTGCTCATCCCCTGACAGACAGTTAGTTGCCTGACCATGCTTAAGCATCAGGTAATGATCCTTCGACCCACAGCTGTGTCTAACATTTGTACCTGTACTGTACAACCAGCATGGGAAAGATAAAGCAGGAAATACGTCCCACCCACTCGTCGAGGAGAATTTAAATTTCCACTGTCAATAAAAACTGTCAGATCAGAACAAGCGGGAAAATTTTCAGTTCATCCCGCGCGCCCGAGATAAGATCTTAGCGTCTCCACTGTTTTGCACGAAACCAGAAAGTGGACAGCAAAATACCAGCGACATCGGATCTGTAGGATGACCTTGTACAGTAGATTATGCTTTTAGGAGTAAGAGAAGAGAGTAGTATCGCATTTGCGTACTCCGTCCTGGACAGTTGATGTATGTGCAAGTCTAGGTAGAACAGCACTAGAAACCGACAAAGGATCCAATGGATGGTGGAAGGGGGTGTCAGGGCTCAGGGAATCTGACCGACTGTCCAAGTTAAAATTATCTGATGAGATTGATAACGCTGAGGGATTTAGGCTTCAGCCCTGTGCCACTGCTACCTCGGTTTCCACTGTCATGCCGCCGTAAATTGGCGAAGGAACCTAAGGTTTCCCGTATGGTTCGTTACAAGGGAATTATACGTCAGGCTTCCGGTTTCCGGAAGTATCTCTTCACGAAGGAGCTAGCTATTTAGGACATCGTGTACTTATAGTCGTCCAAGAGGATGTAGGACGAGTGTGGGACCCGAGTTAACAATCTCATGGCAATTGGGCTGCATTGGGTAATGACTCGAGATGAGATGCCCTGTGCACTCTATTCTTGTCCTACATATCGTATATAACCATGAACCCAGTCTTTTGTTGCACCACTGCAATGCCAGTCGAAGTGATGCTGTCTAACTATGCAGACAAATGGACTCTACAGAGGAGCATCCAGTCGTCTAATCCAATCTCTGATTCATTATTAAGGCAAGTGCATGTCCAGAGCAAACCAGCGCACATTCATCGAGTCAACATCCACTGAAGCAAGGCCTCTATGCAAAGTATAATTACAGGTGAAAAGAGCAAGTTATACCACGAATAATCATCAGACTCCGTCAGACATGAGAATGCAGAGCTTCGTCGGACATTCATAAACCGCTGTCGGAGACTCTAAAGTCATACAAGAAGTCAAAAGCACAGTAGTAACGCAATCAGACGTGCTGCTCCGGATCGTCATGTGCGACGCTTTGGTACCTGCCACCACTGTACATGCGCATCGGGGCCTCGTACATCTGATTATAGTTGACGATTTCCCCGCCGAGCATCGCAGTGCCTGGCTCCCGCTTGCCAAAGTACGGAGCAGGATCGCACCAGAAGTCGCGGCAGTTGGTGATGATACCGCGGGAAAACGGGTTCTTAGGCCGATCAGCGCGGGGCCCGTCCCTTAGCCCGTCACGGGCAGTGGCGAAAAACGTGTCAATGCCGAGCAGAGATGACCACTGCTGTAAGCACCCATGTCTCCGTCCCCGATGCGAATGGCCCCTTGCGAGCGCGGGGTTCGGACCTTGCCCCGCTGCTGACAGGCCAGCGGCCTCGAGCGATGTCGTTCCCGCAGTGATGGCCGAGGCAAAGGCACGAGAGCTTGGGTAGCTTCGATCTATCGAATGACCCCTCATGTTCTCGTATGTCGTCTGATTCCGAGATATTTGGACGAGTTGAACAGCACAGAGCATAGTAACCCAGACCAGCTGGATGGCGATCCACAAGTCCAGAACAAGACTGAACGGATCCCGCAGCACAAACCCACAAAGTTCTTCATTGATGATGTTGCATGCAGGTCCCGCAGGTGCAGGTAGAATGTTGATGTCTATTGATCCTGGTTAACCAGATTCCAAGCCTTCGTCCCGGGGTACACAGCTGATACTTACACTTATATGTCAGCTGCAGAAACAGAATGATCCCAATTTCCAAGCAGATAATGTACAAAACGAAATGGCGCAGATTATTTGCTCCCACGCAATTGTCAATCCAGGGACAATGGCTGCATTCAAGTTAGGACTCTCATGACTAGGAATAATCGCGCACATGGGACGGACTTACTGGTCATGCTTTGCAACGCAGCGCGAACAGCGTTTGCAGTGCTTGCTTCTCAGCGGCTTGCGAACCATGCAAAATACACAAAAGTTCTCCTCGTCAAACTTCCACTGCTCAAACAGCTCGTTTATCACGGCTCTTTGCTGGTTTCGACTACCTGTCTTCGGAACAAAGCCGGGGTCTTCAATCATCGAGTAGATGTAGAAATATGTTGTGAGGCAATAGAACACCGCGAACAATATATTCAGAATTGGCGACGTGGAATAGGTTGCTAAGGGCGTAAACGGTTAGTACGGAGCAGTAACGAGGTGAGGTATGCCTACCTGGCAACACGCTGAAGATATATGTGACACCAACCCAGAACAAGGTTCCCGCAAAGACACCTGACAGATACGGCTGGTTATGCGTCAGCAGCGATCAGGCCAAGGATCGACTAAGAGAATCAGGGCGCAGGAAACCAGCGACAAGAGGACCATACCGTTTTCTGAAGTACCCTGTATTCCGAAGGGGCTTGACTCGCCGCCTTTTGTGCTACCCACTGCAGCCCAAATGTCGCTACAAGCATTATAGGTATAGCAGCGTAGATGACCATGTGGCTGAGAATGTAGACAGCCGCATACACCATCAGGAATGGCCACAAAAAGAAGAACTTTGACATCACGCTCTTATTCCGTAACCAAGACGTGAGCCCCATTGGCAGAACCTTGGTGTTTCCATCAACATCGTAACCGCACTCGTCAAGAGCACGGTACCAGACCCGCGTCGTGTTCATCTCACCGGCCACCGTGGCCGGTGACTTGCCATCTCTGGTTTTCGCAAACCTATCCGCACCGTACTCGATGAGCTTCTGCACACATGGCAACGACCCTTTGACCAATGCCCAGTGTAAGGGGGTCAGCCCGCCGTCATCGACAGCATTCACATTGGCGCCCCAGCGCAGGAACATATCCACGCAGGCGGGATATCCCTTATACGCCGCCCACATCAATCCCGTATGACCCTGCTGATCTATCGCATCCACTGGTATCTCTTGGTGTAAGAGGAGCACCAGCAAGAACGCATTCCCATCAATGGTGGCCAAATGTAAAATGTTGTAACCTTGAACGTCGGTCAAAAGAGGATCGGCGCCGTGCTGGAGGAGGAGGTGAACTATATAATAGTGACAGCGCTGAGCGGCCCACATGGCCGGTGTTGCTACAGAATCACCACCTTTGGCGTTAACGTCGGCACCATTGTCCAGCAGGAACTTGCACATGGCGTATTGATTATTGATCGCGGCCCACTGTGATCCCAGACGAGGTCATCAATACAAGTCCGAGTGTAATGGCCAACCGAACTAAGCAGAAACGGTGAAGTTGTACTCACATGAAGCGGAGTAATCCCTTCCTCATCTTGGTAATTGGCAGTAAACTTCTTCTCGTCAAACAACCTCTGCATGGGCCCGATTTCTCCGATACGAGCGATCTGCATGATGTCTTCCCCCAGCGGTATCGAGCCCTTGGGAGGGCTACGATCAGGCCGCATATTCTTCAGTTCAACACTGACATCTTGTTGAGTGACTTTCGGAGGTGTTGTTGTGCCTTTGCCCGCGGGTATAGACGTAGGGCTCGTGCTCATGCCTGCAGAGCTGCCGCTACTTTGCGGTTCCGTAGAAGGAGTTCCGGAAGACATTCCTGTCGCGGTTATTGAGGCGCCGTTTTCGTTAGAGGGAAATTTAACTCGATCCGACTTCGAGGAACGAAAGGACGCTGGTAGCAATGACGGTACAGCGTGAAGCGTTCGGAGATGACGACCGCAGACTTTGGGCTATAGGTACATCGCGATATTTATAAAGTATTCCCATAAAACTTCATCAATGATCTCCAAGATAGTAATCTATGGAGGTCTGGGAGGAAAGATAGGGGAGGGGGAAAAACAACGGATGGAGGAAATGCACAAAAATACGGGGATGCGGTGATCGGAGTAAGTCCTGCGCGACAGCGCTACGGACGCTAACGATATTGATTTACACGCAATCAACTTGAAGGACAATCTTCTCTCTTATTCTAAATAGCTTTTAGGTCGTTTCCAAGGGTGAGATATTTTATCTTTGATTGAGTCAAAACTTAGTCGTACTATCCCTCTTGTTTTTTGTTCCTTTCTACAAATAACGTCAATCTGCTATGTCGTGTGCCACCAGCCTGACGAGCGATTGTTCAACTGGAAAGGTCATTTAGGCAGCCACATTGCGGTGTAGAAATTTCAAATTTTTTTCTGCTGTGTAATTATTCTGAGGAGATTCATTTCTTCACCGGAGAAGAAAGCACAAGAGTATGGAGAAGACGATAATGAAGACGACGAGGAAGCTGTCGAGAGGCGAAGAACAAGCCATTGGGTGGTCACTGGCGTCGTTCCTGAGTACGCAAGTCTATAAACAAGTTTTCGAACGTTGCAAATTCCTAGCCAGGGAGCTCCAAAAAATCTCTAGCTCATTCATGGCATAAGGTCTCCTAACGAGGAAGGGAAAATGCCGAACTCAGCTAAGCCATCTCTGTGAGAACCAGATCCATGCTGCTTCGAAGAGATTGTGCTTGATCAGCCAACATCTGAGCATCAACCCGTAGCTCGAAGTCCGTCAGAAAACAAAAGCTGATTTCCAGCCTGGAGAGCTCCCGCTCGCTCACTCCCCCAACCTTGGCAACGCGGCTGTGGGGATAGCTGAGGTCTTCGAGCGCTTTCATGGCCACTCGAAGGCCAGCCAGCACCAGACGGTGCATATTTTTGCCATTCACAGATATCACTCTGTCCACCGTGGCTAATCTTGTGATGTAGATGCTTGTAGCGAGGTACACAGCTGTAGACATCGGGCAATACCGATGAAGTCGCAATAAGTAGTCGCGCAGGCTGATAGGTGGTTCTCTCTTCGAGAGGAACCTCTTAGACAACATGCTCTGCTGAATGCGATCCCGAGCACTCTCTTCATGAGTGATTGGAGAGCAGTGTAGTTCGATGACCCTGGTAGGCGTGGCTTCTCCGCTGGATAAGCTGTCGCTGCGTGTCATGGCGGCCGGCGCGGAGCCCGCAGCCAGAACAGGCTCGACGACTCTGCCAACACTGGGCCTGGCGAGAAATTCGACATTGACACACAGTAGCTCGAGAGCGGTAGCCGGCAAGATGTTGAAGGCTTCGCCAGCATGACCGAACCCCATCTCACCTTCTCCCTTCGACAGATTCGAGTCCGTTTGCGCATTCGAGTCAGGAGTCACTTGAGCTCCCTCACCATGGGTGCGACATCCGTTCATTATGGCAGCCACAGTCAGTTGACAGAGTGAGGGTGGCGGTTTTGGAGACAACCCTGAAAGCTACAGGGATTATGAGCGCCTCTGGTAAGAGTACCATTGTGGGACCGAGCCCGGCGTGCAATAGTCGGATTAAGTCGAGCCTTTTATCGTCTGACCGTAGGACGAACAGTTAACCGCGGTGAAAGGTCAACTTGTTGGAGAACAAACGCATATGACTATCACGGCACGAGGAGGTAGTAACGCTTGCCCGTAAAAGCACTATGTTGACCGAGACATCGACGGGCGTTGGATAAATGGAAAAAGGTGCGACTGTAGAGTCTGAAGCCTTAAAAAACCGGACAGTCAGTATTTGATTTAAGAATGGTCAGTGTACCAGAGCTGCTCACCCCGGGGGAAAAAAAAAAGTACGTAGTATGTCTTGGACTGCAAAGATGATAAAGGGGACGGAGGATGCCGAGGCAGGGTGGAGATTAAGGATAAATGAAGAAAAGCTCGCTACCGATTAGTATCACATTATAAAGATCATCATCTCTGTGACATGGTCTTTCTGATAGAGGTTGACTAGAGAAAAAGGAGATAGTCAATAGTCAGAAAGGTCAGCAGCCCAAACTCAGGATGGAATGAAACTATCGGACATTATTTCGCCCGGCTTTTCCCCGTGCCAGCTCATCCACAGTCCACGATCCCAACAATTATTTAAGCATATGGCTTCCAGGAAAGGTTTTGTGTGATTTCATAATAACTATCTACGACATATGCATGCATGTATGATGAATGGCCGTGTGGGGCTTGCAAGTTGGGGTAATAATCCTTTGTTTACCAATCTACGGACTACCTCTTTATCAGCTTCACCGATTACATGTTGATCGCTCAGCAAGTGATTTGCTTTGAGAGAATTTCACTGAGAGATTGCAAATTTCTGTGTCATTTCGACCTTGGCATCATCTATCATGTATATGAATACGTTCAGAAAAAGCTTCTATGGTGCAGGAGACGCCTTCTAAGTACCGCTCAACCTTTCTTCTCACCAATCGGGAACTCAAAAACTGGAAATGGTTTGCCTGCTACTGTTACAGTCAGGTGCTCAATGCGCTCCTCTCAGTCAGAACCAGCGCTCGTTATGACGCTGATCATCTTTGTTTTCCTCGCCCGAATGGAAGAATCGCAAACGACCACATCTACCGTTAGATGCTCTTCGATGAGTGCGCAAGTCGACATCACGCATTGGATTCCCGCGTTGGTGGCGTTCCCGGCCCTCTGCTAAAATGCGCTCGCCTGCTTCTGAGATGATACGTGTACCGTCTTGGATGATTCGCGGACGGTGACGGTTAGTCTCCTGATGCCGCTGCCTCACCCTTCCGGGATAGGGAGAGTGAACTCGTGGATGTGGACTGCTAACTCTCGAATGGCTCACCCCGTTGCTCGTGTTATCGGCGTCTGTTGCAAACCCGTTGCTGCGTGGATAGGCTCGGTGAGTTGGCGCTCTTGCGTCGATAGATTCTCCTTGATGGAATGCAGCAGAACGGTTACGCGCCCTGATGCTGTTTACGTTCATTTCATATTCCACATCGCTGGAGAAACGAACTTGCCGAGGTTCTACACTCCGGCGCTCTCTGTCTTGCGATGCAGCCGCGTCATTGTGAATGTCAACTACACAGTTTAGACCTCGGCGTGGTCTCCGTTGCACTGGCTCACGTTCAGGAACAGGTGTGCGTTCCCGGGGAGGTCGTTGCTCTCGTGATGGTTGTCGTGATTGAGCCTGGCGAGGTATTTCAACAGCGTCATTTGCTTGCTCCCTGTCGGTCGTGGTCGGAGATCTTCCTGCCCGTGGTGAAATGCATCGAATTCGGACCGAATCTGGCCGCTCGTTGCGCGGTGTCCGCTCCTCGACCTCTGGGAAGCCAACAACAACGGGACGAGGCGATCTCTGACGGCCGCGGCGCTCGTACAACGTCTCTCTGTCACTTGCCTCGGAAGACCTTCTGAAAATCGGGATTCGGAACAAAAATGACCGGCTTCGAGCTTGTGATGATCTCCCCGTCGGCGAAGGATGTCTATGTGTCTCCTGCCACCTTGTCTCACTGAGGTTCCTGGGCGCGATGGTGCTGATCCTCGGAGAAGCCATTCTTCTGGGACCTCCCTGCTGGGCCTGTCTAGCGTGGTAGAATTCGCCGCGATCATACACTCGAGCGCGGTCGCAAGTCCCCCTTCCGTCGCTGAACAAGCATCTGTGGATCACTTTTCTCGTTCGAATTTCCATTGGATATACGTCAGTGTACCTCTCTATCAAGCACATTCCTTCTACCCTCCGCCGCAGTATTGAGTTGAAGGGCTCTCGAAGCCCTTGTGATGAGAAATGGGTATTTGATAAGCTCTCTGGCGAACTGTCACGCCAGACTGATGTCGATCCTTGATATATAGGATCAGATATGCGCACCAAATGCTATTACCGTATCGAGCGAGTATCTTGGTCGAAGGAAGGGCTAACAATGAACAGAAGTTGCGCATTCTTGTAACAGACAAAGACGATGAGCACTTTGCTATTTTGCAGTTGCAAGACAAGCGAAGATGCGACACAGCATTGTCATCGATGAAAGGCATGTGGCCGGAGGCATGAGTTCAAAGCACCTGATAATCAAAAGAAGAGGGAAAATGTAAGGAGAACCAACAAAGGATCCTCGGGTTTATTCAACATGAAGACACATACAAGCGGTTCCTTTTATTGTTCTACGGAGAGAGGATAACCATCCCGGCGTCTTGAAGCCGGACGACTGAGATACTTATAAGTATTTCAACCACAAATGACGAAAACTTGTAAGAGCAGGCTAGATCATGCGGCGGAAGAACCCTTGGAGTCTTCCAGGTACATATGCGGGCTAGTCTACGGCTGCAGCCTAAGGCAAGTCTATTCGATGACTGTATTCTAAGTTACTCACAATTCCTGGCCATTGGCCGTAGCCTGGTCAAGCAGTTTTGAGAAGCAGTTTTGAGGGTTCCTGGTGAACTCTCGTAAAGAGAGACAATGAGGTGTGGCTGGTTTAGGTCACAGGGGCGCAGTTGGAGTCAGGCGAACACGTTGAAAACCTCAAGTCTAAGCGAAGAAGACAATGAAAATGAATAGTGACTAGAGGCAGATGACGAAAAGGCTCCAACAGATTTCGTACAGATTTCGAAATCGAACAAAGATGTCGAGGTTTGGCCTTGTTTCTTCCCTAAAGAGCCTCCTGATGCAGGTCCTGCGGCTAGACAATCTACAAGGGTTCCTGCAGACGAGTGGCTGTCCCCTTGTAAATGTGATGTAATTCCAGGCAACCTCTGTTCCCCGCGTCTACTGCTAGTTCCCATTGTTTTCCCGTAATAATGCCTTACAGACCAGAGATCAGCCATTGAACGTCTTCGTAGATTATTGCAGAGATGTTGGTGATATCATGTTGAGCTGAACAGAATGTGGCGCAGATGGTAGAGCACCAGCCACATCCATCCTGTCAAATCACACTCATTGTGAAGTGTTGGATGTTGCAATCGCCAGTCCAAGCATCAATCCAACAGAGTCTGGAACTCAAGACCATATACTACTCCGTACGCTTATGCGCATCAAATCGCCGCGCCACCAACATGATCGCAGGATTGTCAGCGTCCTTAAATGATGCCTGATCCCTTCGTTCATGTGGACAAGCAACCACAGAGCTGAGGAGGCATATGGAATTCGCCGCTACGCCCTACTAGGTTCATTCCTTCCGAGGACGGCACGAGACGGGAGTTTAAAAGTCTAAGCACGATGATAAGCGCAAGGCTCCCCCGCTATGCCCACTTTTCCATGAACCTTTCTTGGCTCCTGTCACGTTGGTAGAGTACGTCCAAGTTGAGCCGTTCAATCCCCTTTTGAAGTCGACCCAATTGTGACTCGAGCTCATTGAGCTTCTGGTCTTGTTCCACATCCAAAAGCGAGGCCTTAAATCGAGAATGTTCGCTCAGGGCAGATGCAAGAAGTTGAGAAGCTTGATCACTTGGGATCAATCCAGCCACCAAGGGTAACTTAGCACCGAGGCTAATATTGCGTAGGCACTCAACAATGTGCTGTTTCTTGTCAAAGAGAGCATTTTCGCCACAATCATCTTTTCCTCCCTGTTCCTCTAGTTGGAACACTGACTCTACCGACAGACAAATGCGGCGCAGAACGCCCGCGATGGCCTGGAAATCTGAAGAATCCATGCGCTTCTCTGGAGCGGTAGGGATGGATAGCAACGGAGTAGAACGCCTCCTCATACTCAATGTCTCTCGCCTTGAAGAAGGCTTTTCGGAAAACTGATGGCCTATTTCCGTCCTGTAGGCAGCTGTAAGAGCCTCTAGAGTGGCGCAATATGATTCGCGACTCTGCAGGAGCTCCCCAAGGCTCCCGATAGACGTTGTCATGCCAACGATGGTATCCAGGATCTATGAGATGGTCAGCCATTGAATCGCGGACAGATTCCGACCAACAGTCCACCGACATTTTCAAGCCTTTTGTGGGAGGCCATTTGCAGCTGACCATGGACATTCTGAAGTTCACGTAGTATGGGCTCGTTGAATAACTGCCTTGTGGACATCTCGGCTAATATGTCAATCTCTGGGTACAAGGACTCTAGTTCATCACCCAGCGTCATCAAAGCCTCCTCCTCCGTCGCTGTTGCTCTGTCAGCCGTATCTGCGCGGCCCGCTTTGACACTTTCAAGATACAGTCTGTCAAGGCGGCAGTGTATCTCGTCCGCCACGTTTTCCGCAAGTAGTGAACCCAGTTCGGATGCTCTCTTGGTTATAGAGACATCATCGGTAGTGACTTGTATTCGGGAAGCGCTTTGCTCCAGATCTGCAAGTATCCTGTCATCATCCTTTACCCTGACTGCCAGGACAGACAGGATCTTTCTGCCATCGTTCGTTACTCTCTCCAATTCGGTTTTCAGGCTCGCTTCTAGCTCACGTGCAAGATCACTAGACTTGGGAAACGTCAGTCCTGAATCGTTCAACATTGCTCCACATATTGTTCATTACCGAAGCTGCGATATGTTGCCTTCCGCTTTCATGCTTTTGATGTAGCCGTTCTATGTCTCTTTGCTGTCGAATCCTTCGTTGTTCTTGCAGACCTGACTGTTTATCCAGAATTTCGAATTGTGAGTTCAGTATCTTCGTCTGCGCTTGGATCACGGAGGTTGATGTCTTCAAAGATTCGATCGCACTGCGAAGGTCATCGTCCAAGAATGGTCGTGTCGCGGCAAGATCTGGATCGGATATGATGTTTTGCAAGGCGCCCGAATTCTCCAATGTTGTGAATCTTTAGAAGATACTATTAGCAACAATAACCTATGGCTTCGAAATAGAGAGAATAAAAATTCAACGGGGTGAGGAATGGGAAACATACAGTGTAAGCTCCTCCTGCGAAAGCAGCGTGTCGGGTCCGAGGTGCTCCTCCACCCACTGAATGTTCTCAACATTCTTGTTGTCGATGCCGATCAAAGCCGACTCGATCTCATTCCGATTGATTGGGAGTTTGCGATCTTTGAGAGCGCCAATAACTCTGTCCGCTGGATTGACTGCGGTCTCCTTTTCCATTGTTTTGATATGCTTGGGTGCGGAAGAACGAACCGTTGTGGAATCGCGCCTAAGCTTCACTCCTAAGTACCTCCGTACCGTGGTTGTACCTCCTACAAAACAACTTCCAGGACAATTGAGTGGTAAACTGCATTCTCGTTTTCCTTAATGATAACATAGTTTATTCTTTTCGACTTCCTTGCGGACTTCTCTTAATCAAGTACGATACCAAAGCTATTAATGCAATTAACTGTCTTTCCAACAATCAGCTAGATAATCTGAAGCTTCGAAAGCATCTATTACAATCCCGCAACTCCAATCATGCTCATCTGCTAAAACATATTATTCAAAACGATATGCCTTTGAAAAGAAACAACGAATCAGATTCCAGAAAGATGTCCGCGACTGAATAAATTATTCGGTATGATGGCCCGAGTGGCCGCCCGACTCGCCTTCCACCTTGGGATAGTACCAAGTTGTAACAGCAATAATCACATACACAAGCACGCAGAGACCTCCCTCAAGGTAGTTGGACTTTCCGTCGCGCAAGAAGTTTCCAACCACCAAGATTGACAGGACGACGAGGACGATCATAAAGATTTCGAAGTTGAGACCCATGTCTTTATCAAGGCACCAGCCCACAATGACTGCCAGTGG
Source organism: Aspergillus fischeri NRRL 181 (assembly GCF_000149645.3). NCBI lineage: Eukaryota > Fungi > Ascomycota > Eurotiomycetes > Eurotiales > Aspergillaceae > Aspergillus > Aspergillus fischeri. The sequence goes on along the minus strand of NW_001509762.1, from coordinate 3,289,988 downwards.
CGCGTTCAACAAAGCTGTCTGGATTGAAGGGCCGAGACAGTGGAAGAGTGCGAAATTGATTTGATTGTCCCTAACAGATGTTAATTTGGCGGAGACGCAGCTGAATTCATCTCCAGATCGGACTCACCAGGCTTCGTCAATAGCGGTCAGATGCTCTGCTGCTTTCTCGACCAGAGGAACCAAGATCAGACCCATAAAGTTATCAGAAACCCCTGTTTCAACAATGTACTCTATTTCTTCGACCAAGAAGACTGCTGACATGCATACGAACGTGAGTGAAAATGCTATAGCCACTAGACACTCAGTCAGAGTGAGCTTCGTGCGCTGCAATTCTTCCTCTCGATCCTCGTCGCGCTGCTCGTCATTCTCAAGGACTTCATCGAAAATACTATGATGACTATGCAGATTATAGAACAGGAACCTGTGCAACTGCGTGAGTGGACTCGATCCTTAAAGGCAGGTCAAGAACAGAGGGGCTTACATAATAAAGGCAACGAGAAGAATAACAGAGGTAGATCGACTGATTACCAAAGTGGAATGATCCAAATCTTCTTGAGTGATGATCGCTTTGGTTGAACTCGAGCTCAGGGCCGCGTAGAAGGCGCTCGGAATTAACAGACCAAAACCTGCAACGAGCAGAAGCCCCGACCCGACCTCACTTACAGCTTCGTGAAACGACTGTTCATGGCGTCTGATACCTCCAAAGAAGAAGCACAACCCCAAGCAAAGCAACAAATTCGCAAGAATCGAGCCCAGGATAGCGGCCTGGATGACCGGGATCAGGTTTCCCCCTGTATCATTGTGGAGCAAAACCATGAAGAGTACGATCTCCACGACAGAACTCAGTGTTGTTTCCAACAGTACTCCAAGAACTTTGGGCAATTTCTTTGCCAACTCTCCGCCTGCGAAGCCGAGCAAGTTTGCTGAAGGGACCATGGCAACATAGTTCAAAGCGAAAATCCAAATGTGAAGATCCTTCCGAGCGAAGTGTATGGCAATAGCGGCCGGGACGAAAGGCCAAAGGATGTTCACCAGCATCGAAAGTGTACAGGTGCTTTTGAAGCAGACCGCGAAAAAGTGGACTGGATGAAACCCACTGCGGCCACTCTCGCCAGCGGTGTCAACTCGAAATATTCCATTGCGGCGAGCACTCTTCTCGTTATGTGTAGGAAGTATGGACTGATCCTGCGGTGACCCTGCTGGTTGGAAATGCCCCGACCTCAGGTCCCCGTTATTTACGTCTTGCTGTACCCGTTCATTCTGAAATGAGGATTTCGTATTGGCGCCCATGCTGATGCACGGAAAGCCCACGCTCGCTTACTCTGAGCAAATTCAAAAGGGGAATTTCTCAACAACTTTATGCGAATCAGACAATTCTCCCCAGCGCAAGCGTTATTCTTTTGCTTGCTTGATCTGTATGGCAGACGGAATGGAGTGAGGTAGGTAAACAAGAAGGAGAGAAAATATGAAAAACGAAGCAAGCGAAGTTGAATTGGGCGCTTCAAGCAAAGTAAATGGCTGTCAACATAGGTTGATATTAGTGTCCCAATGGTAAATTTATGGTAATGCTCAAGCTAGGGAGTGTCCCTGAGAGAAAATGGTTCTTCGCAGTGGCCTTCACTCTCAATCAACTCGAGGATAGTATATGTGAAGAAATGTTTACGAAAATAAATATCTTTGACACCCCAGGGATGGAGTTATTAGAATTAAGCCAAAACGGAGCTGAGGGTGAGCTGGCATTGCGGCGTTACAGCAGGATTTTCGTCGCCTCGTTGATAGACAAACACGGAGTACCTAGGTAACTAACTAACCACAGTGGCTGGGCTTTGACTGGCCAGAAAGAGAACAAAATTACCTATTGACGATGCTCGGTATGGCAGCAGGAGTAAGTGGGTATCAAGTTTCATTTTGATTTACGGAGGACAACCCAACTGCTGGCATTTCAGAGCAGCTAAGAGGGCTTGGCAAATGAAGCTATCGACCTCAAAGGCTTAGGCCAGATATCTCACTGCTGGATTGTTTACTTTTTTTCTCTTGGCTGGAAAAGGGGTTGTTGAGTTGTCTTCGTCGTTCAATACTAATAATTACTGATGGTACTAGGTTTTGGCACTATTCAGATACCCATTCAAGCTGCTGTAACAGAAGATAGCAAGAGTGTCTTTCGAAGCCACATAGCCATATACCAGATGAATCCCACAAAATCTTGTTATTATTATGATGAATATCCCCTGTGCTCCGCACTATGTTTACCAGTACCCAGGTAGATAGAACCTATCCATGACTTAGGCTCACCCACAACGCGGAGCGTTGTGGGTGAGCCACGGCGATACCGCCAACCACACCGGATCCGCCAATTTTCGATATTTGGTTTTTTTTGGACCTGAGCGGCCTCATAGGCCTAGAGGAGGTGAGATCTATTAATTCTAGAAGGTTTAGGCATATTTAGTGGTTTGAATAGCTTTAAATGATCCAAATAATGATCTTAATCGAACAATGGCGGATCCGGTATGCCTAGAAGAATTAGTGATTATCCTGATGCGTGGTTGGCGGTATGTGGGTGAGCCTTAAGTCACAGATAAGTGACTGTACCATGGATGGTCACTATTTGGTACCTGGAAGATACTGTGTGTTAATTATTAGATACTGGGGCCAGCCTCCAGTGGGGAAGAGACGGAATGTGGATATATCATGCACAGCCACTGCAACTTGATCCATTTCATCATCCTTGTATTATTATCTAGTATCTACACAGTACATACTTTGAGTACGGACTATTTACCATCTAAGATCCAAAATCCATATTCGTCCGCCTAGGAACGACGGTACGTCCCTACTCCCTCCACCCTTGGGTATTCACGTCATGAAAATTACCAGGGGAAGTTTCACTAGTACTTTTACGATGAAGCTTTCTCGAGGTCATACTCCGACTGTCTTAGGCTCCCTTAGCAGTGGTACTCACGGAGTGAGTACCCGGACTGTGGCAAGGACTTGGAGGTGTGGTGTTCCAACTGACATCATCAGGCTGGTGGATTATCTTGTCAAGAATGCGAGGTCATGCACAGGGAGAGCATGATTCAATATATCGTCTCCAATCTACTCCGTAGAAGTGCCACAGTCCAATTCAGGACGCTGCTGTTGACGGGCACTTTGGCTCTCTGAAGTGCAATAGTATCGTCTGTAGGGGCCGCATTCACATATGGCAATCATCAGCGCCCGGATGATCATTATTGTTGCTTATTTATCTACACCTTAGAACTCTACGCGTTTTGATAGAGCCTAGGATCTGGAAACATGGATAGATCGGGCTATTTTGTAAGTAGGTACTACCGGAAATCGTAACTACTCCGATTGGGTGGTATCTTTGCATGCTGTTAGGTCATGCACTCAGGGTCCCCAAGGTCCCTTAAGGAACCAAGTCTCCCCGAGTCCCCGTATCTACCGCTGTAGATCATGGCCACGGGGTTTGGCTGGTGGTAGGTACATCAACGCTATCATCGGACATCTCAAGCTCTGAACCAAATCCTACGAGCTTCATTTTCGAAGAAAAACTTCCAACGATGCCCTGCCTACGGAACCTTTACGTACACGTCGTAGTTGAGAACCCTGACGCTTAACGAATAATGCACTTTTTCCATGGAGCCCTGGACTTGAGGCAGAGTCAAAAACCTATATAAATGATACTTCTCTGTGAATCTGCCATCATTTCGGACTCCGGTACGCTGATAACACCATAATCCTAGAACATTGCGGGAGGCGGCGACAGGCGGCTATTGTCGGGAGGGGGATCTTCTTGTTACGCGATTTTTTTCTCATCCTGCACACATCTGCTTTTCCTTACTCTCATTTCGGAATTCAATCAAATACAGCTTGTTTGCCTTATCATAAACTTTTCTCACTTGAACTAATTGAAGCTGATATCCTGGGTTTTCTTTGGCCTTCCTGGGGCCTATCGCTCATACAATGTCGTCCAAAACGTCCCCGGCCGTGCCTCCAGTGGCCCTTGATGCTATCACTCAACACATCGGCAATACCCCGCTTGTGCGCTTAAATCGCGTACCACAGAGCCTTGGAATTGAAGCGACTGTATATGCGAAGTTGGAATACTTCAATGCCGGGGGTAGCGTGAAGGACAGAATCGCCCTGCGCATGATTGAAGAGGCGGAGAGATCGGGGCGCATCAAGCCTGGTGATACCCTGATTGAACCTACCAGTGGTAACACGTTAGTTGCGCCATTTCCTTACCTTCTTTTTCCCTCCGTGATGGTTGAGAACATGAGCTAACATTTCGCGTTGTCTTCAGCGGTATTGGATTGGCTCTTGTTGCTGCCGTCAAAGGTTGGTCCTTCTACCCTCGGTCCTTGTTGGTAGATCACGATGCTCATAAATCCTCAAAGGCTACAAGACTATTATCACTCTTCCCGAGAAGATGTCCGCTGAGAAAGTCTCCGTACTGCGGGCTTTGAACGCTACCATTATCCGTACGCCTAACGAGGCTGCCTACGACTCCCCCGAATCCCATATCGGCGTCGCCAAACGTCTCGAGAAGGAGATCCCCAATGCGCATATCTTAGACCAATACGGAAATGTGAACAATCCATTGGCGCACGAGCTCGGCACTGCGGAAGAGATCTGGACTCAAACTGACGGCAAGATCAGTGCTATCGTCGCAGGTGCGGGTACCGGTGGCACTATCACTGGTCTGGCGCGAGGCCTGAAGAAGCACAATCCCAAGGTGAAGGTCATTGCGGCTGATCCTCACGGTTCTATCCTGGCTGTTCCGGCCGATCTGAATAAGGAGCATGAAAATGAGCCCTATAAGGTTGAAGGTATTGGGTATGATTTCATTCCGCAAGTGCTTGACCAGAACGTCGTGGACAAGTGGTACAAGACTGGGGACAGGGAGTCCTTCCAATATGCTCGGCGATTGATCGCCGAGGAAGGTCTTCTTGTTGGTGGGAGCAGTGGAAGCGCGATCTCAGCGCTGGTACAGGCCGCAACAGAGCACACCTTCAGCAAAGACGATGTAGTAGTTGTGATTCTGCCTGATAGTATCCGGAGCTATCTCACAAAGGTATTAATCCAGCCCCTGGCTATTTCTATTGGTCAAATCTGACAGGCCATAGTTTGCCGACGACGACTGGCTTGCCGCAAATGATCTGCTGCCCTCGTTATCCTCCGAAACTACGTTGGTATCGCAGAGTGTGCAACCACAGGCACCAAAGGATAAGTTCGCTGGAGCGAAGGTTAAATCCTTGAGACTGAAGCCCATCACAACTGTCCGGTCCAACATCCCGTGTGAGAATGCTATCGAGATTATGCGCGATAGAGGATTCGATCAACTTCCCGTCCTTGCCCCCTCTGGAAAGAAGCTTGTTGGACTGGTCACTTTGGGAAATGTCCTCAGTCGGCTGACCCACGGACGCGCTACGAAGAAGAGCTTGGTCGCAGATGTCATGTTCGACTTCGGCAAGATCTCAGAGGTCGTCACCGACCCTAGGGACCTCGGTCTAGCAGAATCCAAGCTGAGTGGCGACCAACAGAACGGAGCTGATGTCTTACGGCCACAAGCCAAAAATCGCAAGTTCATGGAAATTACTATGGACACTCCTCTGAGCGTCCTCAACCGTTTCTTTGAATGGAACAGCGCTGCCATTGTCACTGAGAGGGACGAGCATGGAACGATGAGGCCCCTCGCGGTCGCAACCAAGGTCGATCTGCTCACCTGGATGCTCCATCACAATGAGGACTCTTCTTAATACGGGTCCCATCCGATTTTCTTACAAAGTTTTCACGTATCGAAGATGCGCATCATTAGGATGAGTCATTTGCTTCAGGGAGCTCAACCTCATCTCTCGTGATTTGGCGATATCAGTCTGCATTCGATTATATAGAGACATTCATCCATAGATTGGGTTCAACACGATCATGGGGGCAGGGTACGGAGTTAATCAGGTTATTTCGAATTCTGAATACACGCATTGAATCAACCAATGACTGAATCTCGGATCCTTTTTTCCACCTGATTGTGGTGGTTACACAATTCCGTTCCATTCTCATCGATGCGGACACCCTGACGTAGGACTGACTTGTTTGTATCCCCGCATGTGGTCGCCTTAATCTTCAGACACTCTTTGACGTCAGACGTTAACGCGCAAAAGTCAGGGAGGATGAAAAGAATTTGTATCCCATTTGCGACCTTTGTTATTCTCTTCATAGACTCGGACGAGCTTTGAGCTTAGAAACAACTTGTGTAAGATGTCGGGGTTCTTTACGTACCGAAACTTCTCTTTACAGGACACGCCTCCTTTGGACGGGAAGGTAGCTGTGGTGACGGTGAGTATATAGTCACTGTGAAGAATGGATAGCAATCTCAGTGATGGAACTGCAAGGTGATGAATGCTGATGACTGTCGCTTCACAGGGAGGCCAAGCTGGCATAGGGGAAGGTGTGTAGCAACTTCCCATACCGATGGGTACCATATGAGTACTCATCCATATCTTATACAATCATTCCATCCTAATCTTATATTCATTGGTTCAGAAATTGTTGCACAGTTACTCTTGCACAATGTTAGGAAAGTCTACATTGTAGCGCGAAGCAAAAACAAGTACCTCAGAGCACTAGAGATCTGGCGACAGCGCCATGGCATAGTTCTCAGCGAGAATGATGACAGGGTGGAATTCATTCAGTGCGATCTGGGAGACATCAAATCCGTAAAGGATGCAGCGGATGAGATTACGGCCAAGACCGACAGACTGGACATCTTGATATGCAATGCAGGTAAGCTTTTTCGCTCGACTGCGCAGCCGCTTCGATTGCTGAAGTCTGCAAAAGGATTGGGGGTGGCACCTCAGTACAAGAGGTCACCCCAGAATATCGAGATCATCTTTGCTACTAATTGCGTCGGCCATCAGGTCCTGGCCACCCTCCTGCTTCCTCTTCTGAGACGCACAATAAACCAGGGCAAGGCACAGGAGGCTCGGATAGTCGTCACCAGCTCATCTTTTCATCAATTTTGCCGCAAACTAGATCTGGATTTGCTCACATCTCCAAATCGCCCCAAGCCTGCAATGGTCGACGGGCTATGGCGTTACGGTCGATCCAAGCTAGGTAACATTCTCTTCACAAGAGAACTTGCCCGTCGGCTCGAGCAGGGGACGGATCCCGCAGATAGACACATCTATGCCAATGTATTCTTTCCAGGAAATATCGTCAGCGAGCAGTGGAATTCCTGGGATGACTACTTTGGAAAAATAGGAGGCTCTATAATGAGACGCCTGTTCTCACTGATTGGACAGAGCACGCAGGATGGTGCTGCAACAGCCATTTATCTAGCTGCGAGCCAAGCAATTCGAGAGAATGGAACGCGTGGTCAATACTTCATTCCTATTGCAACCCCTTGCAAAACAACTCCGGTTGCTGCTGATATGAAGCTTGCTCGCGAACTTTGGGTGAGTCCTCTGTGCTGAGATACATTCCGCTACCGTCAATCCGATGATTTTTTCTCACATAACTTCGTCCTCTATTTAGGATTGGATAAATGCCCGAGCGACAGAGACTCTAGGTTCAAACTGGCAGGGCGAGGCTGGCGTGGGTTCGTCCAATCGCATCTAGAGCCACAATGGCCCATAAATCCAATTTTTTGCGAGGAGTCCTTCTATAGTCCGGCCAAATGAAGCCATCGGCCGGGTGGACCGCACTGGAGGGACCGTAGGTCGCCCACCAGCTACTTATATACTTTCCCAAAGGTTTCCAGTCTGGTAAAGAGGCCCGGAGAATCGAGCCCCACATTCATGAACCAGCATTCATAGGCATTGTCCGATCCATTCTTCCCATCTCCTCACACCGGCTCCAGTATTGCCCTCCTCATCGCCTATTACAGCTCCGCCAATGACGTCGACTTTCACACCAACCTCATCTTCTAGTAGCTTGAAGCTGAAAGTATCCTGCGCATTGATGCTGCCCAAGGTATCATCTTCGTCCTCAGCCGTAGCAGTGTCCTCGCTGGCATTCATGAGCCCCTTGCTCTTGGATTTCCGGATCCTATCGATCTCGGTTTCCAGTTTTTCACGAACAGAGCCTGGCGGCAAGGCGGTGAATAGGTCTTGTTTGTTGGCGGCCACGAGGACGGGGATTTCCGATGCTACCTTGGCGGAAGATTTGCCTTTCTTCAAAGCGCGTTTCTGAAGAGCGAGAAGAACATCGTGCAAATAGGATGCGGTGTCTCTCAACGTGTCTTCCTCGGTCAAAGCTGCAGTGTCTACCATAAAAATGACAGCGCGCAGCTTCAATTTCTTGTCTTTCGCAGTTGCCATTGACGCCAGTTCTGAAAGGCCCTGGGCCTCCCGTAGTTTCCCATGGCCAGGCGTATCCTTCAAACGATATCTAACAGGATTCTTAGAGACATCCTTCACAGAATAATCATTGACGGAGCGGTAGCGATTTGATGCAGTCGGTACCGAGGCAGGGAGGCTGACGATGGCTGAGGTAGATGTTTGAGATGTGTGCGTGATTTGGGTCGCTCTAGCCAAGCGGGATGTCTTGCTTTCAAGCTATCATGTAACATCAATGACTGTTGATTGAAAAGGTAGCGTTCGCACGAGAACTGCGAAGCCATTCCGAGAATGCTGGTCTTACCAATGACAACAATGCGGTTTTTCCTGCCCCGCTAGGTCCAAGAAGCAGGAAATTGCTCAATGGCGGAGACGCAACGGACCGGTAGAAGATGAAATGCAACAGAATAGGCAGTCCAAAGGCGATGAGGGTTGTGACTGCAATAGCGACGAGATTACCGTCCAAAAGGCTGGTGAAAATCCGCTCAGCCAGACCCCAATCTCCGTGGTCTGCCATCTCTGCGTATGGATGCTTATTTATTAGGAGGAATAGTATCAATGATGGTTGCTTGAGGAAACAATGGTCAAACCACTAAAAGCATGAGGAATAGTATCAGGTCAAAATGCGCACCATCTCCCACATAGGGCAACTCGAGTATGCGTTTTGCAGAATGGTTGCCAACGACTGCGGGTTCTTTTGAGTAATCATGGCGCCACCGCATTTCCATTGGGCTTGGTGCCTTAGCTGTTAGGTTCCCGTTCTCTTATCGATTAGAGGCTGATCGATAAGAAGACTGGCATGTATCAGAGTTATATACCTCTCTACAAGGGGTCACAGAGATGCTCACATACCTCCGGTATGCAGGGATGGGGGTTGCCTCTTGTTTATTGATTTGGTCACTGAATTAGACCTTGCTTAGATCTCTAGCTATCCAGCTGCTTTTAGATTATTGTGTACTGCTTGAGAGCTACTTCCTCAATATGAATATTCTACAGTCCCTCTCCATCTTACTGCTACTTCCATGTACATTAGCAGATGTTGACTTCACCGTGCCGACCATTGGCACGATTTTCAAGGGTGGCGACGTTGTTACAGCGCACTGGTGCGAGTCAGGCCAGCGTCCACGAATTTCGGAACTGTCACAATATGATCTTTACCTCTACGCAGGAGGAGATACGGCTGATACCCAGGTGAGTTGCTGGGCATTACAGACTGTTCAGGGGTTCCTGTTAACGGAAAGAGGGCCAAATAGCATGAAGTAGCTGTCCTAATCAAAGACGGTCTCTTCACCCGTGGGAATTCGGTCTCCGTCAAGATCGATCCTGGTGTCGGAGGCAATGAAGCCAACGCATAGTAAGACCTCGGGCTTTTCTTGCTTCTTTAAAGCTACTGCATTTCTCGTCTTGCACTGACGCAATTCAACAACCTGCAGTTTCTTAAAGATGGTTGCCTCTGGTCCTGAGGCCTTTGCCATTAATTTCTCAAATCGCTTCACACTCAGCAACATGACCGGGTCGTTTCCACCTCACCTCGTGGATGAGATTCGTTCTCTCTCAGATTCTGACGGATCCGCTGTCAAAGAAGATTTACGAAAGAGAGTGGTTGGAGCAGCTTACGCAGCTTACACTGTACCCTATCCTTTGCAGAGCGGTCCAACAAAGTATGCTCCAATGGCCAAGGAACCCGGGAGTACTATCCCTGTGAAGACGAAGGCTCCAGCGCCGCAGTTCACAGCAAGTGTCTACACAATCGCAACGACTTGGCTTCCTCCAGCGACAGTGCAAGCTACACTTTCTGCATCTGCAACGTACTCTATTGTCAGTGTTGAGAACACAGTAAGTGGATTATTGCATGGCCTTGACAATACATGTGCTTCTTCTAATAGACACTTTCCCTAGGCGTCCCCTGCACCGCATCCTCACGATGCCGCAATGAAAAGATTAATGGAGAGATGGAAGGACTAATGAAGCAAATTGAAGAAGAGAATATGATATCATGACATTTCGATCGCATCCAAGTCACAGGTGCCAGAGGCTCTGCCTCCTATCGGCCAATTTAGCGGTGTTGAATCTCCTCTATTCACGGTCTAAAATAGACTTAGCCTAGAATTGATAAACACATACTCCGTGATTCGTCCACTTCATCTTGATGACTCCCGAATTTCGCTCCAAATGCAATTTCCAACGTAAGAACAGATAAGGTATCACTGCGATATGGCAAAAAGAAGAAATCATCCGAGTCATGTCGACTCGATTTATATATCGTTTCGCGCAAGAGGTCTAGTCATTGGCCGAAATCATTCGAAGGTTGCGAACTGCTATTGGCGTGCGGAATCATCCGACCGAAAAAAGGATATATTCTCCCGAAGAGCAACGTATTCGCTATCAGCATATCCGAGCAAGGACTGAATGTGTGTGCTTCTGTGACCCTTTATGCGTGCAATCTCAGCGCTGCCGTAATTGACCAGTGCACGGCCAACTTCCTTGGGTTCCTGCCCGTGGTGGAGGAAGTCTCCGTTGAGGGAGTCGGGCGAGAGTCGCTCAACAACAACCAGTCGCACGGCTTCCTGTTGACCGAAGTGGCCATCTACACCGACGACACCTGCTGGTAGGAGACTGGCTTTGTTCAAAAGAGCGCTATATGCCCCATGGTCGATGTACAGACTCCCATGTGGCTTGAGGCCATGCAGCAGCCAGAATGATCGGGATTGAATTGGTGTGTCTGAAGGCAGAAAACGCGTATGTAGAGGCGGCGACAGCGGTGACTGTGACTCTGACAGCGTGGTTTCTACTGTTGAAGACTGCCACGGGATACCTCGTTGCGTTTGCTGGAGATACTTTACGATCTCGAGAACATTGCCCGGTTTGGAACTCTTGGTGATCACCGTCGTCACTCCAGCACTGGTTGCTAATTTTGCAGCTACAATCTTTGTGCTCATTCCGCCAGTTCCGAGTGATGAACCAGCAGACGACACGTCGGCTTCCAGAGAGGAGATGTCGGAAACCACCTCGATGGGCTTAGCATCCGGGTTGTGACGAGGGTTCGAGGTATATAGGCAGTCAACATCTGTCATCAGAAAGAGGTAGTCGGCCTTCACCATGGCCGCCGTTATGGCCGATAAAGTGTCATTATCACCGAATTTAATTTCCTTGTGAATTTCGTCAGATCAATGGATCATTTATGGGACAGAGAGATGCTTACAGAAACCGCCAGTGTATCGTTCTCGTTAACGATGGGAATGACCCCCATATCGAACAGCTGGGCAAAAGTGTTTTGAGCATTGATGTATTGTGTCCTCTAAAGTCGAAATTAGATATCTTGGGTTCAGAGTTGCAGTGAATAAGTCCTCACATCCGCAATGTCATTCCTGGTTAAGAGGATCTGCGCTACAGGGAGTCGAAGGTGTGAAAATAAACCGTCCCACAGGCTCATGAGTCTGCATTGTCCGACAGCTGCTAGCGCCTGAAAAATGCAACCGGTCAGGACATCTACCCTTGCGGGACTTGAGAACGCTGGCTTATACCTGTATGCGAGGAAGATATTTGGGTCTCTCGTCCACATCCATCCTCCGCAAACCAACGCCAACAGCGCCAGAAGAAACGAGGACTACATTGTGCCCATCCCTATGCAGCTTGGCAGCCGTCTCGACGATTAAGGTCAAGATCGAGAGAATGGGCTCATGAGTATTCTCATCAACTATGGAGCTCGTCCCTATTTAACTGGTGAGTCAGTCATTCTCAAACAGCATATAGCATCATCCAGAAAAAGAAAAAAACAGATCCCCGCACCTAGTTTTATTACAATGGTGAGACGCTGCGACAGCATTGTTACGACTATTTATTTGAGGTTTTCAGAAGCAACTAGGAACTCCCATGACAAAGAAAGTCAACAATTCAACAGATCATTCCTGGGCCTGAAATCTTGATGGCTCGTCTCATCCTCAATAATCTCTCAGACAATCCGATTGCGGACCATTTGTTTTGCCGCCTGTCACCGCATATGCGGAGAGCCTTGACGAATCTTCTTCCTTCGGCGCTCTAAAGTAGATCCACTGGTGGATAACGGCTCTCTGATAGAGCTTTGAAACTTAGCAACTTGGCTTGAGAAATGTCAGATTCGCAACCTGGCTCAACTTCTTCTACCGGTGGCAAGTCTGATAGTGGATATATCCCTGGAGATGACACATGGACCCAATGGCGCAATATATTTGCTATCTTGACGGGAAAGATGACGGATGAGGGAAAGGAACAGTTCCGGATTGCACGAGATATCCGCAATGAAGCCGCAGATTGCAAGCGCTGTGAAGATCAAAGAGACTACCTATTACAGTACAGTGAGTACTGAAGCCACTCGAAGTTTTCATAGTTACTTCACACGGAATTGCTATCCATATTTATCCACTTGTCATCAGCTCCCTGAACCGGGCCCCTACGGAAATCGTCTGACAAACATATGCTGTCCAGGTCCGATCATACGGTTTTTGAGCGACAATATTCGACAGCTAGGGGGCGATCTTTCCAGTCACAACATCTATTGCCGCCGCTGTACGAGCAGAAAGGCTGGGGGTTTCGATCCGGAATATGGCATCTTGCTTTGCGCGAACGAGATGAAGGACCAAGGGCATCTGGAGGACACAATGGCACATGAGATGGTTCATGCATACGACCACCTAAGATTTAAGGTGGACTGGACAGATAATCTGAGGCATGCAGCTTGCACAGAGGTATTGAACTCTCTCGCTAAACCCAAGCCAGCATCAACTGACTTATTGCAGATCCGAGCAAGCTCACTCAGTGGTGAGTGCAGATGGGCGCGGGAATTCTTCAGACGTGGTCAGTGGAAGTTCACGCAGCAACATCAGGAGTGTGTAAGAAGAAGGGCCATCTTGTCAGTAAGAGCTAGACCTGGATGCAAGGATGAAGCCCATGCGGAGAAAGTGGTCAATGAGGTTTGGGACAGCTGTTTCAGAGACACGCGGCCCTTCGACGAGATTTACCGTTGAGACTCGTGGTTTTCTTAGGAAGATACGTCAAGCCTACCCTGCCTGTCTGATTTTGTGCATGAAATCTGCGCTCTGCAATGTATTATAGTCAAGTTCCGGATGTTACAAATAGAAGATACCAGATGACGCCGAGCTAAGAGCCCTGATAGTTCAGATCTTCTAAGAAAAAAGGGAAAAAGCAAAAAAAAGCACAAAGCACCTTCCAACTCCATACACACAGGCTGAAATGAACTGGCTGACAAGGAAAGGAGGTACAACACCCTAACTCCAGAAATGCATGGGTCTTACCATCATGCTTTGACTTCTTTTGAAGAACCAGAACTCCGTTTCGTGACCCGGTCATCCTTCAAGCAATGTTTAAGGATCCAGGGATGTCGCTGGATCTCATCAAGGGAAATACGCTTGTCTGGGTCGAGAACAAGCAACTGTTTGAATGTTAGCAAGTGTACTTGCCTTGAGCGGTAGGGTTCGCATACTCTCTTGATAAGATCTTTTGCCTCGGGACTGACAAATGAAGGCACCGTCATGTCCGCTCTCGCAATTCGTCTTTGCGTCATGACGGGAGTGTCTTCGAAGGGCGCTTCCCCAACCAAGAATTCATAAGTCAAGACGCCCAAGCTCCATAAATCAACCTTTTCGCTGTAGTAGTTGTCTTGCGAGTTGGGTTTGAGCATTTCGGGAGGAAGATAGTCCAGTGTTCCACACATCGTCTGCCTTCTGTTATTGGGCGCATGGACACTCCACCCAAAGTCACTGATCTTGATTTCCCCGTGGATTCCCACGAGTATGTTCTCCGGCTTGATGTCGCGATGCATGACGTGCTTCTTATGCAAGTACTTCAATGCGGCAGCCATCTGCGCAATATATTGAGCTGCCTTCCACTCGGGAAAGCGATGCTCCTTCCGGAGGTGCTTGTACAACTCTCCTCGGCCGGCGAACTCCAGGATCAAGAAAATTCGCTTGCTATCATGGAAGTGGCCGTAAAGTCTGAGAACATTGGGATGACGTAGGTTGCTCTGTATTTCAATCTCGCGTCTAACTTGCTTCTGCACTCCCCCCTGCTGCAGCTCGGATTTGTGCAGGACTTTAAGAGCACAAACGAAGCCGGACGATCGCTCTTTGGCCAGGTAAACCCTACCAAATTTCCCCTTTCCCAAGGGCTTGCCGATCTCAAACATTCCCAGATGTAATTTCTTGGGGCCGGGCTGCTCGTATAATGGTGTCGTGTGTCGCGGTTCTCCATTCTCATCTGTGTCACGGTGCGGCAATGTGCTCTGAGCTCCCTTGAGAGGGGACGAGCCGGCATGCATCGCATTCACTTTGTTCTCATTTGTGTTTTGCAGGGCAAGCTTCAACAAGGTTGATCGACTTGAGCCACTGTTAAACTGCCCAGCGGCTCCGAGGCCTGAGAGGGACACCGCTGTTGACAAAGAGCCCTGTCGAGCCGGATTAGCAGGCTGTTCCCCTCTCCCCAAAGACCATTGCAAGAGATTTACCTTGTGTTTCGAGTATGTGCTGCCATTCTTCCCATGATCAGCATCATCTTTGACAGAGAGATGCTCAAAACGAGCCTCTAGCGCCTTGGTAGCCATGAGAATCTTGGGATGAGAATTGTCAACTGCTTTGGGAAGAGGAGAAGCAAGTAAGACCGTGCGATTCAGAGGAGCTCTAATGGTTTATGCAATCATAATTAAACTGATAATGGAAGACTTGGAGTGTCAAATAACAAAAAGTAGTCGGGAGTCCTTTGGGAAAGAGAAGAGCAACATCCAACGATCCACTTGTTTATCTAGTTATGCTCCTTTGACACATCACCACAGCAACGGATCGGACCGCCTCTTTCTCCGACACCGCGGGGTATCTATTATTGGCGACGAGGTTGAATATATGTCGTTCGACTTAGCGGCATCTTTAAATGGATGGCAGAAATATACGCCCCTTGTAAGCGAATATCGAGCTGCTAATTTGAAGGGGTTCAACAATCAAATTTCAATTTTTGGTATTTGAGAGAAACCAGAGAATGGCCTCAGCAGGCTCCGCATCCGCTATGGATGCCGCCGCAGTTTCCCCAGGCGTCCAGAGGCCCAACGTTATCTCGGTGAAAGGATTCAGAATAATAACTCAGAAGCTCCCTATTTTGAAAGCTGAGCCTATCGAGGAGATGACGAAAAGGTTGGGGATTGCGCCGCCGGAAATGATCTTCGGCGACAACCATGTCACCATCGAATCTGAAAAGAAGGATTGGGGCATTACCTTCAATGCGTTTGACGCGCTGGATCGTGTAGACAAGACGGGCACCTCTATGCTCAGAGTCGCGCATTCGAAAGAATGGCAGAAGAGCAGGTAAGCCAGTTCCGTATGGTGCAGCCCTCCCTCATCTACCTAACACGAAACAGGGAGAAAGCCCATGAAGGTATCAAGGACGTTGTCAAACCATTCGATTGGTCCTACACCACAGATTATATGGGCACTGTCCATCCAAACAGTCGGCCCTTTGAGACAACCACGAAGTCCATACCTATCGAGTTACTGAAGCGCCCAGATCCGATACTGTTCTTTGATGAGGTCATCCTCTACGAAGATGAACTGGCTGACAACGGCATTGCTATGCTGTCCTGCAAGATTCGCGTAATGCCAGACAGGCTCCTGCTGCTCTCAAGATTCTTCATGAGGCTCGATAACGTACTCTTCCGGCTTCGAGATACCAGATTATATGTCGACTTTGAGAGTAAGGAGGTCATTAGAGAGTATCAATCCAGGGAATGCGATTACGAAAGAGTCCGCCAGGTATTGTGCTCTAAATGACTCATCAGTCCCCATGAGAGATCAGTCTATTGATGATGTTTTTACAGTCTCTAGCGACGACGAGAGACGATGTCCCGGCAATAATGAGAGACCCAAACAGGCTCTCTGAAATTCTTCCCCTCATAGAAAAGCGCGTGGAAAAAGCGACCCTGGATGCATAGCACGAAACACTAGAACCTGTGGAGAGACCTATTGGCCATCATGGCAGGATGATTGAGTCGATCGACATCGCTTCGCGCTCCCTCTAACTCCTCTTTCTGAGCGGCCTCCGCCATAGTAACGGCTCATCCACAGTCTCCCAAGAGAGACTCGCAAGCAGTTAAAGGTACCTGAACCCCTGCCTTCAACAAATGGACAACTTGCGAAGTGTCTTTATGTTGATGATTGCAAATTCGAAGGCGGGCTTTGTATGTCCTCGTAGTCAGGAATGATCTAGACTAGCTGGCGGGAAATCTATTGGCTGTTCTGCGTTGGAGAGGTAGCCCTGAGCAAACAGTGCAAACAGAGCTTCCGCGCTCCACGCATCATCAGTCTCTACCTCAGGACGAGCTTCATCCCGACGCATATATGCCAGTTATTGAACGAATTATATTGGCCGGATTGTTTCGACCAAAGATGCCTTCCAAAAGTTTGAATCTGACTTGGGTGCGCGCGCTACGCAAATCGGAGTGTCCCGAATCTCAAGTATGCAGCAACACAGTTATCCGAAGTCCAGTCCGAAAAATTGCCTGACTGACCATGAAACGAACTGTAGGCACATGCACTCAACCTGTCTGTAATTTCGCCCCGAAGTCATCGACGATCCTTGTACATATCTGCGCCTATCGCATCGCAACCTGTATCTTCAGGCCTTGTGTCCTTGCGCTCGCCGGCCCATCCGAACCGCAATGCCCGTTTGGTCCAGCAGACTTTGGGTTCAGTTCCACACTGGCGGGCCTCTTCACGATTATCGAGGGCTATAATGCCTCGCCCTGGGACAGCTGCGGAAACATATGTCGCATACGGCATGACTCAGAAATTATTCGAGGTTTGTTCCAGTCAAGCCGACTACAGCATTCCTCAATTATCCCAGAAAGGGGCTCAAGTTCCCAAAACTGAAGCTGGGGAGGATCTTGGAGTTGGAGAGGGGTGGTGGTACGAAGGTATGTACTGATCTTGAAAGCCTATTGCGCTTGTTTTATATCATAGCCGCGGAGGGCTGATTAAGTACGTCCAGATTTGGGATTGATTCCGACCTTCTCGACTTGGTCGCAGGTTACGTTTCTGCACATGTACCTTCTCACCGTCCGACTGCGCGCTTTGCCGTCATATGAAAGCCTGCAAACGTACTCCCGGCACTTGATAGACCACTTCTCACATAACGCGGAGCATCGCATGGATGTTCTACATGGTCTGACAAGTCGCGCCATCCGGAACAAGTTTCTCAAAGACCTTTTTATTCAATGGCGAGGCGTCCTTGCTGCATACGACGAAGGCCTGGTGAAAGGTGACGCCGTGCTAGGAGCTGCTGTGTGGAGAAATCTCTGGAAGGCAAGCCACACCGGGCCGCATGGTGAAGATATGGATTGGACTAAGGTAGCACGGGTTGTTGCATATATGCGCCGCGTTATATCGGAGCTTTCCCAAATTAACGAGGCCGATCTAATTCTACATATCGGCCCCAGGCCCGGTGGAAAGCCCGGCATCTTTGGTTATTCGGAATTGGATCAGCAGTTGGTCGATGGGAAGAGATGACCGTGTAAACCGAATCTCCATGTATTCCTTCGAATGCAAAACCAGGACTATGCACATCCTGAGTATTAGGACTGAACATTTTTCCTAACTGAAGAACATACACTGTCCTCCATCTAATTTATAAATACCGTGACGTACTCACTACCGCTGTCTCTTCAGCTGTTCTGCCTCAACACCAAGTTGGTTGTTGATGGCCGATGAAGTTAAGTAAGGTCATGGTGATTTTGCAAACGTCGCGCTCGCAGACGTTTCGGGCCTAATTCTGTACTACTCCAGGCAAGCGACAAGAATTCCCGGATGAAGGAGAACATGCGTAAAGTGGCCAGCGCTCCACCTCGTTCTATTCATCTTTCTTACCGAAAAGGTCCTTTTCAACCATGGCACGGCAAATAGGATGGTAGAAATCCCTATGCTTCTCAAACGTCTCAACGGCACGCTTACGGTCAAACTTTGCCAATTTCCGATACCTGCACCGAAGATTAGCTTCAGGACAAACTGCTGGAAAGTAGCACCTGTAGGAATGGCTTACAAGGGTCGCACAAATTTCATTCGACCAATCTTGCCAAGTAGATCTGCCGTCGGTTCAAGTACACTTGCATCGCCTGCCTGCAGACCGACTTGGAAGTACAGGTTGGCCACCTCGATATTCTGGCTCGCGGCAAGTCCATAAATTTCACCCATCAGCTTAGACAATTCAGGGGTCAGCTGACGCTCGGACACGAGAATCTGTTCCAAGAAAACCACGACTTGATTCGCGGTCAAGCCTCGGATATCCTCTGGCTGAGGCTTGAAGGAAGAGTTAGGCAAAGATAGCCACTTTTTAGCTAGGTCATAGACAACATCAACGAGCGACGTGTCGAAATCTGGCTTCGGAGGGAGACCAGGGGCATAGAACCAGCTGTCCCAGTCGAGCTCGTTGAGTGCTGTCGAGGCTTCCGAATCATCCTTGAAGAAATCCAAGATCGTGCTCTTGAATTCATAGGAGTCAAGTGACTTGCCCTTGTATTTATTGAAGTACTGAACATGATTAGCGGGACGCCCTTATCAAGGCAGGACTGTCAACATACGTGAGGGATGAAGAGATCGAACTTGCTCTTTCCAACCAGATTCTCCAGGTGGAATAAAAAGTTGAATCCCTTCTCGTACGGAATGCTTGAGAAAGCGTCATCCGGGTCCATGCCCTTCAGGTTAGTGATAAGTTTGGTGAAGTCATGCTCAGGACCGAAGTGCTCTACAGAGTCTGTGAGAGCCTTCCATCCAATGATGGCGGAGAAATGACGATAAGGCTCGCCGTGGCTATAGCCGTTAGTGACACGGAGCCAGAACGCTCGGGACAAGGATACTTACACTGCAGCTACGATCTTCGCGCGGTTAGCAACAATTAATATGTCTACCCTCTAGAAGGCCAGGAAAGGAGACTTACCCGCCTCTCAAGGTAAGTAGTCCAGCCTTCATTCAACCAGAAATGCTCCCACGAGGCATTGGTCACAAGGTTACCGCTCCAGCTATGCGCGAGCTCGTGAGCAATAACGTCGATATTTTCCCGATCCTGCGCAGTAGATTAGAACTGCCAAAGGGCTTCCGAAGTAATGGTGAGTCAATGCAATACCTTTGAGATGATACTGGGGGTGGCAAATGTAAAGATTGGATTTTCCATTCCCCCGTACGGAAAACTGGGGGGAAGGATCAATACATTATATTCTCCCCAAACGTAAGGGTAAACAATTTTCTGTACGCAAGTCAGTCGAGTGTCTAACTTCGCTCGGTCATTCAGACACACCTCGATTGCATTGATGAATTTCTCCGTATCTGCTTCGAGCTCCCATTGACATTCGCCGAGCTTGTCGGGACTAGTTGCGACAACGCTACGGGGCCCGATCGGGGCTTCAGAGATATCACTTAAAGCTTTCTGTCAGATGAAACTCGCCAAGTGGTCCCAAGGAGTGGCGGAATCGCAAAGGAAGAGTGGAACAAGTAGAATTGGGGGGCAACGACTCACCCGCTAGCTAACGCGAAAAGATAACTTGGAATTGGGACCTTCTGGTGGAACTTGTATAAAGTCTTACCATCGGACTTCGGAGCCTCAGATGAGCCCCGAACGGGGAGCCCGCTGGCAATCACCGGAAGAGGCGAAGTGATGTTGAAGTCCAGCGTACACTTGACATCCGGCGTATCTTGACAGGGAAAGATGGACCGGGCGTGTATAGCCTGACACTGAGAGACTAAAAAGAGCTCCTGTCAACATCTGTTCGTTCTTCTGCTAGGCTCACGTGCTACATCCAGGATTCTCCCGTGGATTGTTTGAGTCTTTCTTCAGGAGAGGGCCGCCCAGGAAGCGATTTGACTTACACATATAAGGGTGCTTCTTATTTGATGTTTGAGCAGGTGTCAGCCATTGAAGAGCAGTACACTTCTCAGTGGTTTTGACGGATATCTAGAACTCATTAGACCGGAACATACATCGCCTAGGAATGGAGATTACGGCAACATACGTCGACCTCAATCATTTCGTTGAGCTTCACACCTTGATCGAGCTTGATCTTGAGAGGGGTGCCGTACGGTTCCAGTCGGGGAAGATACTCCCACTCGGATGGCTGTCCGTTGACTTTCACGCTACCAATATCGAGATGGTTGGTGTCCAGGATGATATGATTGGACTCGCCATGAGTAGTAGAACGGAACTGATGGATCACACTTCCAGCAAGCTTTCTCTGATCAAAAAGGATGTCGAAATTTGCAGTAATATGAGTAGACACCCAATTATTGTAATTGCTCAGGGTATTTGGATCCCGGGGGGGGTTGACAACGGTCGGCATGTTGCGTCTTTGGCTGTGAGAAAACCGTACAGTCCACCTGGTTTGAACGTCAGAGATGAAAGTTGCTCTTGGACCAGAGCAGATATAGCTTCGAGAGAAGCTTAGCCGCCGAAGCTGAAAGCGAGGTACACCAATCATAAATGATTCCCTGGGTTCTTATGGATACCTTACCTGAACCGATCAACTGACAGTGGGCATTTGAGGGGAGGCTATATCCGGACGCGGCCACATGCGGAAGATGGAAAAAATTCATGTACTCCCGTTACGTACAGCAATATCTAAGGAAAGATGCAGAGATAGAGGGAATGGACAGATGAAGTAAGGTAGAAATAGTTAGCGAGCTTCACCTCCGAATCTATCTCTCTATGATGTCCTCGCCTCTCGATGTCTTTGTGAGGTAATGCTGGCAGGTATCTGATGATTCCAATCTATGTGTGTACACTTTAGTGTCATTTCTCGCAGCTATGTTATATTATTAAGGTATTTTTGTTAAGGACTTTGTACGTCCGCCATGCATCACTGTACTTGCCTCCTACCTCTGCCTGTGTGATACCTAAGGTAGGTAGCGCAGG
Source organism: Aspergillus fischeri NRRL 181 (assembly GCF_000149645.3). NCBI lineage: Eukaryota > Fungi > Ascomycota > Eurotiomycetes > Eurotiales > Aspergillaceae > Aspergillus > Aspergillus fischeri. The sequence goes on along the minus strand of NW_001509762.1, from coordinate 3,268,725 downwards.
CGTTCGTTACAGCAGCATACCGGTGGAGGTAAAACAAACATATTACTCAAACGCGTGTCAATCAAGCTTCTCAGGGAAGTTCTCGAGTCTCGTTTATTCAGTCGTCTACTTCTCTATCTTATTAATATTTAGAGAAGTTAGATCAGCACAAGGGCATGGCGTAACTAACTAGTCCTGGCATGCTTAGATAGTAATAGACAGGCTACATTCAAAGCTCGGGGTACTCTGTACTGTGTACTGCTTTACCTACAAGTAATCTAGTCTACAGGTATCCATGACTAAGGCTCACCCACACCGCAAAGCGGTCACGGATACAATTAAGCTCCCACAACATCTAGCTGTCAGTAATAATTCCCACTCATCGCGCATCTATCGCCAATTGACACTCACTGTGTATTTTAACGTTCTTTTCAGCTTAATGCCCTTTGTCCTTCCCTAATATATATAATCCGTTCTTGATTTGAACCTCATCACCACCTCGCTTCATACCTAGCTCCAATGGATACACCCCGAGTTCAGGTAGGCGCGCCGGAGGTCGCCCAGGCTCCTGAGAGCACCCAAAACACTGAAACACCCGATGTGGATATGAATGAGACTCAGCAGAGCGCGGTGAATGAATCCCAAGCGGACGCGACACAACAGGATATTTCTCTGTCTGACGCGCAGCCACCTAGTTCAGCACCAACAGAACCGCCGCAACCTCCCAAGAAGAAGTCAGGGCTTCATTTTCTTGAGTAAGCTCATATTTCCGGGAAGCTTCAACAATGCGACCTCAATTGGCGCATGCACGGCTCACACCGCTTAGCTACCTGACGTCGCCCATTGTGGAACTCATCGTCGGGAAGGACGAGCACAAGACTTCCTTAACAGCGCACCAGAGCTTGTTGTTGGAGTCGCCATTCCTTGCGCAGGCTGTCGCCGCATTCAGCGAATCAGGTCCCGTACGCACTAGCTTCCTCCTGAGCAGTATTCTGGATGCTTTTACTAATACAATATCTGGCATGCAGCGGCGTATTGAGCTTCCCGATGAGAACGTCGAGGCATTCGGTTGCTTCCTCCAGTTCCAATATACCCATGAGTACTCCGCATCCCCCGCCGATCCATCCGCCGATCAAGACGTTGTAGGCGAACTGGATGATAGCGGCGAGCTACTGTTGAAACACGCGCGTGTCTACACTCTAGCAGAGAAGCTCGGCGTGCCTGCGCTCAAGAGTCTGGCACACTCGAAGATCCACCGTATCAACAGTACCTCTCACGGAGAGATCGCGTACGCTCGTTATGTCTACACGCACACGCCCGTCGACGATGTCACTATTCGAAAGCCCGTCGCCTCCTTCTGGGCCACCAGAAGCCATGTGCTGCGCCACGAGGCTGAAGAGGAGTTCAAGAAGCTGTGTCTTGAAATGCCTGAGTTCTGCTTTGATGTACTCAGTCTTGTTCTTGACCAAAAAGAGAAACGTGCCCAAGATCGAGCAGAGACCGAATCGGGCATTAAAGGCAGTGGTAGGAAACGTCTCAAGAGCGGTATCTAGACGGCATCCCCTCTTGAGATGACCTATTGCATATCCCACATTTAATCTGTTGTCCTGTATTTCTTGCGATTGTATCTGCATCTGTGTCAAAAATGACTTGTGTACTTACCTTTTCTCTTCTTCTCTTTTACAATTCCCATAGCTACCTGTTCACAGTACAATGTAACAGTACAATGTTGACACAAGCATTGGTTCTCGTGAAGAGTATGTGGCAGCTACCAACTAACAGCACTACTATCATTGCAGGCAAGACGCTTAGGAGACAGCTAGTCTCTCTATTTCATCAACAGCCTTTGGCGCCGTGGTTAGATTATCGTATCCGTTCTTGGTCACAACAACGTTGTCTTCAATGCGGACACCACCCACCCTCCAATAACGGTCGAGGACGTTGGTATCGATGTATTTGTTTGACTCGGGGGACTTGATGTAAGGCTCGATGATAAACCGGCAGAAATAAACCTAGAGTCGCAGCGGGTGTCAGTGGATCAGTCTAGGAAACATGGGAAACCCCCAACTTACGCCTGGCTCGACGGTGATCACTGAGCCCGCAGGCAAACGACCTCTGACGCGAAGGTACCGGAACATGGTATCCTTATCCGTGTAATTCGGATTGCCGCCGGTATCATGAGTGTCCATTCCCAGATAATGTCCGAGACCATGCGGGAAAAACGCAACACTGACTCTCTTTTCAAATATCTCGTCCTCGGCGCCTCGCAGAATGCCTAATCTAAGGAGGCCTCGAATTGCAACACGGTGGGCATGCGCATGCACATCCTCCCACTGAACGCCTTCCTTAAGCATTGCAATACATTCCGTCTGCATTTGCAGGACAATATCGTAGATCTGCCGCGTTTCTGCAGTGAATTTCCCCCCTACGGGGATGACGCGAGTGATGTCTGCACAGTAGGTGCGGTACTCTCCACCGGCATCAATAAGTACATTGCGTTTCTTTTGATTTGTCACGGGGTCGATCAGTGTATCATCATTCTTCCCATAGTGAAGAATGGCACCATTCTCGCCGCAAGCGACGATAGGGTGATAGGACTGCTCTCGAGCGCCATTAGCGATACAAGTTGCAATAAAAGCACCCTCAATTTCACGCTCGTTCACGGCAGTTTGAGATGCCTTAATAGCTGCAATGTGCGCCTTGGCGGAGATATCATTTGCTTTTCTCAGCAACGCCACTTCATACTCGTCCTTGACCACGCGAGACTGCTCGATGACTCCCTTCAGCACGGACTGGTTCACCTCAGAAAAGCCGTGAAATTGTGTGCTTTCGGAGACCTGATCTGCAATGGTAAAAGCAATGGCCTTACCACCATGGCTGGACGCAATTGACGCGAGCGTGCTATTGAGTTCAGTAGTCACCAACACGCGATCGACGTCGTATTGGTTTTGAGCCTGCTCGGTAGACATGGGAAGACCGGACCAGATCACATCCTCCGGGTCAACTGGAGGGATGAACAGAGTAAGTTGGTCCTCGCTCAGATCGTAAACCAGACAAGAGTCCGATAAAGGACATCCAGATAGGTAGAAGAATGGTCGACGTTGTCTAATATTGAATGCGATATGTCAGGTCTATCTTTCCAACTGCTGCGGAGTTCAGAATAAGACGCGATCTCGTACCTAAAGGGAACCGGCTCGTCATTGTCTTCAATCAACCGAGTTTTTTGAGCCTCCAGGTAGACGATTCCAGGACAGCCATTTCTGTGAGACTGGAGACTTTCGGCCACACGGCGCGCATGCGCTTTCGCCGGATACTTGCCCGCCAGAATTGCATCTACCGCGGCCATCATGCTCTGACGCTAGTTGATAAAACAGATGAGAAAGAATTGAAGCCTTAATCCTATATCTCCCCGGAGGATGTGGCCCATGTCATAAATTGGATCTCAATGTGCTCGCTAATCGGCTGCTGCGGGGTCTTACTATGCGGGGCCTGGGCCGGTTAACGTCGGTATACTCCGTAGGTACACCGAATGAGGTATGGACTACCGAGGTCGGAGTAACCTTGTTATCGAGTGCAGAACGGGCAATAATTTGAGAACCAGTATTCCGTAGTCGAGACGTTAAATAGACTATCGGGTCTTTTGTATATCTTCATGCAATATCTTTCATAAGAGCAACAGAGCTATTCACCGTTCTGAACCTGCAACAGTCCCTAGACATGCTATACATTATTCATCTGCATGGGCTGGTTTGACTGCCTGTTGTTACCACATCCTCAAAATCCATCTCCCATCTGTCAACCTCTTCAAATTTCTTGGCTTGCAGTCTGAGCTCCTCGCTCAGGTAATTGTTCGCGGGTATTGGCACCGGCGATGATTCTAGATCGAATGCATCCGTGTCGAGCGGTGAGGACAGAGGCGAGGACACCTCGATTGCTTGGTTCTCCTTGTCGGCATCAGCAGTCTGGTTGCTTCGTGGAGCATTAACTCTCTTTTGCCTCGTGTCCTTCATTCCAGCTGAGTTTGTATGTGCAGAAGACTCAGTTTGACTGATGACTTCACCATTCATAGCTGTGACTGCACCTTGCTTCCTGTGCTTCGTTCGAACAACCTCCAATGGCTTTGGTTTGTCCTTTCGCCGTCGTTGTGCTCGCGCTGGCTCCCTAGTGGGCAAGTATGACAACTCATCTTCATCCTGATCGACAGAATAGTCCTCCTCGCTTTCATCATCTAGAATTACATCACCGGGTACTCCATTGCGTCTGTGATGTTTATGACGTCGCCGAGGAAGCAATCTGTCTTGAAGACTTGCTGTTGACACAGTGAGCTTTCTACTGAATTCTCCTGTGTTACGGTCCTTCGTATGCTCCAGCGAGTCTGCGGGTGATTTAGCGGCCATCACCGTTAAGTGGCTACTCTGGGGACTTGACACTGGGCTGCTGCTCAATGGTGGTGCCACCGTCCGATTCAATCCTTCCTCGTCTGCCAAGTGATGTGAAACCTCGCGAGGGATGCCATGCTCTTCATCGCCACGCTCCGGGCTTATTGAGCCAGTAGGTGAGTTTTCCACAACGGCCAAAGTTGACTGGGGAACTCGAAGCTCCTCCCCGGTGCGCTTGCGCTTTCGCGATCCTCCGCTGGACGGGTGCGAACGGTCCGAAAGAGGCGAGGAAGAGGCATGTCTAATAACGAGGGATTTTCCTCTGGAAACATTGAGGGGAGTCGACTCATCCTCTGGGCTCAGTCCACCAAGAAAATCATCGTCGTCAAGGTCTCCGAAATCAGAAGACCCGTCATCTGCCTGCATCATCTGGAGAATGCTTCCTTGCCGAGGTCGTCTCCTAAAATTGCTCAATATCGAACTCTCGAATCCTGGAGTGCCAGGTATTTTGGAGCTCATATCAGCTCCTCGTCTGCCAACTGATAGCGTAGATGAATAGCCTCGAGCTCTCGTGGGTGGCCGGCTGCCCGTAGCTCCACGTTCTCCCATAGGCGAGGACTCAATTGCTTGTTCTTGCTTCTTGTTCATGGGTGTCTGACCCCTCAATTGTCTTGCGAATTTGATATCATCGACACTAGGTGCCGGCTGTGCCTCCAGCGTCTCGTCATTCTCGGTTCCGTGTAGAGGTCCTGAATTGTTGGCAGTAACCTTGGTTTCAGGATCTTTGGTTTTCTGCGATACCTTAGGCGAAGCTCGGACATGTCGCGATGTGAGACGATTGCGCTTTGTAGGTGGACGTGGCATTGTTGTGTTGTGTCGGATCCAGAAACTTCGGATGCGGCGAGATGAAGAAAAACAGAAAGGACAAGGCTTTTTCCCCCTGAACAAAGAGTGCGCCGAATTACTTTTTTAATAGAGCGGGAATACTGTGTATAATCAATCACCCGTCGAAGTCTCTTGTACGCGTAGTTAGCGAGGTCTGTTTGGGGTATTTGAAACGTAGAACGCGTCTTCAGGGATGGGGTGCAGATAGATAAATGGCGCAATGATTCATAGAACCAGGATCTTGACTAGGAACAAGACTTGCTAGCTAGGACACATAAGATCTTCTGTGGTTCATCAATACTTCTCCCCATCCGGCTCGCGTCACCACTGAATAGGGATTGTTTTGGTGGTTTCGACGCGTCGGGTGGCCTTGCACGTGTCTGGATCACCTCCAGTTGATCAGTTAAAGCTAGGTACTTTACTCTTTTAGGATATTCCAGGATATCCATCAAACACTCCATGCCGGGTCTAGCTCTGGGAACTGGTACCACATTTACCACAGCGACACTAAGGTACCCTCGGCGAGGGTAAAGCAAATGATGAAGTGAGAGTGCTATCTATCTAGGGGGTAAAGGTACTATTATCAAGCGGATTATTTGGTGCCATCTTGAACCCCATACCTCTCTATACAGAAAACTTCATACCCAGTACATACCTCGAGGTACCTGAGCAATTATGTCCTATATACCAAGATCATTGAGCTTTCAACTTTGCAACGTCGATGACACCTGTAGGAAGATGACGGTTGATGTATTCACAATACCAGTTTACTTCGGCAATACAAGGCTCATATCCTTCATACTACCTAGGTACCGTAGCTAGGTAGGTACTAGTTAGTATCCACGGATAGAAATAGGTACCAACGCAATTTGTTCAATCGAAACCGTTCTGCTCCGTAATATCTGCTCCAATATTCTCCGTTGACCATCCAGCACGGATCAGTGGCCGTCTGTAGAATTATTTGCCGGTGCTAAAAATCAATGAATTTTAGTCTCACTTGTACGCTAGACAGACCTTAGTCATGTATCCCAATCATTCAAAGGCAGTTTCCTTTCCATCAAATCCCAAAAGGCTTTGAACAAGGCTGTTTCCGCTACTCGGTCCTGAAAGGTTAATATTATTTTACTGTTCATACAGTAGCTACCTAGGATGCCCGTGGCTCTGACAACCCATTTAATCCAGCAAATGGAAGCGCCTCTTCATCACAGATTGTACCGTATACGACTCACGACCTACCTACCTAGTCGAGGGCGATAATGCGCCTTATTTGAGGTAATAAATAATAACAACAACAACAACAACAACAATAATAATAATAGTAATTTAATGAATGAACCCGGGTACACTCACGAGAGTCATCCACTCTGGCCCATTGAGGTTTCTGATATCACCCTCTCCGCATCGCACTAAGATGAGGCTTGCCTTCTGATTCGGTTGTGCTTCTACGCTTCTTTTGTATCTAATGATATTATGGTAGGGTTTAATCTACCACTGCATTATTATTGGGCCCAGTGATTCAGTGAAACCTGGCTCCTTCAAACTCCCAAGTCATTAGTATTGTCTTTCCCCCGCGCCCCCGGATACTAAAGACTACCTAGTGAGTCCAACAATATAATAAAATGCACACTATGGCCTGCCTTAAACTCACTCAGGCAAATGTCAATCTCGCTTCTCTGGTTCCCGAGTCGTCTGCTCAACCAGGTATTTTGGCCTTTCCCCTTCTCCCTGCTTACTCCTCGGGGCTCTTCTTGTGACATCTCACTGATTGTGGCATTTCAGCACTTGGTTTGAGAAGCCATTCGACGTATATCGCGAGAGCCACATAAGAGCTGCTTAGCGCTTGATGAAATCTCACCATGGGCTTCTAATCGTCGCGTCATCTTCTACATTGACTCGTCTACCTCTGTCCTAGGATCTTGTTGTCAATTCTCAACTCTCCTGCCGCATTTCGAGGATGTTCCAAGCCACAGGACAGAGAGTTTGGTCTTAGGTGACAGGCAGTGCCACTATGAGCCTACTCAGCCCATGCAGAGAGTACAGATTCATGCCATTTTTGCTTTCTTCCATATCTCCAAAGTCTGGGCAGACGACTTTCTCTCATTGTGATATGAAAGAACCTTGGCCATTCACATCATGACGCCCTCTCCAGAGAGAGACTTGGTCCTCGACTCGGCCACTGCAGGTGGCACTACCGAATTTCAAGTCAGCAAGAAAAAGCGATCCAACTCGGAGCTAACAGAATACCCTCGGAGACGTGCGACGATCGCAGTATGTATCCTCGACTTCTTCTTTTGACTTTTGCCCTCCCCTTTCCGCTCGTCACCTGGGTGTTGGTTGACCCATGAGGAGCACCGCAGTGCCAGATATGTCGCTTACGAAAGACTCGATGTAACGGCGCGCGCCCGAGGTGTCAACTCTGTACAGACCTAGACGCAGACTGTGTCTACAGGGAACCAGGCATCAAACTCGATGCTGGCGACAAACTAATAATTGAGAGGTTGAATAGAATCGAGGGTCTACTTCAATCTACTCTGGTGGGACAAGCAACCCATTTCCCACTGTCTTCCACATCCCCTACCACCAGCAATGATACGAATGTGGGCAGCGATGATGCGGTCGCCAAGGCATCCACTATCGCCGCCATGTCTGGGAGAACCTCCGTTGCCGGACTTGGGTCCTGGGTGAACCCACCAACGAGCATCTCGACGATGCCCAAGGTGCACACTACTCCCGCGCTACACCTTCTACAATGGCCCCTTATTCGGGACCTGGTCGCTCGTCCCTACGATCCGCAGACGTTACTGCAGCTTGAAATGGCCCGCGAGCCGCTTAGATTTCCTTCCGCTGCAGGGTTCGACTTGTCCAATACAACAACGTATGTACAGTCTTTTTTCGAGCGGGTCAATGTCTGGTACGCCTGTGTGAACCCATACACTTGGACACGCTATTACAGTAAAGCCGTCTCTCTGGGATTCCGAGAGGGACCCGAGAGCTGCCTTGTCCTCTTGGTCTTGGCTCTAGGCAGCGCCAGTCACTACGGAAGCATCTCGTTCATTCCTTCAGATATGGACCCCCCAGGACTACCTTACTTTGCAACAGCGTGGAATCTTCTGCCATCAGTAATGATGCGCAACTCTGTTTTGGCTGCTCAGTGCATCATCCTTGCGTCTGCCTACTTATTCTACCTAGTCAGACCTCTGGAGGCTTGGACCCTCCTCTCCAATGCTAGTATGAAATTACAATTACTCTTCGGGGACCCCGCCCGTGTACCCCTTCAGTGGAGAGAACTGAGTGTGAGAGTGTACTGGAATGCTCTCTTATATGAGAGCGACTTGCTGGCAGAGTTGGATCTGCCTCACTCGGGCATTGTGCACTTCGAAGAAGTTGTCGACCTTCCCGGTGGTTTCGAGGAGGAGGAGGACGAAGAAGATGATGAAGCTGACAATGAAGATCGTCAAACCAGCTTAGTAGAGGGCTCGGTAGGCCGCGAGGAACTATGGTATTTCCTTGCTGAGATCGCTCTTCGGCGACTCTTGAATCGCGTCAGCCATATGATATACCAGAAAGATAACTCGCTGACTCTTGGATCACTTGGGCCCATTGTCTCGGAGCTGGATTTCCAACTTTCCCAGTGGTATGAGAGTCTCCCTCAACCAGTCCAGTTCCCCCTCAGCCACACACCGATTTCCAACCCTGTCCAGACAGTCCTCCGATTGCGATACTACGCGTGCCGGACTATCATATACCGGCCATACATCTTAGCTGTCTTTGAGAATGAGCACGCTGCGACTGATCAGGTAGTAAGGGAATGCTGCCGGCGGTGCTTGGAGGCCACGCTGCGCCAGCTGGAGAATATTACCAGTCACCGCGAAGGCCATCTGCCCTATCTCTGGCAGGGCGCGCTCTCTATGGTATCGCAGACATTGTTGATCATGGGGGCCACGATGTCCCCCGGACTCTCCACTTTATTGCCTCCGGGATTCCGAGTGGATGCGATAATATCCAGTGTGATGGCCGAGGTTGAGAGATACGCACACCTTGCGCCGAGCCTCAAATTATCTGCAGAGATCATTCGCGACGCAGAGAAACGACGGCAAATTTGTCTCAGGTCGACCAGTCGACGAGTATAGAGGAGTCAGAGGAATCAGTTGAATTCAGGCTTCGCCGTCTATCATGCAATAAATACACTCAATACTGAATGACTGTTTCAGGACAGCTGACAGGAAAGCTAGGGTCTGATGCACAAATGCCATAATTCATTCTTCTTTTTTTTTCATGCTTGATCCCAGTCCTGATAATTCGATCACAGTCTCCTCCCATCGTCTCTGAAACTCCGCTCTTTGCGCTTCCTTGTACTTTGTTCTTTCACCTAGCACTTGCTCAAAGTTCTTCAGTAATCGCAGATCCACTCAAGTGACAAGCTCAGTCCAATAAACACAGTTCTATACCCCGGCTCACTTGTGGGTAATATATGACATGAGATGCAACAGATTGAGAATCATCAGCGAGAGAACATTACCGTTGATATAATTAATTGCCTTCAGTACTTGAGACAAAATGTGAAAATCTGGGCAGATTTCAAAACTTGCTACCATGGCAAACGCTCAAGCACATACAACCCTTCGTATCTCGAAAGCATCTAGGGCAATGGTATCGCAAGAGAAAATACAGTAACAGGGTATGCAGAAGGACATGTTCTCCAGACAAAGCTGAGATTATAGGTCAGGATAGTCGACGGTCGTTTATGCATTAGTGACTTCGGCGGGGAAGGGGGAGGGACAGGGGCAGTTCCGTTTGAAATTCTAATAAGGAGAATTTAGTATGGGAGAGGTATATCAGTGTCAAAAGGAGGACATCAGAGGGCAGGAGGGTTAAAATAGCAGGAGCTGAAGGGCTGAGACCGTCGATGGTGGACAAGCAGTAAAATACGCTAAGGCTCGAACATTTACACTCAGATCAAAACCCATTCACTTCCTCTCTTGATGAACTTATCAAGCATCATGCCAATGTCGTTCAGAGCGAATCGGCATATATAGAATCCGAAAAATTCAGCAGCATGGCGTGTGCTCAATTCCAGGCCGACTAATGTGGGCGAGGAATGTTTGAGACCGGGATCTTCAACTTGCTGGGCTATCTGGTCTACATCAGATAGCCTCCGTTAGCACAGCAGGATTGATAAGAAGCACGAGGAAAGGTACTCACCCAGCACCTGCGCCGCGTCGCACAGTCGGGCGAGCGCAGCCATATAATGTGCGTTGGGTCCACTGAACTGGACCTGTGGTGTAACACGCCTGGCAGCCTGAGAAGTTGGCAACGAAGTCATGGGGAGCGAACTGATTGTTAAATGATCTTTGCTGGTTTCTTTGGAATGCACTGGTGTAGCGGGAGCACCGAACCCTGGGTTTTTGGAACGCAATTTTCGCCACGAAGTCAGATATGATGATTTGCTTGAACTGCTGTTAACTTTTTGCGGCACATTATCAAAACCATATGCCGCATCCTCAGAGCTCTGAGAATATTTGAAGATCGGCAAAGCCCCTTGCACGCCGACTTCGCTGCTTATCTTCTTTGACAGAGACACCTGCACCTGGTCGAGCACAGCTTCCAAGGATTGCATTTCCTCCAGGACGGCGTCGGCGTCATAAGTGTCCACCTTAGCAAGCTTAAGTAACGCCGCCGTCAACAAGTCGCAGTTGGACACCTTTTCTTCGACCGCCCTAAGTTTCACGTTTTTGACGCCCCACACATCATGGGGCACGAATAGCTTCGTAGATAAATAACCCCCTCGCGGATGAGCGATGGTCTGGTAAATACATCTCATGAGCCAGAATGGACGTAAAAGGAATGATTCGGGACACGGCTCTAGAGGAATAGGGGCGTTCGCGGCCATTGGATTGGGGGATCCGGGACTTGTCGGTGAGTGGATGTGGCTATCGAACAAATACAGGCCTCCACTGGTCAGACCGGACGGCGCAAAAGTTGCACCACTAGGTGTAGGTAGAGAAGGAGCCGGGCCAATTGCCGTTCCCTTATGGAGGTCCGGGAATGCACCGCTTGATGGCGTTTCCGGGGAATTGGCGGACAGATCAGGCGCTGGTACAGAGACATTCCTCGGCCGGAACGTCTTCAGACCTGAATTTAACTTGCCCAGGTTGTCTGGAGCTGAAGGGACCTTGCCAATCAGACGGGCGGGTGATGGCACCTTCGATATCCTGGCATACGGTTTTCCCTCCTCTGTAATAACTTTCTCTAGTACTTCAAAGGTGGAACCATCTTCAGCCAGTGACGCAATTGAAGCATTCCTTCGGTTGAGATGCACGGCTGATGCATGAACGGAAGCTGAAGCGGAAGTTTTTGTAGTGGAGCTTGCGGAAGAGAGTGCCTGAGACCCGTCTTTGGGGACAGGGGGTGGTCGAAACATGTCCGTATCCGCGGAGCCTTGGGTGAGCGCATCATCGCCAATCTTAGGACGAGAGCTTGTTTCGATTTTCAGTTCTGTCGGGTTTTGACCTGACATTCGTCGTGCTCGCACGCTTGGACTCGCTGTTAGCACAGAAGACTGTTTGGGCGGGCCGGAAGGAACATGAGGTGAGGAAGCTAGGTCGAACTCCAATGGAGTAAGTGCGCTTTGAGATTTCTCTGATTGATCCTCTAACACAACGTCATCTTCCTCCAGCGGAGCCAAAGTCACGCCGGGTATTGTTGTAGCTGAATTAGGGACAACCGAGCTCTCCCAGGTCCTAGCGGATAACATGCTTGAACCTGACTGGCGCGGAAGAGCAGATTTTGACTGAAGATCAAATGCGAAATCATCCATAACGTAGCCACTGGTCATTTCATCCAACAATCGCTCCTCTTCTTCGGCTTCATCGTCAGGAAAATCCTGGATCAAATCACTTGAATGGTCGAGCCTCGTCTGCTCGAGTATGTGGCGAAGATCGTGGCCCTGTGTTATTGCTACTTCCGCTTCTCTCTCCGCTTCCCTTACTCTCTGTTTTGCCAACTCAACGTTCCTGCGAGCGTTCGCTACAATCTCATCGTCTGTATCGTAACCGTCCACCTCTACCGCTGGTTCCAAGCCTTCATTGTATGCAGCCTCAACGGCAGCATCTAACGCAGCATCAAATTCAGCTTCAGTACCATGGCTGAAGCGGTAGCTTCTCCTCCGCCGTAGATACACAGATGATACTCGGGAGTGCTGGGAAGAAGGTGAAGAAGCACCAGACTCGTCGATAGTATCGAGCCAAGAGGTTGACTCGTAAATGTCCCTGGCGTGAGTGCTCAGTAAGGTCAACTCAGAATGAGGATTCCCGGAAGACGAGGATTCCTCGTCCTGACCGAGTCCTCTGGTCAAATATGTATCCTGTGGAGGGCCCAGTGCGCCCTGAGACAATTTCTCCGACGCTTGCCTGAACGAGTCAGACTGAGCCGGTCTGCCGGACACGGGTGACGGTATGGCATATCTTGACTCATCCTCCAAAGGCGACGGCAATAGCGACTGACGCCTCGGAAGGATTTGATTGGGCACCATGGTTCTAGATCCTTCAGAGATGGGATGATCATGAACGAAAGATCTGGACTGCAAGTAGTCATATCTCTCCTCAGTATGAAAATCATCCTCGTCATCTATGGGTTGCGACATTGCTCCGTATGACTCCTGACTAAGGGGACGTTCAGGAAGCGCTTTGCTGTTAACTTCGCGGAAGGAGAAGTCCATACGACGCAGCTCGGTTACACGAAGCATATAGGTGTCGCGCTACAATATCCCTGTCAATAAGTTCTGCGGGGGTAAGAGGGCAAACTTACAATCTCTTGAAGCTTCATTCTCTCGTCTTCTCCTCCGTTGCTTCGCAGCATGACTAGTTGTAGAAGTTGGCAAGCATCGTTGTAAGCTTCCATTGCTCCTTCGAAATTAGCTGCATTGTCCAGGAGAACTGCAGTATTAGCCTTCTGCAATGCTTTAGAAAGCATTGCTTTCTGGGAATAGCCCCGCCGCCGTCGTCCAGAGCCATATCCCTTGGCTGATGCTGGGCGTGAGCTGTCGCCAACCTGTTGAGAGCTCGCTGGATCATGAGACAGATTATGCTCGCCAGAGCCCATGCTGAGTGAGCTTGACTTTGCCCACGGGTTTTGGAAGAGAGCGGGGGAGGCTAACATAGGCTCCGATGTCTCAAGGTTTGAATCAAAGGTATCATTCGCCGCTAACTTGGGTATCGTACCAGCATCTGATGATCCAAGTCTGGACGCTTCGGTATGGCTAGCTGACATCGAAGGCTGGGAGACACGAAACCCCTGTGATTGGCCACGCTGGTGATCGGGAACGTAACACTCACGGCTGGAGGTGCTAGCCGGGCTTGCATTTGCCTTCGGAGATTCAATATTACTGGGCGATGAATTTCCCCGAGAACGGTTGACAGGCGAATCTTTGCTAGAAACGGTCGATTGAGACCAGCGATTCAGGCTACCGAGGCCTTCTAGAATCCCATTATGATCGGTTTGGACTTCCGAAATCGCGTTGGTCGTCCGCTCTGGTATCAACTCGGGCATTGTTGTAATGATTGTCACGGAGCTTGCGGTGTTTTCAGGGACAGTTAGTTCGCCTTGGTTCAACGTTGTCTTCCACGGGAACGTCTGTACAGCCCTTTTTCATTTCCCAATAGCTGCCAAGCGAGAAGCAAGAGGTGGCTATTCTGTGAGGCAACCACAAGTAGGCATATATGGATTGTCGAGGCCTGAACTTAATATATATTCCTCAGTTCTGAACGCCTTGCTCAGCGCATCGTTGTTTAGCGCAGGATGCAATGCGTTCACGGACAGCGCATTGCTTCCAGGAGACAGCCAGCGAGCAGCGCAATCAGAAGCAACGTACACTTTAGGATAGCCGGTCGCGGTCGCAACTGCAGTTCAAGCGAGGCGGCAGAGACCGGAGCAAGGAGATAGTAAGCCAGGCGATCAAAGTGGTCACTTCGGCAGGAATCGATGGACGGCTCAGAAACATCAGAAGCGTGGTGATGGTTTTCTGGAAACTCGGCACGGAAATATATCAGGGACAATAATCTGCAGAAAGAATTGGAATTGTGTCAATTGCCGTTTATTGGCGAGTGCGCAGAAGCCAGACAACAAGATCGCTCAGAAGCTGTCTATAGGTAGAGTCAGACGTACCGGCTTGTTTAGCAGATTATCGAGCATGGAGAACTGATGCGGTATAGTTTTGCTCGTAAATGATCAATTCGAGACCGAAACAGAAATCTAGCATCAACAAGAACGTCCAACTACAGGATGGTGGGGGAAAATATACGAGATCTCAAGACATGATTATTGATAGTGGCATCATTATCGGCGATGGTAGGCGGTTCAGGGGAGAGAAGCGGAGGCCTGGTCAGTGGTCAGTGTCACCCTGGTGGTTGGACAATTTGCGGTGCGGAAAAGGGGGCAGTGGGGTATCGATGTCTCTTACCATTGGGAGGGAAATTCTTGTAACTACACTCAAAGATGTTATTTAAGCTACTTTAGTGTCAGAATGTATTACACTACTTACTGTTCGGTCTCATGCAAGCTTTCCTCAGTCTAATATTTAGCCCACTTTGTATCTGCTTGTGCTCTTTTTACCTATGTTATATTTTAGTGATGGTCCTGCATAGCCCAGAAAATAGGTATACCGCTCTAGATTACTCGATATGGATACCTATGTCCCTTAAATTTGTGGCGCTACTGCATATACGATTCGTGATTGATTCTCCAGGTTGGTTTAGATGTTAAGATGCTATAGATGTATATTTATCTACTGGTGGATATTGCCATTTTGCCACCGATGTAGATGATAGACAAATTTAGTGCATCTATAAGTGCCCTTAGTCTGTAAGTATTAGTACTATGACTATCAGCTGTGTACATCAGAGGATCGGAGAGATTGGCATCTGATGTGTCCTTGGAAACAATACATTGCGCCTGGACGGGAATGGTCCATCCTTTCTATAAAAAGCAGCATACCGTCGCAATGGCGAAGTTTTTCTGGCTTAGCAGGTATTCAGGCATCATCGCTCTTCCGTCCCACCTGAAAAATCTCCTACGTTGGCAGGTGTACTGGGCACGAACAAGAGTCGAAAGTTGATGGTGTAATCGATAACTGAACTAACTACCAGGTGACTGACTGTTCTCTTCGCCCAAGCGTACACTACCATGGTACATATGCATCGCCGGTAATTTTCAATCAGCAATAGGAATCCCCTGTTGAAGGAGATGACCAGTCTCTGGACAGCCATTGTCATGTAATTGACGGCAGGTTGCAGGCTCGACGCTATCCGATGGCGAGACATTCGTGTCCAGGGACATATTGGCAAGACCACTCCAACAACTTATTGGGAGTTGAACGGATAGAAGATCAAAGGTCGCCAGAAAGCCTAGCCTCTGCCGTGTATTCCCTGCGTCGGAAGGTGGTCAGTAGACGGCATTAGCAAGAACGATGAAATGGTTGTCGAGACATGTGAAAAATAGCCAGCAATTCTGGCGAGCCATGGGCAGGCCCTCATAACTGCAAGAAAAAAGGTATTTCACTATGATGGAACTTCTTCCGGCCCTGTCATTAGTAGGAAAGACATTCAAAGCAGGACATAAAGGCCGAATATATGGATTTTCCCATGTCGAACCCATCTCCCATCGAACCCTCCTCACGCGTAGTATTTGATCAAGCCCGCAGGAGAAGGCTCAGTCATAAATACGTCCTAATTGTATGTTCTCCATCATGAATGTCAAATTGTACGCAAATACATGCTCTCAACTGAAAAGAGATCCGGTCTCATGCAAGCCAGAACTATGGGCCTCATGGCATCGGTGTTGCAGTCAGTCAACAGATACCTTTCTCTGCACATAGCATCTTCCAACCTGTCTAGAACAATTAACCTAGAAAGTTGCTTCCTACACCTTCCCAGCAAGCAATTTGGGGCGGAGACAATATTCATATGGATGCCTAATCCGCAACAACTTCTTGTGTGTATTTACCCCAATTGCCTAGGCAATCCTACAGTGTCAACAAATCCGAACGAATTTCGGGATGTTCAGCACTTGGGCTCCCCCGTAAGAAGGTGCTTATAAGTTGGCTTCTGCGCCAGGAGGCTGGCTACCTTCAAGAACGGCAACAAAAGGCTCAATCCCCCACGACTCTGTAGGCGGGGCCGCGGGGCTGAAGGCAATCTAGCATCCGAGTCCCTGAAGACAGTACCTCGAATTGTGGATGGGCAATTGAGGCCTCGACAATGCCTGCTTGGGAGAAGACTGGAAATGCCTTTCAAATCACTGAAGGATAGAAGCTCATGAGCCTGTGTATGCCTACACCCTGTGAGCAACACGGAAGGTTATCGCAGCGCGCAGCCCTCCCCAATCTTTCTTTTCCTCTTTCTCTTCTACTTCCACTCTGCTGCTTTTTCAGCGCACATCATTTGCACAAATATAAACAGAGAAATATGTATAATTCATCCATTGTGGTTCCTGAGCCAAATAAAAGAGCTTGTCCTGGTTCTAGTCTTCCTCACTGGTTGCTTCAATATTCTTCTTCATTGAATATTTGCTCTCAAATTCCGCGCTGTGGTCTGTTTCATTGCTGTCATCCCCATTTGGCTTTTTATTGGCCTGAGGATAATCTGGCCGCGGCACAAACTCCCCGCTCTCTTTAAGCGCCATTTCAATATCTGGTAATAATGTTACAAGAACTGAGAACTGGTCGATTGGTAAAGAAATGCCCTATACTGCAAGTCAGTTGAGGTGGGACAGCGCCTCATGTTAATCTCATTTTACCTTTTTCCCGGGGAGCTCTTGTCCATCCTTCTCGTAATACTCTCTAATATTGACGAGTGTCTTCCCTCGAAAGGAGGAGATAGTGACACGACGCATTTTAGAAAGCTCCCAGAATTTGTCTCCATTTGCATCAACTTTCCAGTTCACTGCGTTATGCATGCTGTGAGGCGATGAACTCATTGATGCTTCAGTTTTTGCTTTCTTCTGCTGGAAGTTTTCATTGTTGTTGCAGTCATCACTGACACTTGGCATGCGCTTCCTGGGCCCAGACGGCATCCCCAAGATCTGGTCGTTGATAACTGGAGAAAGAATCAAGATGGATACTGTGGTAGTATGGATAAGAGATCACTACAATTAATTTGTTCACAGTGGTTCGAAAAGCATAACTAGTGATTTTCTAATATAAGATGATTCAATGGACGCGTGAATATAAGACGCGTCATATCATGTGAGAAATAATGGAGTAGCAATGACTAAGTGGGTCCTGATCTCCCAGCTGGGTTTAACTCCTTGAACTAGACTCTGAGGTCCACCTTTGTTGTATGTAGGTACTGTTAAAACTTATAGCTCTGTAAGTCTTGTATGTCTTCTAGATACACAGATAAGAGACCTATTACACTACTAAAGAACATGCAGAGGTGCCTTTCCAACTTTCACAAGCTAATATTGATGCTATCTAGTAATGTATATGTTCAGAGCTTTAAGGAACAAGTAACAAAGGATTTAGGTCATTTTTCTACTTCCAATATGCAATAGTGTAGCCACATTCGAACAGAAGAAAGACAACTAAATCTCTATCTGATAATCAAAGTTCTAAGATCCCTATTGATTAAGGATGATATGCTCCTTCTTACAACCTTTTGGTTGGGGAGAGTTGTGTAGCTTTTGATATGAGAGTATGCCAACAGGTGATGCAAATTTTGAACACACGAATTTAAACATGCGAAACGCCATTTAATGTTCATATTCACCTATTCAGACTTCACCTTAATAAGATTCCTGGGCAGAGTCTTCCACGGATCATCTGGCTAAGAAGGGAGAGAAATAATCATCAGCTTCATTGAAAATCACACCATTCTCGGACGGATCAGAAAGTCAGAGCTCTCAGAGCTTGCAAAAGAATGGTGTAAACAAAACCGCGCGCAATCATTTCGACCTGTAGGCAATCAAACACCCTCTCGAGTGATTCGCGACTAGCAGCGGCCCCCATGACACTTGTAAGCGCCTGCGGTAGCCCCTTAAGGACAAGTGTTTTTCTCGCAGTTTCCCTCATACGCTCCTTTTCCGCGCTACTGGGCGACTGAGGCCACGACTCCAGCTCCTCTTTCGTCGGCAGGACATTCTCGCGGAGCTTGGTCAGATAGGAGGCGATTGATACATCCGAGGTATTAGCATCAATCATGGACTCCTGTAAGAGAGTGCGAATCGTCTCTAGACTTGGGCTTCCGGGGCGTAGGATATACGACTTGGCCGCGTTCAGAAGTGTTCTCCTGATGTTCCATGCAGATGACAATGAGTATAGTTCATTGATAACCGCAAAGATGAGCTCCACAGCTATTTGTGTCTCCTCCTGGGAGATAGGGCTTTCTTGACGCCGCACAGTACTTTGACCATCTGACGCTTTCTGCTCTTCCTTCAGTTTTATGCGGGAACCAATGTTAGCCCCACCATCAGAGTCAGACAAAGGCCCCTGGAGGCGATGGCTCTCGAGTTTTGAATCGGAAGATGCAAGATCTCCAAACCTTGGTATAGTAGAGTCAACAACGTTTCCGCTTCCATGGCTGGGAGGGACTTCCTGAGAACCTGAGGACTCGGGGGTAGGGACCACAGCTAAAGAATAACGCTCTGTCTTATCGTTCTCGCTAACAGGTCTCTTCGGCCCGTCCACACTGTCAGAGACTACACTCCCGTAGTTCATTTGTGAGATGGATCGAGTTGATAGGGAACGGCCATGGTCTCCTTTATATCCTTTGGAGCTGAATGATGTTTTTTTGCCGTTCGCTCCTCCAAACACCCCGGTCACACCACCAATGACGGCTTTACCACCTTCAGCAACGCCCTTTGGTGCGTTAGTCAGAACGCCTAGCATACCTTTGCCCATGTTTTCGAGCGCCACCGATGTGGGAAACGGAAACCCAGATTTAGCTGAGGCATCGCTGGCACCAGGGTCGAGGCGCTCATCCTTCTCCAAAAACCGTTTCATTCTCTCGCAATCCGCAAGCGCTTCATACTGAAGCGCATCCTTAAGGTATCTCTCCAGATTATGCACTAGGGCCCCCTTTGTCTGCCCCTTCCAAGGTGGCAAGACAGGGTGGCTTTCCGTGAAATCCTGTATCTTATTAAGCCTCGCTATCGTTCCAAGGGTGCCGTGTAGTGACTCAAAATCTGCATAATTTCTGAAAATCATCCACCCAGTGCGACGTGTGGCTGCTGGCTCGATTTGGATCAAATAAGTCGATGTAGGTTTTGACCGAATTGATGCTTTCTCACTAGCTTCAGAGAGCTCCTCTACTGAAACGGATGCATGATGAAGAGTCGTGACAGGTAATTCTTTAGATGGGGAATCCGATAAATGCGAGGCTGGCGGTGCCATGCATGGGTCTGTAGGTTGAACTGGAGGATGATGTTTCGTGGACTCTATCTTTGTCGGATCATAATCATTCCGAATCTCTGCGGTGTCTTTGGCCTTCGGTGTATGGATTGTTGCCTCTTTGTTTTGGGTCCCGACAAGCGAGTGGCGCGGCAACATGGTTGACTGGGAATCTGAGGACTGCACATCTTCAGGCGAACACAGACGAGCGGTTTGGACCTGCAAGTCCTGTGTCTGAAGCGTGGCGCCCCCTGGTGGATAGATTGGAACCTCAAGGACCTTGGTCGTAGGAAGAATTCCATAAGTATCAGAATGTCCAGCAGGGTTTCCCTTAATATCTGAGTTGCTAAACGGAACTGTTGTAGACCTGTTCTCTTCGTGGGCGCCCTCGACCGCGACCACTTGTTCCTTGGCCCCCTCGACCCCCGCATCAATGGCGTTCAACAACTCCGATTCACCTTCCCTTAAAAGATGAATGATCCAGGCATTGATCGTCTCCGATCGCGAAAGATTGGAGACCGCCGACTCTAATACTACACCGGCCAGAATCTCGCGAAGGAATTTCCTCAGCACGGAACAAGCGTACGCTCCTGGTTCCAAAAAGCTGGATAGGATGTCATCTGCTACCATCTTTAATTTCAATCGCTGCTGCTGCTCCGACAAAATGTTCGCTAAACTGCTTTCCGGATGTAAATCCAGGTACCGTTTGACTGCATCTTCTGGCGTCAAATGGCCCTCGACATGCTGGAACGCCGCTGACAATTCATTCAATAGCACGATAACCATAGAAGAAGAATTTGTGAGAAACTCCAAGAATGCATCTGCCGGTCGTTTTCGAGATAGATGAGAGGACAGAGAAATAATGAAGTCTCTCAACAATTTCCGGCATGAGAGAGGGAACATCTGCTCTGCTGGCAATATGGGTTCATACCAGTGACTTGTATTCTGTCAGAACGTGCGGAGACATATGTGATGCGAACATACTTTACATAGTCCTTTATAACAGCATTGGTCAATGACCGCAATGCTGCCGCTGTCTTGGGCGGAAAACCAGAGAAATCTAGCTCAGGCTCAGACATCCCCTCAGCAGCTTCTGCAATAATCCCGCCGTCGTTTGATTTTGGTTCTGAAGGTTTGCGACTCGATAACTCCAGCAATCGGTTCGCTATATTCAGAGAAAGCTCCTTCCTTCTATAGATACTGGAAGTACCCGTTGGATCCCCCCTAAGACCAGTATCGACTGCCTCCCATGATGCATGCAGAGCGACACCGGCCACCAGCCCAATCAAAAGCAGTCCAATCCTGCCTAGGAGAACATATGTTACTATCGCCAAGGACGCAACAAGCCAGGTCAAAGTTAAATTATCGGCCGATGAGAGGAAACGTAGCATGTAATCAACTGGCCCCTTTGGTGGGGTAATGGTAGGTGTAAAATCACTTGGTCGATTAGACTCGTCATACCCCGAGGTCAGAAGACAGTCAGTGGCATCCCGGACATCGGAGCAAGTCTCGCTCAAGGGAGACGGAAGAGACCTGTCAATGGAATCATCCATAATGGCTTTCCTTGGGTGAGGATGGCATTAGCCACGTTTGTGTCGTGTCTATTAACGACTTGGGGGTTGTAGAAACGATCAGTTGAAACAGATTAGGGTTTCTGTGATGGGTATAATCTGAAAGCTGGGCCAATTTCCCTGGAGCCAGAGACTTTGTTTCCACTCATCGCGTTCATACAGAGCTTCCTCAGTACGACCTCTAAATACTCAGTAAATGACGATACCTTCCCATTTTTGGTCCCAGATATTGATTATATAATATGTCACGCGTTGCTGACACCCTTTTATGGTATGATAATATCACGTGTGAGACCAAAATGAGGTGGTGCTGGCTGACTATTATGATGTGTCTTCCCATAGGTGTCAGATTCATACTTGTTATTGGTTCATTGTTCAGGAGTTTCATTTGGATGCGACCAGGAGATGGAAATAATTAGAATCCTTAGCTTGACAACGGACTAGATGGTTTATGTGCCCATTCTTTATTGCCTCACATCTTGATGAGATGGTGAGGTATCTAAAGCTATCCAGAATGGGTTTATAATCTCCGCTATCCGAGTGAATCCAGCATTCAAAGAGCATGTAATCATGCCAGATGCAAAGAAGATGGCGGGCTTGTTTAAGAACTTGACTCATAGCCATTGAGCTATTGTGTTATGTTTCCCCAGCGCGCAAGACGCTGTCGGCGAGTCATGGATAATCAAGGGAGCTGTCCTCAAGTGGTTCTGAGGTATTTCGTGTGTGAACCTTTGGCAACGATAGTTATCTTCCCCGCCTCTGATTTTTTGGAAATAATTACTGTCGTGAAAGCAAGCGTCTTCCCAACCTTATCTGCACATCCTTCAATCTCAAGCCAATCCCCCGTCGTGGCCGTTGACATGTAATTGACATGGATGTCGGTGCTCACACCTGTAGAGTCATGGCCACAGGATGCGATGGCAAGCCCACCAGCCCAATCAGTGACACATGCGGAAAAGGCACCGTGCAGTGTGCTTTTGGAATTCAGATGATGAGGAGCAACACGAAGGCGAGCATTAACTTTCCCCTTTTGCGCGCTATAGATTTCAACGTCGTTGAGAAGGAACGCGTATATTGGACTGTTAACACGGATACGGTCCCAGACATTCAAGACCTGATGGAGCTCAGTGTTCATAATGGATGTGGTCTGTTAGCTGTTATAATTGCGGTATTGATAGGGGATAATCATCCAAAAAGCGTTGGCCGATAGATAACTGAGAGAAAAAAATTTTTTCCGTCGCTGGCAACGAGTGGGTTGATTCGAAGTTATGTTTAAGCCTTAGGGTTATCACCTAGCGCATGCCTAACAAGGTAAAGTCTGAAGCCCGCAATTACCTAGGTACAGGAACATTACTCTTAGCTAAGAGCCTACCTAAGTAATCAACTGGAACGAGTTGTACAAAACAAACCCGATTTGTTTCTGGTTCGATCTTACTCAAAATCGCATCCTTTCAGTAGATCCGCGCCTGATTAGAAGTTCGTTTCGTCTGTTCATCAGCAGAAACAATACGTCCACAAGCCTGGAATGGGACTTGGAACAACACTTGATGTAAGTCACTTGTCTGTTCTTCATTCCTCATCGAAATAGAACACCCGACATAATGTAATTTTGATAGTAAACTTTGAATCTCTCAAATACACGGCGTATTCTACATGCTGCCCAGCATCATCCTGGAGCCATCATAGGGGCAGATCATTCATGACATGACCAATCATTTTTAGGATCTATCCCACGTATACCGCTGAAACTCTTGATTGCAATCGTTCCGGTCCGCCTTAGACAGGCAAAACTCCCACGGAAAGGCTTTGGTGTCGCCGGTGTAAGGTAACGTATCCTCGCCTCCAAGTGTACAAAATAACAGAAGCAAGGACTGGTTTACCGCCTAGTCCAGGCTTGCTTGAGGCCGGAAGCAGATCGAGCGTAGATATAGCGAGAAGAGATCTCCGACAAATTCGAGAAGGGGAAGTATCAGTCCTTGTCACTTCGATGCCGACCGTTTCTTGACAGCATCTGTGAAAGCATGAAGTGGCTTACATCCTCATCGGCCCAGTATGTCAAATGGCTGGCAATGCTTGCAATCAGAGATATATCGAATGCACCCCTATTGAAATGTATTAGCATCCTGGGAGTGGGTTCGAGGAGTTCAGACAGGAACATAAAGATCCTCGATAGCTGGAAGGAAGAAAAATTAACTTACTCCTGGATGCTGTAGTCGACTCGTCCATTAGTATTGAGCGCCCTCATTTTAGCATCTTCCATCTTCAACCTCCTTAGGTCCTCACTCTCTCGGCCAACGGCGGACTCAGTGGCCGCGGAATGTAAAATGTCATTGTGACCACTAGTCTTGGTTCTGTTGTTTCCTTCGTAGAGCGTTTCTAAGTTCGAGTCAATCAGTGTACGATATCTATCGGCAGACCCTTCTTGACTATCAACGCCCGAACCAGACCGAGAAGAACCATCCTCTCCAAGAGAAGAGTTAGCCAGTGATCCTCGAGACATTTGAGTCTCGGTAGCAATCACTGTGGATTGTGAAGTTTCCTCCGAACCAAGGCCGAGGCTGCGGTTAAGTAGACTGCTTGCGACCCCGGTTGCGAAATTGGTCCACAAGGTTCCCACACTCTGGCCAACACGACTGCCAATCATGGATAGGCTTTGCCCAGGAGCTGCCCATAGGCTCTTCTTTACAGATGGCAAGGGCTGCGGCTTGAGCGACGACATTGCCGGCGAGATTAGCGGCTCAATTCGGTAACTAACGGGATCAGAAGGGTGAAATATGTTGTACAGTTGCCGACACTTCGGTGACGATACGATAGTCGGCCCTTCACCCGACGCCGTGCTCGCCTGAACTGGTGCGCCACAGCTCGCGGAGGAAGAAGACGTTGGGTTCCGATGATCACACCCCTCCTTGGACCTCTTCATGTTTGCCCCGTCGATCATAGATCGCCCGGCAATGGTGTTTCCTTTGATCATCTGGAAAAGGGCAATTGGAGACCCCAGGCAGAATAATTCTTCGCAGTCAAAGTCGAGCAAATTGTCCTGAGACCCGTCTCGGTCCATCCTCCTCTCTCCGGACGCGGGAGGAGTCGACGGTTGGTGGCATAGGATATCAAACAGGATCGCGCTACCAAGTGAATGACCACAGAGGCTCACAGAGCCATTGAATGTCGGATTTCGCTGCTTGAAGAGTTTCAGAATCCGATTGCACTCCTGCTTAACTATTGTAGAGATGTGTTCACAATAAGCACTTTGATAGAGGAGTACGTCCATTGCCAAATCAGAAATGAGATTCCGGACTGCAGGAACGCTGTCAAGGGTAATATCATTCAATCCGGGATAAGAACTGTCGTCATGAAAGTCTGCATCGGCTAAATCAAGTTCTTTACGATTCTGCCTCACTCCTCTGTAGGGAAAATCAAGGAGGTGTCTCCAACAGCTAAGTCCCATCAGTACGAGAGCTCTTTCGAGTGAATCCAGGACAGTATGATGGTCATAATCCGCAGTTGAGCACTTGACAGTTGCCGGGGGTGGGTTAACTCACACTGGAAGTACCTGAACGCGGCAATTTTTTTGACTGTCTGAGAAACTAGAGTTCAAGGCTTGCAAATCAGGAGAAGCCTTATAGACGCTCTTCATAGTCTTTCGAAAAACATTCACATCATGAATAAAGTTGATGCTTTCTAGCCGCAACCCAAGTCGCTGGCCTATTCCATGTGTGACAAGGACCAAATGGTCAATCTGCCGCTCTCTGTCCTCTTCATCTGCTTCCCTGGAGTCTTCCATTTCCTTCTCTTCCTGCTTCCGCGCTTGCTCCTCAAGCTCAGCTGTATTTTGAGGTTCACCAGCAAGGGACGACATCTGCCGTTCCAGAGTTGACCTCGGATCATCCTGATCAGTCACTTTCTTCCTCACATCCTCATTAGGGCGTGTGTCTGAAGAAATTTCTGACTCAGACTTGACCTCGTGGTCTGTCGAGGCTGCACTAGGGGTATCGGAGGGAGATTTTGTACCAACGCTATGATCACGACTCTTCACAGCCGATGTTTCCTTCTGTCTTTTAGTTTCGATAAAACCACGCACCACTTTTGTACCTGGTATACCGCCCAATTTCTGGTATACGGTACTGCTCATTCGTGACATGAAATCGTCATTCGCCAACAAAGCTGTAGAATAATCCTGATATGTCACTATGCAGTTCATGTAAGCACCAAAAAGACGATAGTGCCGAGGCTCGTTTACTCGGACAGAAGTTGCATGTCCAGCCTGACCAGTAAGTGGCTGCGATGCACATAGCTCTGGTTCGGGTGTGCATTGCAACCCAGACTTGTTCACATCTGATCTATCTGCATTCTGGGGGGTTGGGTTTGTAACGGTCTGTGGGAGTCTGCTTTGGTCATTTTCCAGGCGCCATGGCTTAAGTTTGAGATACCCTTCCTCAAGCTGGGTGGCCAGGTTTTCTTCGCACGGCCTGAAAGTAGACCCCTCTTGGAAGAACCACGTACCCCGGCGCACTTCATAGGTGGGACCTATCCAGTACGCCGGTGTGAGCTCCCTTCGTTCGATGTCCACGTCAAATAGGTTGTCCTCATTGACAGGCACCGTAAATAACCCTTTCCTTGTTTCGCGAAGCAATTCACTCTTTCGTGTTTGTTCTTGAGCAATCTCAACGTCCGATAGCTTTTGGAAAGTGGACTCAATGGCCTGGGAATCTTTCGACGAAAACGGGACAAACTTCTTTGGCGCAGGTAAGGGTTTCGGTTCTTCCTTCTGGTGTTCTGAGAGTAGTGGTTTCCGTTTTGGTGAGTCAACAGCGTAAAACCACCTCACCCTCAGCGGGGGACAATCCGGAGGGTAGTGGCGCAAGCTAAGTCTATGCCTGTGTGTGATTGTATGATCTTCGCCTTGAGATCTAGGAAGAACGTCTGGTCCATCGGTGTTGGGGGAAGTCTTGGTGTTTCTTGATGCATTCCAGGAAGAGATAGCTCCCAGAAAGGACCCTCTCTGACTTTCCCTGGACATTGAGCCCTGAAGACCCCGAAAGATGGATGTGCGGGCCAAGGTGATCGTAATACTACTCAAATCCTTGGTTTGGATGAGAGGATAAAGACAATAATGAGGATGGCACTAGATGCCCCCGTATCGATGATTAAGAGTGTTAGGGATCAGGTATTGGTATGGGAGCTTCTTTCGGCAAGCCAAACGGCGCAATATAATTACAATGGCTGCAATGGGAAAAGAGCAGTCACTAAGGTATGTTATCTTTGATGTGGGGGACAACACATGGAGCCTAGTAATGTCTGAAGTGCCAAGATGGCGATGGTGTGTGTCTACAGAGTATGAAATCATCGGATCGTCTCAGAAAAGAAATAGATATTCAATGTAGAGAGGTATAACCTGAATTACCAATGCGTGTATCTAAATGTATGGCCCGCATGCGTGGTGGGATATCAGCAAAGAGTTTACCTATAGCGCACCTGAAAACAATTATGATACAGATTATCTGTAGGAGCCTAAGGTAAGGTACCTTAGGTAGGTAGATGGGGCTGTATATTAACACCGATAAATTAAGAGACCATGGCCAACTCCGAGATCACCAAAGGACAACTGTATGGTACCCCTCGCACATCGGGTAGTACCTTAGCAGAGGCCACTTCATGCGTCATTGTTTGACTGGTCATGTGATGACGTCGCCCGTATGAAATAGTCATTAGCAACGAACAAAAAATGCATAAGTTTCCAGGGAGAGGATTGAACTTTTGAAGTGAATCTTAACTTCTTGTTCTATCCGCCTAGTAATTAGTCAACGGTCAATCACTCACCAGTATCACCCACCTATATAATTTGAAGCGCGTTGACGTCGTTGCTGTTGCCTCAAGTACTGCGTAATCCGTAAATGTTTCCATAAGCCACAACCCCACCCCACTTCTCAACCTCCCGCTTCCAGTTCCAGGGGTATCCGGAGATTAGGTAGCTTTACTCTCTACCGGCTGCCTGAAACCACGCAACGCTCAGTTCGACCGCCCTGATTTTTGCGATAGTCTCGCGGCTGGGGGAGAAAACTTCATCCTTGCTGCTCTCTCGTTCTGATTACCTTCTTCCACTTTATACTCTCGTTCTCATTCCGTTGCCGTCTTCACATCCTTGAACTCATCTCGAGGCCAGATCTATTCTGGTCTTCTTAAGGCTCCATCCACAGGACGAGCATATCGGCTCATCGAGAAGATGAACGTTCTCAAGCTTCAGAGGTTCGTATTAATCCCTCTTGTTTATCATTTGCCTCGCCGTTCTTCTCAACAGAAGACCTTCACACGGCGTCTTATTTTAAGGCTTTCTCACATGGGTCACCTCTAGGAAATATCCACACTTTGACCAAAGTGAAATTTTCTCCCTTCAGGATGCATTCAGAAAATTGGATGTCGACGATAAGGGGTATCTGGACGAGGCTACTGTGATCAAGGCCACCCAGCAGTCTGAACGTCAGCCGTACGACGTCGTGCGCCAGGCTTTGAAGGAAGTCGATCTCGATAGCTCTCGTCGAGTCGAGCTCGAAGATTATGTAGATGTCCGTGTTTGTATCTTCATCGCTACCGGGACCATGTGAAGCTAAAAAAGTATTCCACAGCTCATTTCAAGACTCCGCTCTACTCCAGCGCAAAATAGAGCAACTGCCGGCCCGAGTGCGGCTCCAGGGATACCCGAGATTGGAATGGGTGTGTCTCGACACGTCTCCAAAGGCAGCGTGGGAGGACGAATTCACGTTCAGGGCTCTTCCGCGAACGTCACTCATACTATCAATGAAGATGAGAGAACTGAGTTCACCAGACACATCAATGCTGTCCTTGCTGGGGATCCCGATATTGGCCATCTGCTACCATTCCCCACTGACACTTTTGAGATGTTTGATAAATGCAAGGACGGATTGGTCCTAGCAAAACTTATCAATGACAGCGTCCCAGATACTATTGATGAGCGTGTCCTGAATAAGCCTGGGAGAAAGATCAAGGAACTAAATGCATTTCATATGACTGAAAATAATAACATTGTGATCAATTCGGCCAAGGGAATTGGGTGCTCTGTGGTTAACATCGGAAGCGGCGACATCATAGAGGTCCGCGAGCACCTGATCTTGGGTTTGATTTGGCAAATTATCCGGCGAGGTCTTCTGGGCAAGATTGACATCAAGCTTCATCCCGAACTCTACCGGCTTCTAGAGGACGACGAAACGCTAGACCAGTTCTTGCGCCTCCCTCCAGAGCAAATCTTGTTGCGTTGGTTCAACTATCATTTGAAGAATGCAAAGTGGGACAAGAAGTAGGTTGGGCCGCTTGCAATATAGCAATTTCCTACGAAATACAGCTCGCTGACATGTTTCAGGGTGACGAATTTTTCCACCGATGTCAAAAACGGTGAAAATTACGCTGTCCTCTTGAATCAGCTGGCTCCCAATCTGTGTTCGAGAGCTCCGCTTGAGACTCAGGACCTGCTTGAGCGAGCAGAGCAAGTTCTGGCAAATTCAGAAAAACTAAACTGTCGAAAATTCTTGACTCCTTCGTCTCTTGTTGCTGGAAACCCCAAACTTAACCTTGCATTTGTTGCCAATCTGTTCAACACGATCCCTGGTCTCGATCCAATAACTGAGGAGGAGAAACTCGAGGTTGAGGATTTCGACGCAGAAGGAGAAAGAGAAGCTAGAGTGTTCACCTTGTGGTTGAACTCGCTCGATGTCCAGCCCCCCGTCAACTCGTTGTTCGATGATCTTCGAGATGGTACCATTCTACTTCAAGCCTACGACAAAGTGATCCCTGGCAGTGTCAACTGGAGACATGTTAACAAACCGCCTAGTTCTGGCGGCGAGATGATGCGATTCAAGGCTGTGGAAAACACCAACTATGCAATCGAACTTGGAAAGCACATCGGGTTCTCCCTTGTAGGAGTACAGGGTGCGGACATTACCGACGGACAACGTACGCTTACGCTGGGACTAGTTTGGCAATTGATGCGGAGAGATATAACAAACACCTTGTCTAGCCTCGCGCAGCGAATGGGCAAGCGTGAGATCACCGATGCCGAAATGATCCGGTGGGCAAACGACATGTCCCGCAAAGGAGGCAGGACTTCGTCAATACGCAGCTTTAAGGACCAAACAATCGGCACGGGACTTTTCCTTCTTGATGTTCTGAACGGGATGAAGAGTAGCTATGTTGACTACGACCTCGTCACGCCCGGCCGATCAGACGAGGAAGCGTACGCTAATGCCAAATTGAGCATTAGCATAGCAAGAAAACTAGGCGCGACTATTTGGTTGGTTCCTGAGGATATTTGTCAAGTGCGGTCTCGCTTGGTCACTACATTTATTGGTAAGTTGGGTTCTTATCCACACAGATCATGCCTATTGACTCATCCAAATAGGTTCTCTGATGGCCACGTACGAGAAGATGCAATGATCACCTCAGTACAGTTTTGTTACAGCTGAGACATAACATGAAACATGTTCTGTCCCTGGTTCGCTAGAAATTCGGATATTTCAAGCCACCTTTATCATGTACTTCATAATGTAACCACTTTGAGATGCATTGGTTACCTCGGCTCTTAAGTTCTACATGAATTATGATATTAGATGCAAAATTAGCTCTTCGAGCCACGTTATGTAGTGAGGGTTCTTTTATAATAATGGTCGTCTAATCTGACAGCAGTCTTACGGTTTATCATACCTTAAGGGCCTGCATTGCGAATATGAATCTTACTGGTGAATAAAGAGACCTATATCGTAAGGTAGACTAGGGTTACTTTGAGCATTATTAATACAAATATAATGGCTAAATAATGGGGTATTCGCAAGTAACTTATTAATAGAATATTAATAATAAGGGTCTCATAAATGACCTAGAACTACCTATCCAGTGATATTTCATGCCTGGCTAGAAAGTAGCAACATGGGATACCTATGCAATAGGCATTTAATGTGATAGATTTTTCAACGGCATTTAACCACACAGCTAACTAGACTATACTATTTTTGTACTCAATTAATTCACTGTAAGCTGTGCTTACTCGGCTACTAACTGTATATGTAACTATAATCACCATTGTGATGTCCCCTACTCCAATCATCTGTGTGATTCCTAGTTCAACAAAGTATATGGAGTAGAAAGAGCTATTTCTTACGAGATAAGCAATTTCCTAGCCTATAAAGTTATGAAGCTATCTAATCATGTAATGCCTACCATCATGCCGTAGGCCCTCGGGTTTAACTCTTGTATAGTCGAGGCAGTCACAGGCTTCTCCTGCGAAATATTCAAAGCAGGGGGGTGCGTCTTTAAAGTAGAGCAGTGTGTCACCAAAATAGGCGGTTCCGTCTCACTGCGATCCCCAGGAGATATCTGGCTCCACTGGAAAAGTGGTAATGCATACGGTGGCAGGGGATTCGCCCATTCCGACAGGGAAACGGACCCTGCCAAATCAGCCTTGAAGGTTCAGGAGCCGAGATTCATGTATCGGATCGAGAACGAGTAGGAACAATGACAAGAACAAGCAGGAACTAGCCATTGACAGACGATCGAGTCATGCCCGTGTTGACGAACCCCAAGCCTCACTCTCATATATCTGTGGAAAAGGGAGGGACGGGGTGTACTGGCGCCTTTTCGGCATGAGCTCGAGATGTCACTTCTCATGCTACGGACACTAGGGACGACCCGTATGGAGCATGGTGGATGATCAAACATCGAAAATGTCAAACATCCATTTTATGATATACTGTTTCCATACAGGAGTTGGTACTTACGGCTACTTCTACTGGACTATGACATCATGAGTCGGTAGCCGAAACGACAGATCGACGGGAAGGATCTCGCGAAGCTTAGCCGTTCGTGATGGACGGTGAAAGGATGGCAATCGTTCTCTTATTAGAATGCGATCAAGACGGACGATGAACGCGGATATCGGGGACACACGTAGGGACGACTAAATTGGCGCAAGTAGAATTAACGATCGCTCGACGTCCGGGTCGGAAATGATTCGAGCTGCTGACCACAATAAATACCAATCGATGAACAAACGAACACAAGCCATGATCCGAAATATGAGGGGAGATAAAGGAAAATGATAAAGAAATCAGAGATGGGAATGGGGAAGAGCAGAGAGCACACAGAGAGCAAAGCAACCATGAACGACCAGCTGTCCATTTCTTCCCTTTCCTTCGCATCGTCTGGTTGGTTTTGCTTCCAAAAATCTCTACATGGT
Source organism: Aspergillus fischeri NRRL 181 (assembly GCF_000149645.3). Classification (NCBI taxonomy): domain Eukaryota; kingdom Fungi; phylum Ascomycota; class Eurotiomycetes; order Eurotiales; family Aspergillaceae; genus Aspergillus; species Aspergillus fischeri. The sequence continues at coordinate 3,237,294 of NW_001509762.1, read as the reverse complement.
CCTTCGCTTCTGGTTCTCTGTTGTTCACAAGAGAACATGGATTGGGGAACAAGCAAAAGCAAGAAAGAAAAGCAAGGAAAAGAGAAAGAACAAAGGTATAAAGAGGTTGGAGCAAAAGGCATGCGAACGTAAACAGAACGTAGGAAAAGAAAGTTACCCAGTGAACCGGTGTCTATTACCATTACCGGATCGGAAACCTGATTCAAACCAGTGTCGCCACGCCCTCGATAACCATATCTCGAACGAAACATTGATGCCGTCGCGGTTCTTTCTTATCTCTAATCCGTGATCGCAAGCTGTCCAATAGCTATGCCATGAGCACCGAGGGGTCAACCTACTCGGCAGTATCTAGCTCGTCATGAGCCGAAGTCAGAGGATCCAGAGGTGCTGCCAGGGTTAGCTGCAGAACTCATATTTGTCCCCTGATGGATTGGAAGTAATGTACCTTTCCTGTCTTCACCGTTCGGGCCGTTTTCGCGATCTTCTTCACGGGGCGCTCTCTCATCATCACGACGTTCTCTGTCTTCCTTGACATCACGGTCCCTTTCATCAGGGCTTCGCGAACGGTCACGAGAGCGTTCTCGGTCCCTATCGCGACGGTCATAGTCTCGATCACGGCGGTCATAGTCTCGGTCGCGACGGTCATAGTCCCGGTCATGTCGGTCATAGTCTCTCTCGTATCTTTCATCCCTGCGAGGGGAATAATCACCTCGGCTACGACGAGGAGATGGAGAGCGACCTCGACGAGGGGGAGTACGGTCACGACGTCGGTCACGTCCGGATTCAAAGCGCCATGAAGCAGACGGAGGAGTACGGGCCCACTAAGGAGAAATTAGTCTGAAGGGACAATGGCAGAAAGCCAAGAAACGTACCTCTATCTTGAGCAGATCATCGCGGCCGATCCGCTTATTGTGCATCTCGTGATATGCATCGTCCGCATCACGGCGGCTCTCGTACTCGACGAAAGCAAAACTAGCCTCATCAGAACCATGAATAAGTATGAAAATTGAGGGAAACGAACAGTCTGCTAGACGGAGTACGCGGTGCTGGGATATCGCACCGAACGAGGCGTCCATATCTGTGAAAGTATTAGCTCCGGATACGTCATGGAATAACAAACAAGGCAGATTAGGGGCAGGTGAAAGAGTACGAAGCGGAGTGTTTGTCTAATCAGCAGGAAGTTGGATGGGGGGGGGAGTAGCAATGACGAATCGTAAATGAGGAAAAGCCGCTTTTTCTACTCTCATGATGTAGAAGCCTGAGTCTCAAAGGCGTCGGACTTCACTGAATGAAGTGCGAAGGTGGGTACGTAGATCGCAAGTTTCTCAGAGTGTGTAGCAATCGACGAGCGACACATACCGTTCGAATTCGTATGCGAGATCGCGAGCTCGGGTTCCATGCCCGAAACCAGTGACATAAAGGGTGGTGCCTGGGCGAGACATCTTTTGAGAATGTTGAACGAAGATATTCTTTATAGAGTTCCAGTTGCTCAAGTCTGAGCTAGCTAGATTCACGTTGGGAAGATTCGTGGAAGAACAGGCTGACCAAGGAGAAGTGCAAGAAAGTGGTGGTAGTTGAAAGTTGTAGGGAGGGAAGTACAAGATGAAAAGGAACTACGGCGAGGTGGATGTGCCACAAGCGAACGCGCCATACCTTCCGGACTACTTATGGATGACACTCAGATTTCAAGTACCTATATCTCCAGTGAAACGCACAATCCGATCTTCTCATATTTCGACGTATACAAGTATATATCTTGGTCCGGACCATGCTCTTACTTTGAGGTAGTATGATCATGCAACTTTGCGACTCTTGAACTTTAGGCGACGGCTAAATAATCTAGAACAACATAAGTATTTAACAAGCCGTACGAAGTAGACTATAGGTACAATGGCCAATTGGCGACGGCGATAGGAAACCTGAACCGGCCGCTTAGGTCGGGCGGGCACCATCTGAACGGATATCAAGCGTGACGGACAGTTGTCTCAGGTCTCTGTGATCGTAGATCGAGTCCGATCACTTCGCGAGAGGGCTGGAATATGGAGTAGCTTCTGTAGAAGCCCTTCGAATGTCTTGCTTATCCGATGATGTAAATTACCGGTGGGATTGTAGCCTTAGGCCACCATTACAGAAATCACCCAGAGGTGTTGTTTTGATAGTAACAGGTTGACACAGCATGCACCCTATATAAAGAGAGGTAGGCCTAAGATAATCAGGATATCTTACTTCTCGTGTGGGTTCTATTATATCTAGTAGTTGCGCACGGGGTATTCAATGGATCTGAGCCTTTTGAGGGCTGTATCAACAGGTCTACAGAGAAAGAATCTATCTCACTAGTGGGATTGAGGGCAAATGTTTTCGTTGATTCAACCTTATTATCAGCGCCTCTAATGCCTCAGTACAATTCGCGTCGGCTTCATTAGGAGTCGAGGTTTCATAATTCAATCTTCCCTCACGGCAGGTTTGCGTCCTTCTCCGCGGCATTCATGCTGCTTTAGCTAAATGAAAAGCTTGAAGATACTTGATCAGCCTGCAGTTCAGAATTTGAGGATCTTATCAGCATCTGACTATAGTTGCACCTGTGCCCTTTCCGACTCTCTTGGACTTCATTCTCTGCCATTTCCTGATATATTTATATTTTTCGGTGTTTGTCGTCCACTTTAAATGTCGATCGTTCATTTCAAAGAATAAACCCTCTATTTAGACCGTGCGCCAGGACTCGGACAGACGGCGCGTAAAAGTCGAGACACTTCGCTTTTACCACGAGCCATCTGTGGCTACGGCTTGAAAACTGAGCTTACTGTGATAAAATGAGCTTAGATCGGGATCAACGCAGGCGAGATGCTGACATCAAAACGTCTGGGGAAACCGAGTCGTCCGAGCTCTGTCAATTGTCACCCTCGGGTCCCGTCAATGTGAGTTAAAGCGCTGCTACAGCTCCCATACCGCGACTCCCCACCGGTAACATCTGTTTTCAGGCATCACCACTGAAGAGCGCACCGGTTTTGACCAAAACTAAAGAAAGGATATCCGACCCCGTTATCGCAGCATTCATTGCTGGAGGGGTAGCCGGTGCTGTATCTAGGACGATCGTATCACCACTCGAACGCCTCAAAATCTTGCTTCAGATTCAGACTGTGGGCAGAGAGGAATATAAATTATCCATATGGAGGGCTCTCGTGAAGATTGGAAAAGAGGAAGGCTGGAGAGGCTTCATGCGTGGTAACGGCACAAACTGCATTCGCATAATACCCTATTCCGCCGTCCAGTTCGGGAGCTACAACTTCTACAAAAAGGTAGATCTCGAGGACTGATAGCAGGATAAATTGAGTTGTGGCCTAGATGCTGACCTTTATCTTTTTCCAGTTCGCGGAACCTTTTCCAGATGCTGAGCTGTCGCCAATCCGGCGCTTACTATGTGGAGGAGCTGCTGGCATCACTTCGGTCACCATCACATACCCTCTCGACATCGTCCGAACGCGACTCTCTATTCAGTCAGCATCTTTCGCTGCTCTCGGTCAGAGAGGTACTGCCGAACAACTGCCTGGAATGTTCACAACTATGGTTTTGATTTATAAGAATGAGGGTGGTTTTGTTGCCCTCTATCGCGGTATTGTCCCCACAGTCGCTGGCGTTGCTCCCTATGTAAGTAAAATCCGAAGATTGATGAACAGGTGCTTATGAGATTAGGTGGGCCTCAATTTCATGACATATGAGTCTGTTCGCAAGTATTTGACTCCTGATGGGGATAAGAATCCCAGTCCCTGGCGCAAGCTACTAGCAGGTGCTATCTCAGGGGCTGTAGCTCAGACCTGCACATACCCATTGTGAGTATTTAAGGAGACATTGCTTTTCCATTTTGGTAGTCGCGAGTTAATACGGTCATAGTGATGTCTTGCGACGTCGTTTCCAAATAAACACGATGTCGGGAATAGGCTATCGGTATAAATCAATTTGGGATGCTGTGAGGGTTATCATCGCGGAGGAAGGCCTGCGCGGGTTTTTCAGAGGAATAGTGCCTAACCTTCTGAAAGTTGCTCCGAGTATGGCTAGCAGTTGGCTCAGCTTTGAGTTGACAAGGGACTTCCTTGTTGGATTTAGCGATGATAAATAAGCATGACCATTGTCTTCATGAAAGTTGTTAGCTGACAGTCATTTTCTTGATATTTATAATAATCATAGAAGGCTGGGAAAGTTTCATTGGAGGATTAAGCAGAGGTAACTGGTTTTGACCAACAAAAACAATAATATGTACTCATGTAGGTATAACTTGTTAGTAGGCGCTACTACTTCACTGTCTAGGATATGATGCAGGTAAGGCAGTATGAGTCTCCCTTAGATGGTGATATCCAGTGACCAAGGATTCCCACGAATTACGGAGTATATAGATACATGTCTTCTTAAAACATCACCAGGCCAGACTTTACACCATTGGCATTATCTTGCACCGCCCCTGAAAATTACACGAGCAATGCATTTCCAGTCGGTTAATTTAAGCCCAGGGTGCATTTAATACACAAGCACACCTCTCGTACACTTCCAATCGGTCAATTTAGGCCCAGGTGTGCATCTAAAGGATTGGATATACATATGACCATAGAGGCGATGGATCTCATCATTGTCTCGGGTCCTTCAGGATTGGGGTTTATTGAACTTTTCTGATACTACTAGAAGAAACTGTCTCATATCAGAAGTATTTAGGGCTAGTCACAGGCTCCTCTTGTCCCTTGCTATGTATGGTATAAAAACCATATAAAGAGCATATATTCATCTAAGAATCATCTCTCCATTATTTCAAATAGCCAGACATCTTTTATTGACTAACATACTTGATTACATTATTATATGCTATACTCCACCCTATAACCATATAATTTTTTAGTCATTACGTTGAATCTTTTTATAGAAAATGGTCTCGTTAAAAGTACTTGGGATAGCAGCATCACCCTTGCTGTGGGGTCGAACGCTCTCTACTGCAGACAAGTGGCAATGACATTGGATGGACAATTCCCTAAGAAAGAGGATTGCAATGAGATGTGCAATAAGCAGGCTGAAAAGGCAATAAAAAATCTCAATGATCCCCAACTCAAGGATTCATGCATGGCAGATGACGAGGCTACGCTAAATCTTTGCCTCTCAAACAGGAGCAAAAAAAAAGGTGATGGTCAGAAAATACAGATATTGTGCCTCTGTAGAATGGAGATCATGCTATGGAGAGTCCACAAGGACGAACAGAACGGCAAATCTTGTGCTTCACGCGGCGACGAGTTGAAAACCAGACTACTAGCGGTTGCCATTCCAGGCGGCAAGGATGAGTGTTTCGAAGGCCGTGAAGGATTGGAAGGTCGAGAATGATAATGTTCACTGCAAGCACCAATAGGCATAGAGGAATACTTGAAGGATGTCCCAGCTTGAGCGGAGAATACCAATGTCTGCCTCAGGCCGTAACCCCGCGGGTGGATGGAGGATGGCATGACATCAACAGCGTCGCCAGGAGATCTTCCTTGCAGTAACTCTTCTTCGGACTGATATCTCTGTATTGTTAGTTTCTTGGATGAATGATATTACTTCCTTACCGTCAATTTGGGAACGGGTAAGGCCTTGCAAAACCGGACTTTACACTCTGAGCATTCTCTTGCTCTGGCCCTTGTACATACATAGGGAGTAGATGATTCTCTTTGAAAGAGTATATATGGCTCAGCATTATACATCGTGTAAAAATGACTCATGAAGTGAGCATGTTTCTAAGGTATTTCAATCAGGCCTCTAACTTCATTTTTACAGTGTATCCTACCTTATGCACATAGAAACATTAGTCACACAGTAACTATCACACAGGCACCATTGCTTAAGTGTAGAGTTAAATACCAGCATACCAAGCTTTCTATTGCTCTGATGATGCTCTGTATAGATAGCTGAATGCCAAGTTTACTATATGCTCCAAAATGATCGTTGAGCCTACATAGCCTGGGCTCTTAAAGTGGTCTAGACAGGTCTTAGGATCCAATGACATGGGAACATTCTATGGTAGACGTAAAACGCACTCTGGTCTATTTATTCTGTAGACTACAGTGTTCAGCTAGAATACATTGGCCTAAATCAAGGAATCATGAGGGTATGTAATGTCAAAACCTGCGCAGCAGAATAGAACAAGGCTAGATGGAAGGTAATAGGAAAGGACAGATTTAAAGGACGGAAGGAGAACAGTACACTGGTGGAATGCAGGCCTCACAAACAGAGAAACAATAAAAATATTATTAGAGAGTTTCTACTCTGTACTGGTCTCATATTACTGTGTACCTCTCTATAACTATAGTTAGTTAGTTACTAGGTATGTAGTCAGCTACCTAGCCACTGGATAATACCTCAGAGTACTCCAAGGCACTAATAGACGTGGGACCCACATTAGTTGTAAGTCACGAGCTCCAACTTCTAGATTTGTCCTAGTATAGGGCTCAACCCGCACACACCGTCTATCTGAAAATCATAGATCAAAAACCTCAACAGATTTACATTGTATACGGGCGCGACAGCAAGCCAACACCCAAGGTGTCCTATCAAATACAGCAGCCATGGGTATGTATATCCGTTCAAACATCAAGATTACATGCGTTTGAATTGTTTCGATTATCAACGCACATAAAAGACACGGAGATTCAAAGGCTAACAGTTGTATCACTTCAGGTATCGACCTGGACCGTCACCATGTGCGCAGCACCCACCGCAAGGCGCCGAAGAGCGAAAATGTCTACCTGCAGGTCCTTGTGAAGCTCTACCGCTTTCTCGCCCGTATGATAGTTTCTTGAATTCCTGACTTATAGAGATGGTTACAATTGGAGGCTGATTTGAGTTCTCTGTTCTGCTAGGCCGCACGGAGTCCAACTTCAACAAAGTTGTGCTGCGCCGCCTTTTTATGTCGAGAATCAACCGCCCTCCCGTCTCCCTTTCGCGACTCGTTTCCAATGTCACCGATTCTCACAAGGGCAAGACCATCGTCGTGATTGGAACCATTACTGATGACAATCGTCTTCTCACCGTTCCCAAACTCTCTGTGGCCGCGTTGCGATTCACCGCTACTGCGAGAGCCAGGATTGAGAAGGCTGGGGGTGAGACTCTGACTTTGGATCAGCTCGCACTTCGGGCACCTACTGGAGCCAACACTCTCCTCCTCCGTGGCCCCAAGAACGCTCGTGAAGCTGTCAAGCACTTCGGCTTCGGACCCCACAGCCACAAGGTGAGACGATATCTCACTGTCTTGTGTTAACCCAGTCATACTTATACTTGAACTAGAAACCTTACGTTCGAAGCAAGGGTCGGAAATTCGAGAGAGCTCGCGGACGTAGAAGGTCTCGTGGCTTCAAGGTTTAAGCAGGCATCTCAAGGAGTTGACGATGTCCCGTGGGTTGAGTTGGTGTTGTCACATAAACCTATTGCCAAAAGTACTTGCACAAGGGCTCCTGCTTTCTTGCTATCAGATGTGGAGCTCCTAAATGAGTAGGAAATGTGACTGCAAAGCTCGCGCTGTTGAATCTGGAATTTCCGGATACGCTGGGCCTAGAGTAAATTACAATGAAAGGAATGAATTCTTATTGTGCCGGTCGAGATCGCAAATCATTCATAAATGAAGCCACTATATAGCTAGATTCTCATGTTTCCACTTTTTACCTCCCTCTCCTTCAAAATAATCACCTGCCCTGTGTCCCTGACCCCTGAGCAGATACTTGTAGATGGTCAATCCGTCTAAACCCACGGGCCCTCGCGTATGGATTTTATTCGTACTGATGCCAACCTCAGTGCCAAATCCGAACCTCATTCCATCTGCGAATCTAGTCGATGCGTTCCAAAAGACCCCAGCGCTATCCACACCACTCATGAAATATTCAGCAATCTCTTTCGACTCTGTCACAATTAGGTCTGTGTGTTTCGACGAATGTGAGTTGATATGAGAAATCGCATTCTCGACAGCTGAGATTGGTGACGATGTCGAAGGGATGGTCTTGACAGCTAGGACAAGGTCTAAAAACTCAGTGTCGAAATCCGAGTCGACTGCATCTTCTAGTAAATCTGCGGGTGGGGAGGATATATTTTTCAAGAGAGCAGATTTCGATTGAATGTCGCAACGAAGCCGGACTCCCTTGGCCAGAAGGGCCTCAGCGACACCGGGGAATATAGTTCCAAGGGCGTCTTCATGTACCAACAAAGACTCCAATGAATTGCAAGCAGCTGGATAATCTGTTTTAGCATCAACGATGACTTTGACAGCAATTGCTGGGTCTGCATCAGCATGGAGGTATGCAGAACAAAGACCATCAGCGTGGCCGAGAACCGGAATCTTGGTGTTCTCCTTGACAAATCGGACAAGGTCGTTGGAACCACGGGGTATGACCAGGTCAATCAAGGAATCCTGCGCTAGAAGTGACGAAACAACGTCTCTGGTTTTAACGAGCTGGACTGATGCCTCGGGTACGCGTGTTCCCGAGATCGCTTCAGATATCACTTTTGATATGGCGATGAAGGACTCAGTCGACTCCTTTCCTCCTTCACTCAAGTCAGCAATGTGGAATCCGCTATCGATCATGCACAAGTACCTTTCAGAATGGCAGCATTTCCTGATTTTATGGATAGTGCCGCGATATTCGCGATCACCTCGGGACGGGCCTCGAATATTATCAGCAAGACACCAATAGGACAGCTCACTCTCTCCAGGATGAGACCATCGTCCAGTAGCGTCCTTAGGGTCACTCTCCCCACTGATAGACTGATTAGTATGATGTGTATTCGGCCAATTCATGTACACACCTGGATCTTCCAGATCCCGTACACTAAGAATCCCTTTTAGCATGTCGTCATATTTCCCAGGTCTCGACAGGTCGAGCCTCTTGAGGACACTGTGGCTGAGGCTGCCATTATCAGCCGCTTGGCTTGCTATCGCAACATCCTTTGCGTTGGCATCAAGGATGATTTCTCGATTTCTCGATAGAGCATCGTGAAGCGCTGTCAACGCATCGTTGCGGTCGATTGTGGGCAAAGTTGCGAGTTGACGAGAGGCTAAGGACGCAGTCCTCGCGATATCAACTGCGGAGGAGTCGGTGAGCGACATTGCAAAAACCTTTGACGTGTAGCACAAAAGGAAAAATTAAGCCGTGGCGAGGGGACAATCGGATAGACAATAGCCCCAACACTACTATGACTCAAATGTCAAAATGATCCTTGGGCTACTACTACAGATGTGGGGCAGGGAAATGCCCGCTGTCTACTATGTACAGTGATAACTGACAAGGCATGTCTAATTTCTTATACCTTTGGTGTGCTAGGTACCTATCGACCAGCTGAAACATATAACTCCAGGTACCTTTCATCCGACGGCGTATTATTAATATATACATAATTAACCTGGTTGATGACGGACTGCCCTAGAGGTAAGAGAGGCGGATTTCGGAATACGTTCTTGCGCTAAAACTAATTACTCCGTTGAGAGTATTAAGATTGACTATACTCCGTAGTAACAACAAGAAACATCACGAGTACAAGTAAAGGACGTAAATTGCCTCGAGGCCTGCAGCATAGTTATATTACATGTTACATAGTACAGTAGATGTCATCAGATGTGTCAATATATATCGACTACTGCAAGAACCACCCCAAAGGCTGATGATCACGTACCTTGTATCAGGGTTCGGTGGAGTGAATACTTCACTAGCACTTGGTATGACAACAATGTCACTATCTTTTCGCAAGCTACGCTGATGCCACCTGTGACCCACGCATTCTGCTTTCCCTTACACTCAGAGAGCCTGATTATCGTTCTTGTCCCCAATCTGTGAGCGGTGATCAGATGAGTTGAAAGATGACAGAGATACTGTCGCGCCTCACTGTGGTGTCATCCCTCCAGCATGCCTCAAATGAGGAAGACTATGATCGCGAAGTTTACGAGCTCATTGCCTATTTAAAGCAACCTACAAAGCTTAACGAGATTAAAAGGAGTGCTGATCTATTGCTGGATGTAAGCAGATGCAAAACCATGCCCTGTTTTGATGCCATTGCCAATATGACCGGTGTCGTCGCTCGCTTACACCCCAGGCAAACTGTTACAGGGCCTCAATCCATCTCTGCATTCGGTGGCCTATCTATTCGTTTTCCATGCTCGAGTCAAGGTCTTGGGTGACAGGTGCAACCAACGTTTGCCAAAGGATGTCCAGCCCGGGGGTGACTTGTGGAAAAGGGCTATTGAGTTTCTGAAGGTGTTCGACCCAATTCAAGTTCGCTACGCTGGCCAGGAATGGAGACGACTTATTGAGCTTGTAGCCAACGCCGCACAGGCTGCTTCAAAGGCAAGACGATTGCTTTCATTCACCAGTCATGACCCTTTCTTCTTTTGCTAAACATGACAGGAATCACATAGACTTTCCTAGCAGTCCAAGCGGTCAGAGATGCAATACTTCGACTGGATCCGGCATCAGAGACTTTCACATCGACGCATCTCCTTCTTATGAAACTTTGCCTACTCAGCAGATCGTATCGGCACGCATTGCCCGTCCTAAACAAGGCTATGTATCACTTTCCTGCGGGACCCAGTCATGCTTATCAGGCGCACCGTCAGTTTTTCCTCTGCTCTGAGCACGGGTCAAGCGCGGCGTACATCACCCATGCTTCCGGATTCACTGCACAGGTGTCATATAAAGACCACCTGCAATACTTTCTATATGGCGCGATGGTATACATGGCACTCAAGGAGTGGGAGAGTGCGCTTCATCTCTTGTGCATAGTCATCAGTTGCCCTGTCGCCAATACTGTCAGTAAGATTATGGTTGAGGCATACAAGAAGTGGCTTCTGGTCAGTCTACTGGCGAAAGGAAAGGTGTGTCTTAAGAGAGCCAACAATCAGCATGCCATTGAGAGTATAACTTACAGGTTTCCTCCAATAAACAGGTTATATCAACGCCTGAGATGGTCAATCCGCATGTGATGAAGGTCTATCGGTCATTGGTATTGCCATATGTGTCACTGGCTGATGCCTTTGAAAATGACGACACAGAGAGACTCAGGGCCGAAGTTGATGTTGGACGGGCGATATGGCTCGCTGTAAGCTGATGGAAAGCCTGTGTCTGGTGTTTCCTATTCTAACAGACAATCCAGGATAACAACATGGGTCTAGTTCTCCAGGTCGTTCATGAGCACAGGAAGTCTGTTGTGGTGAAGCTAGGCAGTACATTCTCAGCCGTGGCTATCGCAGACATCGCGCAGCGAATAGCATCAAATCCGGTCCCCTCCACAGAGGTTGAAACATCTATATCGTCTATGGTGATATCCGGCTTGGACTCGACTCTTTTACACTCGAGCAGTCATCACAAGCCCACAATGCTTCACTTTCACGCTGGAGGAGCATCGAACTCTTTTGGGGAAGAGCATATGGCATTTCTACTGGATTCAGAGAGACTTTTGCTGACCACTCTTGCTGGTAATCTCGATCAGAGCAACCATGATCTGGAGCTAAGCAGTGAGCATCTCCAGTTCCTCCGAAGGGCTAAGAATGCCTCGGAGCTCAGTTCTGGGAAGTTTGGGATGAAATTCAAAGATGATATCTCCACCTGGGATGTAGATGAGGACATAATGAGTGGCCTGCATTGAGACCTGGGATTTGGTAACAGGCAGTTCTATCATGGGTGTGTTAGCATTAGCCCCTTAGCTTTAATAATTAGTTGACTGGCTAGTTTTACTTGTTTCATTATAGGATAGTCATCTAATTGGGATATTCAGCATCATAATAGGAGTAGAGCCTTCAAATCATGTAAGAGTAGGGGGTAGCTGGTAGGGCATAATATTTGTATGATAGGGAAGATGGTTATTTTATTATTACTCTTACTATTATTAATAAGCATATATGCATGTGATTAGTTAGAAATATAATAATTCCCTAGGATAGAAAGAAAAAAAGAGAAAAAAAGAAAAGCTATTAGTAGTATAGTAATACTAGAAGAAGATAAAATAAATAAGTATATTACCTTAGATAGCTATTAATATTTCTATAATATATTTCTTTACTTTCTTTCTAATTACCTAGCTATTAATTAACTTAGAAGTTAAGGTATTATATTTATTATCTTTAATATTAAAATACTATTTCTCTAGGTATATAAGGGCCTTGTAAGTAGTTTTAGTAAAGATAGTATTATTAGTAAAATCACTGATTTCGGCCCTGGCCGAAATGGGGCCAGATATGAGGGAATATACTGGGGTTCGGCCTAGCCCAGGTGCCTGAGGAATATATATATGTATGCCGACGGCGTCAGTCTGCAAAGACGGCCATCAGTTAGATAGTCGCTGCTCACTAGGAGCCTCCGGCATGGCCCAGCCCGGCGCCGAAACGGAGTAAGGAATCAATCAATCAATCAATCATTATTAGTAAAACTAAGGGTATTAATAAGTATTTTTTAAAGTATAGTTATAGGTTTTCCCTATAGAAAAATAGTAATATCCTTATTAATTTTAAGTATAGTAATACTAAGTTTATTAAGTGGTAGGGCTTGGTATTTGAATGATGGGGGAAGATGGTTCTTCATTCTTACTATCTGCTATTATTAATAAATATACATATATGCATGTGATAAGTTGACATATTAAGTTTATTAAGTGGTAGGGCTTGGTATTTGAATGATGGGGGAAGATGGTTCTTCATTCTTACTATCTGCTATTATTAATAAATATACATATATGCATGTGATAAGTTGACACATAATAGTTCTATATAAAGTTAAAGAAAAAAGAAAGAGGAAAAAAAAAAAGAAAGAAAAGGGCAGAGTAATCTAGTAAAATAAGAGTTATAGAGTAATCTAAAGTTATAGAGTAATCTAATAACACTAAGGAAGTGCTAGTAAAATAAGAGTTATAGAATATAATTAACTATTATACTATTAAAGCAGACTTAGATATAATTTCTTTATAGCTCTAAGCTTAGTAAGAACTTAAGTAATATACTTTCTTACCTTTCTAGATAGCTTCTAGTTATTAATATCTTTAGTTAATAAGGTTTCCCTATCTATATTAGAAAACCTAAAGTAGCTATTTTCCACCTATCTAAGGGCTTTATAGACTTAATTAATAAATATTATATCTTTATTATAGCTTTTAGCCTTTACTAAGGTATATTAAAAAGTAATAGTAGGTTTACCCTAGGGATATGCTATTATATCTTCATTAATTTTAAGAATAATAATTCTAAGCTTCTAGAGAGAAGCTAGCTATATAGCTTTATTATTATTAATATTATTAAGGATATTATACTTTATAAGAATATCTTCATTATAGCTAGGTAAGCCTATAGTATTTTATACTAAGTAGTACTCTACTACCTAGTTATAAAATTTAGAAAGATCTTATAAAATATTAATATTACTAATATTAGCCTTATTATTATTATCTAATAATTTAAGAAAAAATCTTTTTATTTCTTTTACTATAATACTAGCATAAGTATTTAGCTTTAGTTTAATTATTATATTAATAGCTTTATCCACCTTATCTATTACTATATAGAGGTTAGATATATACTATAATATCTATATTAAAAGTAGTACTAAGTATAGCTTATTTTATTAGCTTAGTAAGATAAGATATCTATTAGGTATTTTTAAGTTAATAAAAAAGAAATATATTATAGATCTTATTATCTTTATAGTATTACTTAATTTTTTCTTATCTTTTAATTTTTATTATTATCTTCTTACTTATACTATCTCTAGTAAAGATATTTCCTATTTATAGTATATAATCTAAAACTTTATTATAAATATACTATATTCTATATAAGCCTTTTTAATCTTATTAATCTAGACTTAGAATATAGCTTTAGCTTATTATAATCTTTTAATCTTATTATTAAATAGTAAAAGTAAGTATTATTTATTAATAGCTATAGTTTTTCTAGTAGAATTATAGAGCTTAAAAAAAGAAGTAATTATTTTAAATTTAAGATATACTAGTATATATATAATCCTAAAGAAAATATCTAGCCCTTCTAAATAAGAGTATAGGTTATTAAGGATAAATCTAACTATAGATATAGTAATATTAAGTTTAAAAAAAGAGAACTTTAATACTAAAGAGGGTGTAGTTATAATTATTATATAATTAATATCTATATAATATTTATCTAATATAAATAGAAAAGATAAGTATACTAATCCTTAAGTAGCCTATTATAATATAATAATTTATTTTTTAGTAGTTACTAATATATCTACATCCTTATCCTTCTTTCTTAGAGTATAAGCTATAGTATTATTAGATTCTTCCTTAGTAATATCTTCTAGTATTTTAGTAGTATCTTTTATAGTATTATTAGATTTTTCTTATATTTTAGTAGTATCTTCTAGTAATTTAGTAGCTTTATCTAATATGTATAAGCTTATATATTAAAAGCTTTATTCTACTATAATTAGGATTTAAATTAATTTACTATTAGGCTGCTTACTATTATTAGCTAATTCTCTAGTATTAAATAATTAGACTAATTTAATAAAAAATTTTAATAAAAAATTTCTTAAGAAGATAGACCTATAGAGCTATAGTTATATAAATACTCTTATAGAAAAAATAGTAGGTAAGGATATAATAATTTTATCTAGTAATAATAATAGTAACTTAATATATTACTCTATAGGAGATATATAGTATGTAAAGTAATATAGGAGTATAAGATATATATAATATATAAAGTAATATAGGAGATATGCAGAGTAAATAAAATTATAGTAATAAGAGAAAGATTAGGGGGAGGGTAGTAGTATAATAGATATAGTAAGTATTACTTATTATTAGAGTAATATAAAGATAATAAATAGTGCAGTAAATAGTGATAATATAAAGACTATAATATAAAGAAAATTATAATAAATATTAGGTTCAAAATAGAATAATTAGTAATACTACTAGCTATTTAGCCTTAAAGTCTTAGATAAGCTGCTTTATATTATCTAGCTAGGCTAATATTATCTACTAATTCTATTTATCTCTATATCCTTTCTATTTAATTAAGTATTAAGTTAATGCTTTTTACTTATCTTATTTTATAGGAAGTATCTATTTCACTAGAATCTTCTTAATTTTATATAATTAGTATTTATCTATATCTCTTTTAATATATATAGGGCCTGGTTCTTTAGGCTTCTAGTTAAATAGATTATTATTATTATATTTCTCTAGATAAGTAATAAAAATAACTAGATATAACTTCTAATCCTTTAGAAAGTTAAGTTTATATACTAATAGGCTAACTCTTTCTAATACTATAAAAGGGCTTATATACTAATTACTAAGCTTCTATCCTAGGTTTAACTATATTATATACTAGTATATAGTTTTAATAGGACCTTATCATCCTTATGGAAAGTATATAGCATACATTATTTATTATATTATTCTTTTATAGTAATTACTATAAAATATAAGGCTTCTACTACTAATACCTAGTATATAAAGGATTACTTAGTAGGTCCTGGTAGTATAATACTTAGGGGTGTAAGAAGGTTTATATTATATATAATCTTATATAGTATTACTTATATATAGGTATTTTTTATAGTATTAAAAACTCTCTATAGCTTTAGTAAAACTAGGGGCTAATTAGTTAGTCTATTAAGTAATATAATAAAGTAATAAAAGAAAATTTTGATAATCTAGTTAATATATTTACTCTATCTATCTATCTAGATATAATATACTATTAGATAATACTGCTTAATCTTAAGTATCTTTATTAGATTTATCTAGACTTTAGAGATAAATTTTAGGTCTCTATTAGAAATAATAATTTTTAGCAGGCCCTAATCTCCCTTATTAAGAGTAGTAAGTAGTATATCTACCTACTATTAAGTATTCTACTTAGTATATCTAGGGATTACTATTATTTACTTAGTGAATTTATTAGTAATAGTTATCAGGGTATTAAATAAACTAGTATCTAGTAAACTAACTATAATATTAATTATAATTATATAGAAAGGGATTACTAGTATTATAATTAACTATAGTATACTATATAGCTAGTATTATCTTATCTATTTTTTCTAATATTTAGGGTAATAATATATGTATTACTTCACCTAATATTATATATAATTAAAAATTAAACTATTAAGTAATTCTAGTATTCTATTAATACTTAGATAGCTATTCTTATTATATATAATATATAATATCTTATAAAGCAAGGAATGTGGTATATAAAGGAATCTATTTTTTATATATAATAAGTAATTATATATATGGTATAGTAAAGTAACTAGTACTTAGGATTTAGAGTTTATATTAATTATTTATATAATCCTTAACTATCTATAATCTACTAGATATTCTTTAATTATCCTTTTCTTAAAATTATCTGATAAAGCAACCCTAAGAATCATAGGTTATTCTAATAAATTACTATAGAAAGTATAGCTAAATAAGATATTAAG